>NW_023596921.1:36153629-36175423 GCF_011947565.3 Pollicipes pollicipes
GACAGGTGCTCAGCTCGCGCTATGCACTGAAGGTGGCACAATATGAGACACGCACGGCGTTTGGAAGCATCTTTTCAGAACACCTGACCCAGCTTTTTACCACAGGCCGAGCCAGGTCTTCTGAGCCCGTCTGTTTGCGAGCCAGCTGGTGGCTGCTGGAAGCGGGCATGGGCATAAGGAACGTGGCCCTAGGAAGAAGCTCACCATGCCTTTGTGAGATGCCGATACCTGTTTGCGATTTGCGTGGTTTTGAGCGGGCTGCGATCTGGTGTCCCGGAAATCAGCATCCTAAGACCGTTGTTGTTTGCCTGTTTTCTGGCTAATGTTCCAGACCAGATTGCGAGGAAATGTACGCTGATGATGTGAAAATGTAGCACCCAATCGACAACGTAGCAGATTGACGCACACTTCAGGTGGATTTGGATCGCCTCTGTCAATAGTCCAAAAACTGGGACTGAAATTGAATCCAGCTAAGTGAAGTTCCATCTCATTTACCCTCCGCACATCGCCTGTTCACCACTCATTTGCACTGACGCCCACTGCTTGGATAGCTGTCAACAAATTCGTGACCTTGTCGTTCTCCTGGATACCAAACTCACCTTTGTCAGTCACATTTATTCGACTGCCTCAAAAGCACACAGGGCGCTCGGCCTCCTCATGCAAAGTGCGCAAATATCGCTGTGTCATTGTCAAGCGCGGTTCAGCCATAAGGCACTGCCGTGTGTCTTCAACGCTCGTGTATCATGTGGTTGGGCTCCAGAACCCAGTGCCGGTGTTCTCCACTGGATTACGAGCATCTCCTCGTTTATTTTGATACAGTATCTATCAAAACACGCTTTACTCAGTCCGACATATCATTTCTATACAACGTATATCATCAGAGGCTTCACTGCGCTCACCTGGCATCACTGCTCGGTCAGGCTACACCTGCCCGGCGCTCTACGCACACAGGCCTTTATATAAAATGTTTCAGAACGGGCACCGTATCCTGAACCAAGGCAGTGTACAGATCGTAAAAACATCTCATGCAATCATCCCTGCAAATTCCGCCCGCAGGTTTTATTTCAGTCATGACCAAAAAAGGCAACTCTCGGCCGCCGCGTGTTGCACCCGAGATAAGCCTCTGCTGTAAGCCTTTGCGGCCATGAGATATCAAGTCTTCAGAGTCTATGGCGGAGCACGCCTCAAATGTTGCTGGAGCTCATGCCTATTTCGATGATGACATTTTATCAATGGTCAAAACATAATAATTCTTGAATGTGCCAGAAGGTTACCGGGGTCTGAGCCGCATCAACCCCGTGATGGTTGCGCCCATTCCTTCTTCAGTCCGACTACAGACGGTGCGAGGTGCGGGCTGCGTGGGCATACGCGCGTGCTGCTAACATAAGGAACGCTACCAGTGTAAGATATAAGTGCGGCTTGAAACAACAGGTGCATAGACACGCTCTGTGACAGACTGTAGGCAGTTGCGCTTCAAGTGATCACCCTGATATTACACGGAAAACACTGGTACCATCTCGCCCGACCTAAATAACACTTTGAGAATGGCAGTTATCACGAAAAACAGCACATCGGTCGGGATTTAGCAGGCAGCATTGTTTTGTACCGAGGAAAAACACTCTAGAGGCTGAAGGCGAATAAGACTAGTCAACACCACAACCTTGACATACGCCAACTACCCGGCATGTAACAACATATTCGGCTTTGACGGTTTCTGATTTACTTTGATGACATTTTACCTCAAGCAGAAAAAATGGCATCCCCGGCCGTGGTTACGCCTCTGCTGATCCTCACGGCGCCGGCCCCCAGCGGTCCCGGCCGTGGCCACGCCTTTGCTGATCCTCACGGCCCTGGCCCCCAGCAGCCCCGGCCGTGGTTACGCCCTTGCTGATCCTCACGGCCCCCCCCGCTGCCCCGGTTACACCCTCTGCTGATCCTCACCCGGCCCCCACTGCCCTCGATCCTCACGGCCTTGGCCCCCAGCAGCCCCGGCCGTGGTTACGCTTCTGCTGATCCTCACGGCCCCGGCCCCAAGCGCTCCCGGCCGTGGTCACGCCTCTGTTGATCCTCACGGTCCCGGCCCCTAGCAGCCCCGGCCGTGGTTACGCCTCTGCTGATCCTTACGGCCCCGGTCCCCAGCAGCCCTGGCCGTGGTTTCGCCTCTGCTGATCCTCACGGCCCCGGCCCCCAGCAGCCCCGGCTGTGGTTGCGCCTCTGCTGATCCCTGCAGCCCCGGTCCCAAGCGCTCCCGGGCGTGGTTACACCTCTGCTGATCCCTGCAGTACCGTCCCCCAACATCCCCGGCCGTGGCTACACCTCTGCTGATCCCCACAGCCGACTCGCAGACCTTCAAAACATGTCTCAGGGGATTACGTCGCGCTGGTTGCGCAAGAGAGAGGAGAAGCTTCGGAACACAGTTACGCATGTTCATGCTTTGTTTTCGGTTGGCAGGCCCACTACCTTCGGGAGAGCGCTTTCTCCCGGTGATCAGTTTTCATTCGTTCACCCTGCTGTAGCCGGGAAGATGTGGCCTGAACTCGTTGCCGACAGCAGCAAAAAAAAGGGGGAAGGGGGTAGCAGCCAACCACGGCCGGTCTGACCAGTTTGGCGAGCGGCGGCGGTAGCGGAGCTCGCGCTCGGCCGCGGTCGCAGTCGACACGCGACCGACGATGGGGCAGGTGCGTCAGCGGCGAGGTGAGGCGGAGCCGGCCCCGCACGAGCCCGGCGCGGAGCCGGGGCCGGCGGCCGAGCCGGCGCGTCAGGAGCTGGCGCCGGCCAACGACTGGCTGGCGCGGCGCGGCCGCAACATGGTGCTCGTCATCCTCTCGTACGTGCTCGTGTCCATGGCCTGGTTCGTGTGGTTCCAGGTCGGCAGGCAGCCGCCCAAGCTACTCGTGCTGTCGGTGGGGTCGGTCTGCGCCACGACTACCTGAGCTTGGTGCCCCCGGCGCAGCTGCCCTTCTTCACACACTTCGTGCGGTATGGCGCACGCTCCGAGTGGCTCAACCCGACCTTCCCGTCCGAGGGCATCGCCACGCGGGCATCCTTCTTCACCGGCCGCTACCCGGAGAAGCACGGCATCCTGGGCGAGCACTTCCTCGACCGGCAACGCGGCGAGCTGCGAGTGGACGGCCCGGCCGGCCACTCGGCCACCGACCCGGCATGGTGGGACGGCGTCGTGCCCCTCTGGACCTCGGCCGTCAAGCAGTGGCGTCGCACAGCTGTGTTCAACGTCCAAGGCGCCTGTGTGCCCATTGATGGCAGCAATATCAGCTTTTGTCAGGCGCCGGGGCAGGCCGGCGAGTTCGAGGAGAGTCTGACGCTGGCGCTGGACCGCCTGTTCGCCGAGGCCTACCCGTGCAATATGGCCATCGTGCACACGGACGAGCTGCGGCGGACCGCCGAGAAGCACGGCGCTACGTCCGAGGCCGTGCTGGATGCGCTGCGCGCACTCGACGGCCAGCTGCAGACGCTCGACCGCGCGCTGCTGGACCGCCAGGCCCGCGGAGAGGTCAACGTCGTCATCGTGTCGGACGGCGGCCTGACGGACACGGCTGACATGAAGGTGATCTCGGTGGACAGCCTGCTGCCGTCCGAAGCTCCCGTCACCGTCGCCGGCGACGGTGCCGCCTGCCTCGTCTACATGGCCGGGGAGCACGCGACGGCTGCACACGCGCAGGCGAAGGCCGTGCCGGGCGTGCGCGCGTACCTGCGCGGCGCCATTCCCGCGCGCATGCGGCTGGCGCACGGGCAGCGCGAGCCCGACCTCCTCCTGGTGGCCGAGCCAGGCTACTACCTGGAGCACGAGCGGCCACTGGCCGTGGAAGCGGCAGGCGGATACGACGACACGGCCGGCGGCGTGCCGGACATGCGCGGCGTGCTGCTCGGTCGCGGCCCCAGTTTCCGCGCCGGGGTCACCGTCCAGCAGGTGAACGCCGTCGACGTGTATGCCATGCTCGTCGCGCTCATCCAGGTGACGCCCGAGGTGCACAACGGCCACCTGGACAACGTCTCCGACATGATCAACTGGTTGAGGTCGCGTGGTCGTGTCACCGGCGCGCGGCGGCCTGCTGCCGCGGCTGCGTGACCGTTGAACCGGATGTGGCGTGTTGCGGCATGTGGGTCTTTCGGCCGCTTGTCTCGCGGCCACAGGGAATACCGACTACGAGGTAATTCCGTGCTTTATAAGCGCCGCTGCAGAAGAGGAAATATTTTCGTGGTTCGCACAGTTGTGTCGTGCTGCACAGACTGGTCGTGGTGTGGTGTCATTGTACGTTGAGGTCATAGAGCTGGGCAAGTATGGGCAGGCAGGCGGAACCAATAAAGTGTCGACATTTCTAAGGTTTGTGATTGCGTATTAATCTATTATTTATCCGATACGAAATACCATGGCAAGCAGGCCTGCTAAATTTAGGCCGAATATAGATTTGTCCGAAGAGACCATAAGTTCGAGCATATGTGATATCTATACATAGATGTAAGTCTCGGACGATTCGTCCGCACCTACAATGGCAAATAGTTGTCAGAGTGGTGTGTTCTAAACACACGCGTGCATCCCGAGAGCTTCTAGCGTCCCAGTTTCGCCAATGGGGTGCGAAGAACAATCGCTGGGCGAATTCAGACAGCCTCGACCCAAGTGGTGAGATTCCTTCGGGCCAGTCAATCGACCGCAATCTCGCACAGACTCAGTCTTCACATCCGTTCTCCTGGATGGGATAATAATACGAACGCACAATGGAAACAGATAGGACAGATGGGCGGCGTATACCTACGTACCTAATACCGCTGGGGCAACTGCAACCCCTTGCTGCAATGGTGGTAGTTGTGGCAGCCAACCCACATTTCATCCATTTTTTGCATCGCAACGATTGCAATGACCCCATTGCAAATCGCTGGCAAACCGCAGGGTGATCAAGCATGGGCAGCACCTCTATCACAGCATACCTGTAACAGTTGCTGCATAGATAGGTACGCCTGTATCGATAGCACACATATGTGCTACTGAGCGTTATATTTGACCCGTATTAAATTAGCAGTGCGAGCTACCTTAGATTGGCAATATCCCTGCGCGAAAATATTGAATTGTTCATGTGAACATCATTCGTCTAACGGCCTATCTAACGGCCCCATTGCACATTGTTTAGGAAGCGAGCTTGTGCAAGATCTCCGGCAAGTTCACCGGATGAGAGTGATGCGCATTTTCGGCACACAACGCATCCTGAGAACATCAGCAAGCTCGATCGAACGGAAACTCATGCTTGCCCTGATACAGCACGCACCTGGAGAACGACTCTCTCGCTTACATTCTGAATGGCCGGCTTGGCATAAAAGCTGTGGCGGCGACATCTAGCCAATGAAGCGACAAGCTTCAGTTCATCTGTCTATGGCAATGCCCCGCACCAGGCTCGAAGCCAGAGTGTACCGGTACTCTGCTCTATTGTGAGTATTCCATTTCCGAACGTCAGCGTCACGTTGTCCGGGCTACTGGTCATCCTGGGGCCGCTGCACTATCCCAGCTCCCTGGCGATGCCAAGGAATCATTCCGGAACGCATGCTCCACTTAGGACCTCCATGAACTACCTGAGCTCGAAAGGCCTACGCTCGGAGGACCTACTGCCGCTGGACCTACTGCCGGGAGATAAGCACTCGTTATAGCCAATCCTGGAGGAACTACGCTCGGAAAGACCTATCGCTCGAATACTTACGCTAAGACTTACTACTGTTTTCCTGTTTGAATAGTGAGGATCTCGGAAGACCTATCGCTTGAATACTTACGCTACGACTTACCACTGTTTCCTTGTTTGAATAGTGAGGATCCCGGAAGACCTATCGCTTGAGTACTTGCGCTAAGAATACCACTGCTCCTTGTTTGAATAGTGAGGATCTCCGGGTTGGCATCATTGGCAGTTGGCAGTCGGCGGCGCCACCGACTTTTCTCCAGAGACAAACGGATCTAGTGGTGTCCAATCCCATCCTTCATCTAAAAATTTGCCTCGGATTCCGATTAAATTTCGAGACCATCTCTTGTATAGGCTTAATAGCCCTCATTTCGATCTGACGGAATGCTCTGTATCGGTCATCAAGACCTCCTGTCGGCACGATGGAAAATGGGGCCTGCTGAAAATGTCACGGGGCGTACATATATGGGCATCAAGGGCATACAGGCATACAGGTATGCGTGTCCCTTCTAAAATGGCGAGGGGACTTTTGCCTTCTTGCCCCACTGGTCGCACCACCCCTGGCCATGAACAATTCATAACTATCATCACACCGGCACCACTCGCCCCTCTTATTCCCCTCTGTTTAAGTTCTTGGTCAGCGCCTTGCTGCCGCCCAGCGGAAGGTGCCAACAATGACCAGAAGTGGGCAGGGTCAGGACATATTCACCCAATCCGATGGAGCCTTGTCATCACACACCGTCAAGTTACCAAGTTGCCACGTCGCCTGGTGCCCGGCTAGTTTTAGTTTTTTTAGTTTTATCCCCACCTAGGCAGGCCTACCCCGCTCCGGCCACTCCTCGTGTGCCGCTGCCCCTTGCTGCTTGAATATCCTGACTCGACAAACGGACAACGCCAGTAGGCAATCATCAATCACGGCACGGTCCTAAGGAGTAGGTCCTCCAGGAGCACGTCTTCCGATCGTAGGCTCCCGAGCATAGGTATCAACTAGCGTTGTGTCTTCCGAACGTAAGTCGACTGAGCGGAGATATGCCGGAGCGGATCCTCAACCCTCAACCAACCTAAAGACTCAGCGCCACGCACAACCCGGCCTTCTCTGAACAGTCATAGAGTTTCATGGTAATATCAGAGGCAACCTGATATTTTCCGGAACCCAGTCGCTGCGCCAGCAATTCATCGAGGAAGTCTTCAAACGCTCCGGACTGTCAAATCTCCTGCTCTTTCTTCTCTCGGGTTTGCCAACCGTCCCCACGGCAGCGAGCCCCGTCACAAATATGTACTCTTCAAACTAGGCGGAGGTCGCAGTCGTCGTGCCCGGGTCACGGCGGTGAGTTCAATGGCCGCCACGGGCACTAGAATACCCACGACAGTCCCTAGCCTTCCCCGACGCCGCTGCAGCGTCACGATGCACATTATTATGGAAGGTTCAACACACTTTAAGGAGCCTGTAGACAGGGGCGTACTTTCTCAACATATGTTGAGAAAGTGCGCCCCTGGTGGTGACCTGTGCAGCGAACAATGACGAGTCCTACGCTCAAGATATGTCAACAAACGGATTTCTTTCCGGATTGGTCCCATTTTCTTTTCAGAATTAGGGGAGCCCAAGTTGGACGCCCTCTCCCTATATCCCCCCCCCACCCACCCCCCCCCCCCCCCCCACACTGAATAGGAAACTTCACCCTGGCCCGAAGATCTCAGCATGCAGGGGGAGACACTCACACGATCCTAAGACATGAACACGTGTTTCGCATCTACCTGTAACTAGGAGGGTGCTGAAAAACTCAAAGATATGCGTACAACACGGTCAAAAGGCCTTGGAATGGCGAAGTTAGTCCGAGCTCATCAGGGGATGGGGAAAGTATTCAGGATATTGTAGCTGGGTCGATGTGAGTATGGAAATTCATAAAACTCACATGTGGCGGACAGCAAAACATATATTTCATTCAGTAATGAATATGAAAACTTGTGGTCCTTGCAACAGGAATCAAGCTCACTGTAAGCACAGATGCATGGGTGACACTGGCACAAATGGATCACACTGTTCTCCAACAAAGGCTCATGATTAAAACACTTGAAAAACATGCATTATGATATTATACTGTATCACATTAGCTGTTTGTTCCGGGTGTTTTTTGTTCTTGATCTGTTCCAAGAATGTCCTTCTGGATGTCCTCAATGTTGATACCTTTGTCAGCTATAGCTTTTTTAGCACATTCAGAGTACTGTTCAAACAGCTCTAGGCACTTTGGATCTTCTTCTAAATGGCCCTTCAAGAACTTCTCTGAAAACCATGCATTGAAACAATTATCATATTGCTTCTTTACCTCTTGGCACTCCTCACCAATGCTATTCATATTTTGACCTGTGAAAAGAAAGGAGGAATAACTGGAATAAATAAATAAAAGGTGCAGTTAGTACCAAGTTCTGAGTGCCAGCCTGTACCAGTCACTACCAGTCTGTAACATGACTTGCACATTTACTAAAAGGTTTGTATCTAAGTTTACTTTCCACATACTCATTATGCTATTTTACAGGTATATTTGGGAAAAATCATGAGTTCTTGGGTTAGGCCAATGAGAAAACAATCTGCTTTTAAACAATTGCTGCATTAAAACTAACAACTGCTATTTATGCAATAGTATTGATAATGTATTATTGAATGTTTTTGGCTGCCCCCCCCCCCCCCCCCCCTCATAGCCCATGGCTTGTTAGACACAAAATGGGGCAAAAAATAATCATTCCTTCGCATGGAACTTTTCTGGCTCCAACAACATTCACATAGCTTTTTAAACATTACCGTAGCTAATCTTACAGTAGTTGAGAATGAAAGGCTAAATATACTTCTTCAAGCTCTATTTGATGTGTCATCCAGTTTCATTATGAAATGTTGCATGTTAGTTAGCCCATTCGAGAGTTGAGCCTAGATTTTGTCTCTAAATCAGATTGAAACAACTGAACTTGAATGTCACTGCACTTTTAGATCCATCACAGTATTGCTGGTGCTAGACTAGAATTATTATTAACATTAAAATATAATTTACACTTTAATCCATATTTTGTCAAAGACATACCTTCATTTATAAATTATGATCTGTTGTTGAACTAGAATTTGATCCTGGATGCTGATGCCAAAAACATATAACTGAACATACTGCTTCTAAGGCAAATAACTAAACACATTTTTACCTTCTATCACTATAAACAGCCATGAAAGTAATAAGTGGGATAGGAAGGTTTTACACTTACTATGCCACACAGTTACCTCAACACCCTGGACATGCAGCCAAAGCAGTACTAAAATATAAGATCACTCATCCTCTCCTTGCCCATGATGTGCCATTCTGCTACTTACCTAATCAACCAGGGTAACATAAAGTTGCTACTAAGCATATAAACAAGTTTATTTGTACAATTATAATTCTTATCTGAACTGGAATTGGACTTGATCTGAGCTTCGATGCCAAAAATATAACTGGGAACGCCGTTTTTAATGCAAATAGCTAACCAAGCCCTTCTTCTACCACTTCACAGCTACGAAACTGACAGGAGGATGGGAAGGTGTATATTTAATGTGGCACGCAGTTACCTCGGCGGTCAAGGCATGCAGCAAAAACCCTAAAATATAAAATTACTTACCTCCTCCTTGCCAACGTGTCAATTTTCTACTACTAAAGTAATCGATCAGGGCAACATACAAGGCTTTTTTTACAAGACCTTCTTTCACCCCGCTTTTGTCATCGTTGCGTCATTTTACATGTTTCCAAGAAGTATGAAATAGAAGTCTTTCAATGAAATATTTAAGGATATGTTGTGCATAAATCGTGTGAGATAACTAGAAGCACAAATTTTATATCTAAATCGGCTACCCCTTGATCACATGCTATCACTTAAACCTTTCCAAAGGGTTTTGAACCCCATGGATGTAGGTTATCTACAAATATGACGTTATGGTGGCGATGAGCTGGAGGGTTGGTGGTTGCTTTCAGTCGATAGGCGTTAAAAATACCTTTGTTGAGTAGGGGGTGCGGTGGGTCACAATTAAATGGGAGTCCGAAACTGGGCTTATTCTTAGTTGATGCTGTTATCGAAAACGACCATTCCACAAATCAGTAGAGAGCGAAAAGAATGCGTCAGCTTTTCAAGGTCAGAAAGGTGATTCTATGATCAGTTCTCAGCGTTGCTGAAAACTACATGCAAGAATGAACTGTGGTAATGTGTTTTCTTAATGCTGTATGGTACTCTCCGATGATTAAGCTTTTGGCAAGCATTGTAAGCAAAATGTTTTGGATTATTTATCAAATATTAAACCGGAGTCAAGGCACTTATCCTGTACAATATACCCATGTTACCCATGTTCAGTATACCCATATTACCCATGTTCAGTAACCATATCTGTTATACTAGGTGGAATACTGCAACAGAAATGTTATTCTTTGGCTCATTGTTTGTGTGAAGGTTATTGTTTTTGAGGTTTTATAGTAATATATTTACATACTTAGTAGTTATATTTATGCCCATAAATTCTTCCTTTGATCATGTGTACAAAATTTAGGTCTGTGAAAGTATGAGTAAATACAATACCTTTGACATTAAATGTATCAGGAATAAGTTCAGTTCCACTGGTGCCTAGAGCTTAAACATTACAGAACCCTTCACAAAAGTCCACAGCTAAGTAGGGACATAGTCATGCAATTATGCAATTATTTTGCACACTCATCATGTGGCCACTCACCAAAGCCACCAAAAAATTTATTAGCTCTATTGTGACACATTTTCTAAGAATCAATCTGTGAACTTGAATCTTATTAACCAGGCAGGCATGCACATGGATCCCAGGAGTGGGTCCAGGTTCTCTAGCATTCCATGTGTACAGGATTCTGCTAGTTTTTTTCCCCATACTCTAGGCTTATGTTCATACTGAGGAACAGGTGTCAGGTAATATTTCAGTACTAAGATGATATTGTGGACTGTTCACATTCCACAGGCATGATGATGCAGCTAGAAACATTCTGTGTGGCATTAAAAGGACAATAAAAAACATTTTGCAACAGCTGCAAACCAAACCTGCTGCAAACCAAAACAGCTGCAAACCAAAACAGCATTCTGTATGAGTTTTAAGGGTGTACCAGTGGTACCTCCCATTCAAGAGTGCATTTTTTAAGGAGGCCAACCTCTGTAAGGAGATCTTTTTTTGGAAAGTTGTTACATGCAACTTGGGATTAAGGTTCATATCAGTGGTAGGTTGGAGGGCAGTGGCAGTAGCCAGTTGTGCATTCGACTGCCAACTGTTATATCATACTGTATTTGGGGCTGCAGGTGAGACTGGCAATGTGACAGCTACTGCCTGCCCTTGGGGAGTGGGCACTATCCAGGGAAAGGGAAAAAGCCTGGAAGCATGAAGAAACTACATAAAATACAGTCTATGGATCAAAGGCTTCAGTTCCAGGTAAGCTGTGAATGTGGTTTCCTAGAGCTCATACTTGCTTACCATTCCCTTTGAAAACAATAATTAGGCTGTGTTTGACCTGGTTGTTACGTCAGTTGTCAACTGCCAGTATTGTATGATTGTAATGCATGCTTGTGATGTGTGTGCCTGCTATCATTGCTACTTAGTGATTTGGCCTTATGTCAGATACAGGTGCCATAAAAGGGAATGTTCCAAGTTTTAGAATATTAAAGCAAGTATCACATATGATGAAATAATCACACTGATAACTATTGGTATACTTTTAAGTTGAAAAGACTGCTCTAGACAACACAAATTCTCTATTTAGTGACTGTCCTCCTCAATATGTCTTTGATCGATAAGGTACCTTGCACACCATTGATTGAGAGGGCCAGTGGACAGCTGCTGGCTGACAAATGCCAGATTTAAACAATTCAATAATGATGTGTTCTTGGCCTTAGTGCCTGCATGCTTGACAGAATGGCAGGATTTGAATGATGTTTTTATAGCATTATGGATACATGGTGGCATTGAAAAAGTCATCAACATGTGTACACACCCTTACATACGTGCAGTTCAGAAACTGAAGGGATTCAGGTCTCGAGAAAGGTAGGGCTGTGTACTGAACTCAATGATTTTCAAGCGGGCTATTTCAGTACAAACCCCCATGCAGATGTTGAATACTGTCGTTAAGGATTTGTCTCTTGCATAGAAAGTGTCATATAATTTCCTTGCCTTCCTCTGTTTATTATGATTTAGTGACATCAAGTGGTGATGGGATTTGCATTTGGTAGTAGGGCAGTAAAGTTTATTGGGTAAGCCACTGATCAGTTACGTTTTTTTAGCACAAAATGGCCAAAGAAGCCCACCTGCTTTCTGATAAATGCTCGTCATCGATAAGGTCAAGCTCAGGATATCACCTATAAAGACAGATCACTGATGATACGTTACATTCTTGTTGCAGTGCTATGCAGATACCGCCCTCAAATCGGGGGATGGTAACATCTGTCTCAAGATCGAATACAGTCACGATAAACCGTATGCACTTGTTCGGAAAACACGTGACAATTCAACGCTGGAGCCCTTGCCAGCTCAAGAAGAAGCCTGGAAAAGACATCTACCTTCATCATGTGATGAGTATAGGCCCGTCTCGACAGCCCACATCCAAAACGGACATCTAGAAGAACGGGACCATGAACACGAAAAGTTGTGGACTGCGGAGAAAAACAACGGTGTTTCCATGAAGCCTCCCATTGGATGTTGCGTGACCGCGCCGGCAGAAAACGCCAATAGTCTGGCTTATGTCTCACCAAACGCCAGTGGGCCGGACATTCAGCCACTGAACGACACTGGTGTGGGTACGGCCACGGAGCACGCCACTGATGTGGACACGGCCGTACAGAATGGCGACGGGGCGGACATGACAGCATCGAAAGAAAACTCCGCAGACGCGCTAGCGCGTCACGCGCGAGCACCGGATGTACCTACATCGAACGGACATCGTCCGGTTACAATACCGCAGAAGGAAAACGTTTCGGCTGTGCCGACGTTAAACGCGAGCGGTCACTGCGTGGCCCCGTGGGGCCAGAATGGGCAGGGTGTTGTGACGTCGGACAGTGCAGATTTCATGTGGGCAGGCTCAGACGAATACGACCCATTGTCTGCGGCTGAGAGGGGTTTAGAGTCTTTAAAAGCATCGCAAAACAAAATTCAGCCGTCCGAAACGGACAAAACGAGTGGTAGCTGCGCCCCAGCATTGCAAAAACAAACAGAATCAGATGTGATTACACACAGTGAGAACGACGCATATCAAACTGTTCCGAATGGAAGCACACATCTGATGAGCACTGATCAGAGTGGGTCACCTCAAAGCGGAAGCATGGCCGTCAACCAATGGCAGGCAAGCAGCGAACCTGCGACAGCCACTGCCGGTGAAAGCCGACCGTTGGCTGAGGCCGGCCAGGAGGCGCCGCGGTTGCGAGACGAGGGATCCGGCCGCGCGACCCTGAGAAGCGGAGTCCGCCACTGGGCGGCGGACCCGCGGCGACATGTCGGCGACAGGCGTCCCCGCCGGGCAAACGTCAGTTGGAAGCCAGGTCAGTCCAGCTCGTCTGTGGCATTCAGGTGCTGGTATTGCGCCGTGCTGGCTGTTAATGCGGGCCTCGTGAAACTGTGCAAACGGGACAGACTTGGGTTTGCGTATACCACAGGTGCGGGCTATTCGAAACATTGTTAGAAACGTACGTCCGTTTCTGGAGATACCAATGGAGTGCCGCTGGAATGACTTCGATGCATAGTCATATCGGCGTAAAGTTGTCCTGACCTCGCTCACGCATTCACGTGTAGTCATCCGAGGGGGGGGGGGGGGAGAGACCTCCCGGTCGCATTAACATGTCTCTCTGGGAAACAGGTCTCGTACTAGACGGAGTATGGAGCGAACCCTTATTTCGCATGCCCATAGGTTAAGCGATCAACATATCGCACGTTTCTATGCTTGAAAAAGACCATTACGCAAGAGGCTGCCGCCAGCGTACCAGCTACATGCCGCCCCCTTCCCCGATGGCCGTTGAGTAGCGGTGATCTGACGTGACCGTGTTCCAGCCGTCAGCGACCGGATGTGGACGAGCGGTGTGTGGCGGCGGCGGCGGCGGCGGCGACCCAGGCCAGACCGGGGGCGGCGAACTGCGGCCGCTCACCTCCGCGGTCAGTAAGGCTCGCCGGCCCGGTCCGCAGACAGGCGCGGTTGTGTTCGCTTTTAAGACGGAGGACCGCAAATGGTCCGCGAACGAGACGACTTGACAGCGAGCCACAGTGGACTGTTTGTTGTACGCCATGCTGCCATGGGCCCGCGCATGCTGCACAGTTGGGCGTAGGCTCGCGCTGACAGCATGGCGGCGGATGTTTATGCCGTGAACGAGGCGAAACAGCACAAACAGGCAAACAAGCAGACCTAGTAGGACTGCGATGCCGCAGAGGGGGTTATGCACACACTGCTCAATAGTTATCGTAGTTGGCCGAAGGCTCGTCACGATCCTGCTGTAAGTTACAAGCGTAAAAGCGTCCTGAAAGCATTCGACGTTAGCTGCCCTGTCAGTATCAGTAGAGAACTAATGTGGTGGTTGTCAGCTGTTAGTTAAGGAAAACGTCCTCGAACGGAATGGCATTGTCTAACGCGGAACTAGGACTGATCGCGGTGTTTTGCCCCGTAATGGCCGGCCAACTCATTCTTTCCGCGTCGTCTCAGTATGTGCCCCGTCATTTTCAGGCCCCCGGCTCGCCGTCATCAGAGCAGCTTCCCGCACCTTTTGGGCCGACAGCCTCCGAACCTACCCCGGCCCGGGCTGGGCACGCGTCGTCGCCGCCCGACTCGGAGGATCTGCGGCTGATTGTGGACCGGCTGAAGATGAAGCTGGAGCAGCAGATGAAGGCCAAGCTTGGGCTGGAGGAAGAGGTCAGCGGCTTGAGGCGGCGAGCGGCTGAGAAGGCATCCGTATGCTCGCCGGGGGCATGTGGTGCCGCTTCCCGTGAACGGGCGAAGGTGACACCATGGGGCCGGAACGCATCCTTAGAGGAGCAGTCCCAGTCCATCCCAGTCCTCAGTCCCAGTCCCCAGTCCCAGTCCCAGTCCCAGTCCCAGTCTCAGTCCTTGTCCCAGTCCCAGTGTTTTGTCTCAGCCCCAGTCCCAGTCCCAGTCTCAGTCGGTGCCTGGCCGGCCTGCGGAGGAACCGGCGCGCCGCCAGCCAATGAAACCGCCAGCGGGACGCACCCCGTGATGCCCATCGCGCCGGCCGATTGCCCACCGCCAGCCAGGAGTACTAGCCAGCACCCTCCGGCTCGGGCGCCAGCCACCGGGTCGCCGGGCGTGCCTCGGCCCCCGGCGCCACCGCGGCCGCCGGAGCGCCGCCTGGAAGCCACCCTGCAGCGGCGCACGGCCGAGCGGGACGCGGCGCTCCGCTGGCGGCGGCGCTGCCCGGGCGCTCGCGGCGCGCGGTCGTGAAGCCGCCGAGGTCGGCGCCCGGCTAGAGAAGGCGCGCGCCGACCTGGACCGGGCGAGGGCGGGGCGCGCCGCGGCCGGCGGAGGCGCGCGGCTGACCGAGGCGCGGGCCGAGCTCGGTGCGCTGAAGGCCGACCGGAGTCGGTGGGCGGCAAGCGCGGCCAAAGGGGCCGCTGAGCTGGCGCGGGCCAGGGTGGAGTTGGACGCGCTGCGAGCCGACGGCGAGGGTCCGAGCGCAGGCTGGAGGAGAGGGACGCCAAGATCGCAGAGCTCCTCCGCGAGCTCGCCTCGGCTCAGACGGCCGCCTCGCCCGCCGCCGCTCGGTCGCCGCACGGCGAACAGGTTACCTCCGCGCGGCAGACGGCGGTCCCCTATCCTCGCCGAGCGTCAGCTCATCGTCTGACGCTGGGCGGGCTGCACGACCGACCGCCGCGGCGTCGGCACCCAGCCCCGGCTGGGACGCGGGGACGTCGGTGAGCGGGCCGCTCGGTCCAGAGGCGGCTGGTGTCGGCCAGGCCTCGGAAGCCGGAGCGCCAAGCCCAGGCTCGATCCCGGCGGCGGATGCGGCGAGCAGCTCCACCTGGGGTGAAACGGAGGGCGAGGTCGACTCAGGTTCGCAGGATGCCTCGACGTGGCTGCGTGCAGAACGGGGTGTCGCCTATCGGAAATGATCCGACCCAGTACTACCTGGCTGAAGCGCCGCAGTCAGCCGGGCAGTTGGAGGACGATGAGGCGGACGACCGTCGTGCACAGGTGCTCAGCGACTCTGACGACGATTGGCGGACAGCAGGAGGAGGAGACGGCGCCGAGGCCGCCGCCGTCCACAGTTTGTCGACGATGCCGCTCTCTGTACTGCACCGAAACAGCCACCCGCCACACCACCCTGCAGAAGATCCCGGAGCTGGACGAGCTCTCGTCCGACTGGGAGACGGACAGTTCGGACGAGCAGTCGGCGGGCGAGCTGCGCGCGCTCATCGCGCGCCTGGAGGCGGAACGGTGCGCCGCCGAGGTGCGCGCCGGCGAGCTGGACGAGGTGGCCACGCGGCTCGACACCGAGCTCACAGTTGTCATCATCGAGTGCGAGGAGACGCGCCGACGCGCCGGCGACGCCGAGCAGCGGGCGCGCCGCGCCGCCGACGCCGGTGCCCGGCTGGCGGCCGAGAACGCTGAGCTGCGCCGCGGCCTGGCGCGGGCCGAGCTCGACCGGGCGGCGGCTGAGGCGGCGGCGGCGCCGCGGCGACCGGAGACGGCTGCCGCCGACGTCGGCCGGCTGGAGGCACGCCTCCAGGGTCGCGGAGGAGAGCGGCGTGCGGCCGCCCTGGCGCTGACGGAGACGACGCTGGCCGAGCTGCGGGCCTCGGCGGCCGTAGTGCAGCGGCTGGAGGAGCAGCTCGCCGCCCTACAGCCGGAGGGCAGTCGGCCCCTCGCCGCCGGACCCGCCCGTCCAGCATCATGCCGTCAGAGCAGGCGCGGAGAAGGCGGCGGGCGGACTGGGGCGGTCCGAGCCGCAGCCGGGCCGAGCCCGGCGCCGAGATCCGCCTCTTCTCGCTATTCGCCGTCCCGCCCGCCAGCTCCCGAGCGGCCGCCGGCCGACGCAGAGGGTCTTTTGGCGGTGCATGTGCCGTTAGCCAGCCCCTGTCACCGTCGCTTCCTACTGACCGACCACTGCAGGGAGGTGCGGCTTCGAACCGGGTGAGATCACACCGGAGCCAGCACTGGTGCAGGCGTATCGTAATGTTGATGCGACAGGTCAGGCGCTGGCCGAATGCCCGGCGGGCCGCGGCGACGTTTATCACATCCCATCCAGACCCTGCATTGGCGGAAAGTTCAGACGCCCTCTCCATTTGCGTTGCTTCTCAGGTCCGTGAGCGGAAGGAAGCAACACCCACTGCCTGTGATCTAGCGATCTGCTCTGAGTCCTCGGATGAACCGTCGGCATCCTGTATATCTGCTCTCCCGATATTAGAGTCGCTTCCTGAATGGGACAAGTCCTCGGCCCAACGGATGACAAAGCTAGCCAGTGCTGTCATCCGGACATCTTGCGGCGAGTCGGCGTCTCCTCCGCCGACTGACGGTGGCCGCGTGTCGCTGCTGCCACCCGCCGTGCGACACCGCCAGCTCCTCTCTGACCAAGACCCGCTCGAGCCCTCCGCCAGCGAGATCTTCGACTTCGACGAGCTTCGGTTCCGACCGCGAGCCGACCGTGGCAGCCGTGGTTGAGCCTCCCTGTCACAGCGACTCCGCCGCCGGCGTTTGACGGCGTCCGTCGCCATTTACGGCGGCGGCTTGGCGGCTGCTGACCCCCGGTCTGTGCGGCTCTGGGCGGCGGCCGCGCCCGCGGCAGCGCCGCACCAGGTGGTCGCGCTGACCGCGGCGTTGGAGACGGCTCGCCGCCAGCTGGCCGCCGAGCGCGCGCGCCGGCCCGAGTCGTCCAGCCAGCGGATCGCGCGCTACACCGAGCTGGAGGTGCGCCGCCTGCAGGACGAGGCCGAGCGGCTGCGCGCCGAGGTGGACGCGCTGCGCCGCGGCCTGCTGGCCGAGCGCGGCTGGGTGCCCGAGGCCGAGCTGGAGCGAGCGCAGCGCGAGAGCGAGACGCTGCGCCGGCGGCTTGACGAGCTGGCGCTGCGCAGCGCGACCGGGAGGAGGCGCTGCGCCGTCCGCCGGAGGGCGAGGAGGCACGACGACAGGTGGAGGCGCTGGCGGATTGTGTGGCTGCGATGGAGGAGTCGTTTCACAAAGATGGTTCGTCGCACGGACGTCCTGCCGAGCCAGGGGCGCCGCATGGGCCCAGTGGCGCCCCACTGATATCTGTTGACACGAGCGTGGTGTTGCACCGTGTACATGGCTCATTGTCGGTTCGCTCAGTCGAGCTGGATTAGTCACAAAGAGGGAATGGAGTCTCACGAATACGCCCGGACGTCTCAGCGAGCCGCCGGAGACCTTCGTACCGCCCTGCATGGCTGGATGCGACGGTGGCCGCGTCCGACTCGGTAGAGGCGAATCGGCGCTGAACTCGGCTTGCGTGCGAGAGAAACTGTGATCAGTATTAGTTGCACCGCCGGAAGGCGGCGCGGAGGGCAGACATGGAAACGGAGGCGTTCCGGCCAGTACGGAGCTCAAGCACTGGACGCCGTCGTTGACCCCGGAGGAGATGGAGACGTCTCCCGCGCTGGTACTTCAAATGTCCACTGCCGTCGGGAAAAGGCTGTGACCCGGCACAGTGTCTTGGTGAGGTGCCACCAGCGACTGGGGAAAGGCTCGACACCTCTCCTCCCCACCACTCAACCCCGGATGTCCCCCACCAAAACGCTGACGCCTTTGTCGTAACCGTAGTTGCCAGCCTTACGTTACCAATGTTGCCAGCCGCAGCCAGCTTCCTAGCGAGACCCTGGACCGGCCTGCGTTGGCGCCGGCGTGTCAGCACCGGTCGGTTTCGACCACACCCAGAGTCGCGCGGTCCTGGCCGGTCCTCAGTCTGCAAGGTCAGCACGCGAATGCGGCCGGCCCCGGCGCCACTGGTCGAGCGAGGAGCACGCTCGGCGGGCGGCAGTGGCAGCACGCGGCGCGGGCGGCGCCGTCCAGTCTGGCCCGCCCCGGCGCCGCACACTCTCCGCCGCGGCACTCCAGGTAAGCCAGGCCTTCTCCTTGTTCCTTTGTGTTTGTCCCACTTGATGGTTAGTGTATTGCATGAGGTCCCGCGCACTCTGGCCGTTTTCCAAGCGCATGTACGGACTTTGAACAAAGGCTGGACGTTCTAAGGTAGCATCAGCTTTTTTAATGTAGCTGAAACACATCACAATGACGATGTATATGCCATGCAGCTTATCGAAGTCGCAGACAGGTGTATGGGCAAACACAACTGATATATCTGTATAGCTATATAAACGCACATTCATCTGCGATTTCATCTACTCTCACTCAACGGCCGGCCGTCCGCGGCCAGGCCGCCAGCTGCTGCTGCGGGCAGTACACCCTATTACGCGGCGTCGCCAGGTGACGCGGTGAAGCAGTTCTCCCCCTCCCTCAGGGGAGGGAACCGCTTCAGGCCTCCTTTGATCCTGTTCCGGTCGCCTCCCCGCCCTGTCCGATTCTGGTGGTGGCTCTCCCTTTGTTGGTGCCGAGATGGGGCGTAGCCATGGTAATGCTGGCCGCATTCATTGTTGAATAGTGCCGATATATTTGCTAGCTTTTCCCACTGCTGCTTCTGGTTGCCCGAGCCTGTTACCCTCTCCCCGCGGCAGTTTGCTTCACCTTCGCCTTCTTAGGGAGCCTCAGAAGTCGGAGGCCCTATGTAGTTGGAAACTAAGCAACCCAGAGCCATGTGGGAAAATGGTATTCGAAAGCTCTCACCGAACTGCATCAGATGGGTGTGACTGAACAATGACGAACGTGACCTCGTGGCAGTTCAAGCCAGGCCACGAGTCTAATAAGAGCTTGGTAGACTCATCGTGTTATCTCAAGAAATAAGCATGCTTTGACGATCTGGAATACGGCGTTGAATAGCTTTGGCGAGAATCTGCCAGCTAGGCGCTACTGAATACAACACGTGTGACCTTTGATGTGTCGTGCCAGGCCGAGGAGGTCAAGGCAATTGTTGAATTGACGCGCCCGGTCACATCAGGAAATGTACAACCTGCAGCAATAAAGAGAAAAAATCGTATAAGAGCTCTTTCAAAGCTGTTGAACATTTGTCATTCAGGTTTAAATGGTATGATCCTTTTTTCTTTTTCTTGTTGGTGGGCCAATGCAAGGCCTTTTTTCCCTCGACGGACTTAAAGTCACCTCCGAGGGGGGGGGGGATTTACTTCCGGCACAAGGCCAGGCAACGATTCCGTTAAACCAACTTATGCTGTCCGGCGCAAAGCAAGAGAGAGGGTATTATGAAGTGACGTTACGTCAACCTGGCTCAGTTTTGTTCAGCAAGATTATAGCAAGTAAAGCAGACCGCAGCAGTATGTTTATTTCATCACGACACAACACGCATTCAGTACGTTTGAACGACAATGAGCCTCCTCACCGGCCCTTCCACCAGACTCCTCAGGTGCCGCGAGGCCTGCGTGGGGTGTCCGTGTCAGCGATGGCCTTGGCTCAGCTGACTTGTCGGCGACTTGTGCGATGAAAGGATGCCGGCCCGCTTCGTCGCATCAACGGGGAGATCAGTCGCGGGCTCCGCTGTCCGGCACGACCTTGTAGTGCCGTGTGATGTTATTGGGTCCTGGAAAGTCCTAACTAGGAAAAACCGTGACTCCTAGCCAAGCGGGAAAAACCTGCCATCTTTGCCAAATTATGCAGGAAAAAACCCTTTATTCAAATGAAAATGTCTAATCCTGTACTGTGCAAAAACTCAAAGAGGAGCACGAGCAAATCAGGATAAGAATCACTGAGGAGAGAATGGGGGTTGAATGGAAGCCGATAAGCGTTGATGTAATTGATGAGCGATTGTCTTTTGTGTGATCCCCGAGCGGTAAATCCGGTCACAAATGTGAAAGTTTGGCCTAGTCTGAGTAACCTGGATACCCGGGGATTGCGATAGCGTACGGAGCCGCTGTAATGACTTAGAGTGATGTAGATAAGGAATCTAGGAAACTGGTTTGTACTGCATTCTGCGAGAAGTCAGCGATATTTGTCACTTCATAGTAGAATGTCATCGACATGACCACAAGAAAGAGGTCATAGATAATGAATGGTCGAAGTCGCGAGCTTTAAGTTTTCGCGTGTGTAAAAAATTAAACCCGGCCACGCAGAATTTCAGGGACGTACTCAAAAGTCCTCAGAATTCATTTCGGAAAAAACTCCTCCAAGCCCCCACCATGTAGGATGACCGTTAATGTTGGCTCATTGCCCCTGCTGGTGCCGACGGTTGCCTTTTTTCGCTGATCCCTGTTTATTCTGTCCTTGGTCCGGGTAAGTCCTGCAGGCATTCACAGACGGCGATGAATCAGTGTTGTTTGTCAAGGGCTGTCGTCGATAGCAGCGACGCCGACACGGGACTAGATGGAACCAACTGCGATGAACTAACCCAGCATGAGTTATGTGTTGAAACTAAGCGATCTCTGGTATGCTAGGAAGCTTTAGTTAGACGTAAATGCCAGGCAGAACTCCTAACTGGCACCTGAAACACTAAAAGTCGGCAAAGTCTTGGAAAGCTCTCGCAATGTGAGAAAAGCAGTTTAAGCCTTTCTTACCTGTATCCATATTGTGGCCTCGGACCTGATTGTGGGGGGGGGGGGGGGGGGGGCAGCTGAGATCAGTGACCTTGATACAGTCTGGACGTCCCAGATGAACGGGGCAGATACAACTTAGGGCCCGAGAGGCTAAACCAAACAGCGCGAAGGCCAGCACCCATCCTTCGATGCCTGGCTTTACCGTCCGAAGCGAGTTTTTAGTACGGATGGAATAACCACTCAGCCTGCACTGTCCTCGTCACTGTACTGGCGTACAACACACACCGGTGCTTACACAACCTGCCGGCCAGTGACTACCCCGGTCTCCGGTCGTCATATGTCACACGGTCCTGAGAAAGACCATTTGAC
Organism: Pollicipes pollicipes; assembly: GCF_011947565.3. NCBI lineage: Eukaryota > Metazoa > Arthropoda > Thecostraca > Pollicipedomorpha > Pollicipedidae > Pollicipes > Pollicipes pollicipes. Next base: position 36,175,281 of record NW_023596921.1, read on the forward strand.
GCAGCCGCGTCGCTTGTCGGTGTTACGCCGAACACGCACACGATACCACGTGACCGTGGGCCAGGCATCGAACGGTCACCACAGGGGTGCACGCCCGACATCTGCCCGTCGCCCCACGACGGTGCGGCAAGCAGCTAGCGGTC
>NW_023596921.1:36176423-36237998 GCF_011947565.3 Pollicipes pollicipes
AGAGAGAGAGAGAGAGAGAGAGAGAGAAGTCGATAGCTATCTCTCCTCTCTTCGCATGCTCTCTATTTCTTCTCTCTCTCTCTATCTCTCTCTTCTCTCTCTCTCTCCTCTCTCTCTCTCCGCTCTCTCATCTCTCTCTCTCCCTCTCTCTCTCCTCTCTCTCTCTCTTCTCTCTCTCTCTCTCTCGCTCTCGCTCTCTCTCTCTCTCTCTTCTCTCTCTCTCTCTCCTCTCCTCTCTCTCTCTCTCTCTCTCTCTATCTCTCTCTCTTCGCTCTCTCTCTCTCATCCTCTCTCTCTCTCTCTCTCTTCTCTCTCTCTCTCTCTTCTCTCTCCTCTCTCTCTCTCTCCGCTTCTCTCCTCTCTCTCGCGCTCCGCTCTCTCTCCTCTCTCCCTCTCTCTCTCTCTCTCTTCCCTATTCTCTTGCCCCTCCTAAGCAAACGGCATCAATTTTTTTCAGGTTTGCCTACATTTGCCAGCGTTTTTTTGCCGATATACTCCTTGACTTTAACACTGAAAGTGATGCTTGATCATATATGTTCTTAGTACCAGCACATGTGTCTAGCATACTTCCCGTGTGGGAATTGTTGACGTCGCTTATCCACTTTCCTTTCTCTGTGATATTTCACACCACTTTGTGAGACAAGTGGCGAGTGCTTAAAATCTAATGCGCGAAATTCTAGCATCTTCAAGTACTAAGCTTATTTTATAAGGTATACGAGGAGAGACTATACGCGATTTACAGTGCCATTCTTTGACGACGCTTGGAAGATTTTTAATAAGGCACATAGTAAAGTAATGTCATAAGAACCTCGTGCACAGTTTCTATTTCTTCTTTTGCATAAAGAGTCCTCGTGGTGTCATTTAAAAGATCTGCAACAAACCTCAATCCTTTGTTATGCCATGTCTTACGACACCGAAAGCGAATTTTGAAACAGTTTACGGTGCCGTTAACACATTTCGAAACAATTCAAAGTTCTTCGGTTAATATTTGTTCAAGGTTTGGAGAAGATAAATCACATAACTCGCTCCAAGCTCCAAACACAGCCGCTTCATAAGGAGTTTGTTCACCTTATTCTTTCGCTTTGAGAGGTCTGCCGCTCCATATGTTGGCAGTTCTTGAATTGAGGAAGTTCTTTCCGTACTACAACAGACCAGTTTGTGCTTGGATTAACACAGTCTTCTTATTCATGTGTCTTCATACTTTTAACAAAGCTACACTCAACCAATTGCTTGCAGTGCGTCATGCTCGAACCCTGAAAAGATTTTCATAGTTCAGCGCCCGTCATTTTATTTCCTGTAGAAACAAAACAGTTTTGTTTTAATTTATATTGCGTCACTTTCGAAAGTGAGGGTAGTGCTGAAAATAATACAATTGGGATGCAAGCAAAGATCTCATCACAGTGATCCTGCCGATGACTGATGGTGGTGGTAGTTAATACTTCAGGCTGTTATAATCGATTCCTTATTGCTATTCAATATTATACCTAGGATTTTAATTCATTGACGTACTGTATCCCGTTGGGATTAGCTTGTGAATGCAATGCGTGAGTGTGAGTCCCAGCTGGGGGACATTCAGCCCCGTCCACATTTCATCGCAGAACTTATAACGATTAAAATATTTTTCCCGATATGGCATCGGTGAAGGACGGAGTTTAATCTCTGGAACAAAGTTAAGTTGTCATCATGCCATTTCATTGTTTATTGTGATGGCGCATTACCGGTATGCGATTTTCTAAAGGTTCTATCGCATATATAAAAGAGGCACTCTGAAACAGGAGCCTCTTGTTTTATTCCGTGGTCCATGACATTTCTTTTACCTAGATTTCCTACGAAAAGTGTCTGCGAGAAATTACCGTTGTTGAAGCAAGCAAGCTGAAGCAATTATGTTAAGTTTTCCCTAAAGCTGCAACAGTGTTGAGTTTTTAGCAATAAGTTCCATGATTTTCAAATAATATGACGTGATTTGATGTATCTGATATGGTATATGATGTATGATGGTACAACATCTAATAATTCAAATGCCGCTTCGAAGTCGCCCCGCTTCTATGAATTGGACTTTTGAATCATTTGCTTTTTGAAATTTGTCTTACACTGGCCTGTTGTCTACTTTGTAACGGCCTTTCATATGTGTTGATTATGCCGGTGACATAATGCCGTTGGTTACATCTTTAAATCTATCTTCTTTAGCAGCAGAAGTTATTCTGAAATCTATATTGGGTAGATTTCTATGTTAGGTAGATTTCCACGTTAGGTAGATTTTTACGTTAGATAGGTAAATGGGTCGCCATCGCCTGACTGTAGATGGTGACTTACCGGGTTTAGGGATTAAATTTACAATGGCTTCGAATGAAGCCCTCCATTTTACTTCGCAGAAGGGGACGGAAAAGGTGATCTCAAAAGCATTTGAAGAAACTTTCTATGAAACCATTTGATCCTGGCGATTTCCTGCTTTTCATAGACATTAGGGTTGTTCTTAATTCATGTATTGAGATGGGTTCTTCTAGCACTGGTGTGCATTATCAAGCTTGGGTTGAATATTACGTTTAATGAATTCGGTTACGCTTGAAATTTCACTGTTAGTGTCAGTGTTGTATCGTATAGTGAGTTGCTCACTTAATTTTGAAATGATTTGGATCTTCTTGTGATTGCATGGCCGTTGTAATTAAAGGGAGTGTTGGGGTTTGAAGGTGAAATAGCCATAATGAAGATCATTCGATGCAGTTCATAGTCCTGCCCCTCTTAATACGCGCCCGGGCGGCCGGTTGGATATCCTTTGCTCGGGTGGGGTTCACTTTGAATCCTCCCCCTGAGATCTCAGGAACTAAGAGAGCCAGAGAAACCAAATTCGCAGGGTGTGTTGGTCTATACGTGAACTCACTTAGGTCAAAGCTAAAGGCCCCTAGGTCATGACTTTTGAGTCAAATAAGGTCAAACAAGGTCAAATTCCATGGTGGTTTCCAAAGGGCCCCTAGAACCTAGCTAACTGTTTAAGCAAAAGTTCACATGCTCATTTAGGTTCAGTGATTTTGGTTGACATTTTAAAGGTTATGGTGACCAAAATAACATAATACTGCCTTAGGTTTGCTTTTGAATAAGCGACTAAGATTACGCCAGGCAGTATGTTCCTAAAAACAAAATATCGGCATGGGTCACTTTAGGTCAGTGACGTATTCTGATCTTTGAAGACTCCATAGAAGATGCAAAATATGGTTCCTGTCATCAATAAATTTGAAATGAGCACCATAAACTGCTCAACACAGCAAGCCCTAGAGTAATAAGCCGGTTGGTTTTGACCTTGGTCTGACCTTCATACCCGAACCTAGGTCAATGGTGTTTGTTCCTTCAACTGTTGTGTTGCCTAAAATATATATCAGGGATGTATGGCTTGGTCTAACCCTCTGTTGTTGCACCATATTAAGCAATTCTCTATAAATTAAAATCGCTGACTCCATGGCCTGACTCTGACCTGCCGTAGATCAGCGACCTTAGAAGACTTTTTTGTACCAAACGATCCGCTACTTAATTGTCTACAGCTATGCAAAATTTGCGTGGCTACGCATCGCGCCTTTCGGGGACCATTACGTGAAAACCTTCTGGAGGTCAAATTGACCCCACCCGGGCGCGAGATAGTGCTTAAATAAACTCTTTGAGCTTCTGAGCGACACACCCGCAAAGATGTGCGAACTATTTCGGGAAGACTATTTCAAGGTCAAGAAGGCATTCATGACGCCATAATAACGTCATTCAAATCTTTGCATTCTGTTAGCCATGTGGCGAACAAAGCCAAGAAAAGAAGAATCGTCGAGTCGTTCATATCTGGCGTTCGCGAGCACGATTCCCAGATATAACGCCGTCAATTGGCTCTCAATCAATGTAGTGCAAGGTACGATGACGTAATAAAACGATGGCTTATTGGGGAGCATATTTACCAAACAGAGTTGTGCATATTTACAGAGCATATTTACCAAACAGTGTCTAGGGTTGTCTCGCCAGTCTGCTGACTGGCAGGCGAGACTCTCGGAGCCGCATAAAGCGATTCAGCCTACGACCAGCGGAGGGAGGAGACGGGTCTGCTGACGACCAGAGTGGCCGCACCGACGCCTTCAACACCCCACTTGGCCGCCGTGGGGTCCCCGGATAGCAGCGGAGGCCGCAGCGGTGACGCGTGACGATGCCGCCCAGCCCCCGGCCGACCCGCGACCGTACCGCGTCTGCGCCTCTTTCTTCGATCTGCGCCTGGCAACCTCGCTCGAGCTGTGTGCAGCCATCGGCCGGCTGAGCGCGTCCAGAGCTGTCGGCGTCGATGGTGTCCCTCCGCCGGCTGTCAGGAGGTATCTTCCGGCCACCGTTTACACACCTACTTCACCTGGTCAACTATCATCTCGTGTACTTTCCCGATGCCTGGGAATTCGCTCCTGTCACTTCCGCGTTCGAGTCAGGTGACACAGCAGATCTTACCAGCTTTCGACCAATCGCCGTCTTCTTTGTGCTATCAAAAGTTCCGGAAAAGTCGTCTGCGTTCAGCTCACCTCACATCTGGTCAATCACTACTTGCTGTCGCCGTCACAGCACGCTAAGATGGTGTGGCGTGGCAGAGATGGTGCGCCGACATGGCTGTGTCAATGTGCACCGTGCATTGTATGTCAGTTGGACGCCAGCCGCTCCGTGTGTTCGTTTTTCTGCACGCGCGCGGAGGCCTCCCAACGCCATACCCGAGCCGGTGCCCGTGGTAACGGTTCACTGTGCCTAGAACGCGTCAGACTGGCCGCCACTCAGCGGCAGTTTCCGTACCGGGCGGCTGCCGCACGGAGCTGCTCGTCCCCGGCGGCCGCCGATGCTCCATCACGGCGTACCTTCCGGTCCGTTTTAGGATCCTGACTTAGTGACTGAGAAGCGTGACTGTGTGTGTGTGCGTGTGTGTTTATGCTGACCTTAGAAATATTTTTTCGCATGCTTTTATGTTCTAACGTTCTTGTATAAAAACCGATTGGATGCAGAAAGGCTACCACGCGTAAGCCCGCTGAATACAGTAACTATGAACTATGTGAAGTGATGCGCAAACACTACACTCAGACAACTGTGAATGAATGCAAAGATCGAGCGTCTCTTTGCAATCTGCCTTGTGCTGCCCAGGCCTTTTACTGATCGAGCCGTGGGTGCTCCACAGCCGCTGTGGAACCTACAAAAGACGTTTCACAATTTTTAGGCGTACCACTAAGGGCGGATCCAGAAAAAATGACATATACGCGGTGTCTAAATCGTAATGCCACACAAATGGCAAGTCACGACACAAATATTGCAATGCTGATGACAATGGCAGAAAGCGAGGAAGCCATTGAAATAAAAAGGTTTTTGACACGATATATTTTCCCACTCAGATCCCCGAAATGTGTGGATCGTTTTGCGACGCTGGCATGGAAACTATCGATTTTTGCTGCACGTTTGAGCACATTGAAGAAGTAAGAAAATTGTCCAAATACTTGTTGCGGAATATGACTCGAGTGAAGCAGAAACGTTATGAGCTTCACAGATTCGAAAGCCAAGGGATAATAGATACACTGCACCCGCGGCACGTCAAATTAGCTTGCAATCGGAGCAAAATTATCATCGGAAAGCGTGGTTACTGTATGCCTGATGCGAATCTGCCAGAAAAAGGAAACACGGCACACGTCGTTGCACACGCTTTTATGGAGCGTCAGCGGTAACAGCAGCCTTGATAGCGCTCGGCGGTCATGGCGCGGTCGGGTTTCTAATGCCCGCCCCCACGTGGGAGCCAAAGGCGCTAACCACTCGGTCATTACGCCCCCGGCAAGAAGGGATCGTCATTCCACATACCTGGAACTTTCGCAACCGTATTTGTTCGGTCGCGTCAGTTCTGAACCTGAGATGTCAAGGGCACACCCAGCCTTGTTATGGGCACGCATTTTACCGTTATCCCCCTTCCTTATTCGGAAGTCTTTAAGACGCGCCCGGGTGGCCGACTAGATACCCTCCGCTCGGGTGAGGGGTCAATTTGCCCCCCCCCCATGAGATCTCGGGAACTAAGAAAGTTAGAGACACCAAATTTGCAGGGTGTTTTGATCTGTACGTGAACTCAAATAGGTCAAAGTTTGAGCTTCCTAAGTCATGGCCCTCTGGTCAAATAAGGTCAAACAAGGTCAAATTCTAGGTTAGGCACCAAAGTGCTCCAAGAACCTAGGAAACTGTTTCTAAGCAAAAGGTAAAAAGCCCATTTGAGGTCAATGACCTTGTTTGATCTTTTGAAGGTCATGGTGACCAAAATCACATAAGACTGCTCTGAGTTTTGCATTTTAATACGCGACAAAGATTACGCTAGGCATTATGCTCATAAAACAAACTGTGGTCAGAGGCGCAGCCGGTCCTGGCAAGAAAGGGGCTCCTCGTTTAACAAAAGGTTTATGTTGGTGGAAAGGCGGCAGGGAATCTAATCCCGCCAAAATCACCCAAGACTGAGCCGCCGCATTTAGCCGTGAGCCGGGGCTCTCAGAGGGACACATACACCGGTTCCATTCCTGATGAGGCAGGCTCTTTACTTGGCATTTCGCACAGGATCGACGCAGTACGCCGACGTCACTGACGCAGGTGAAATCCTTCACTGGCGCAGGGAGTCCAATAATCGGCTCCGGTGTACCCAGCTGGCTGATTCCACTTCGGCGACCCAGAAGCAGCGGCGGGCAAAAAACTAGTCCCGGCCGGCGGTGCTAACGGGGCGGTCATCCGCGCGGTCAGTGACCGGCGGCGGTCCGGGCGCCCCAGCCGGCGGAGATGCCGCCTGGAGGACACGCCGCCGGGCACCCCAGCTGGCGGAGATACCGCTTCCAGGACACGCCGCCGGGCACCCCAGCTGGCGGAGATGCCGCCTCGAAGACACGCCGCCGGGCACCCTAGCTGGCGGAGATACCGCTTCCAGGACGCGCCGTCGGGCACCCAGCTGGCGGAGATGCGCCTTCCAGGACACGGCCGACGGCTGGTGCGCTTGCCTCGGCGCAACACAGCCAGGCCAGCCATCTCAGCTGCTGAGCCGTTCACCTCTGAAACCGACTGTCAGGATAGCGCCAGGCCAACCATTTCAGCTGCTGACCTGTTCACCTATGAAACCGACTGTCAGGATAGCGCCAGGCCAACCATTTCAGCTGCTGACCTGTTCGCCTCTGAAACCGACTGTCAGGATAGCGCCAGGCCAACCATTTCAGCTGCTGACCTGTTCACCTCTGAAACCGACTGTCAGGATAGCGCCAGGCCACCCACCTCAGCTGCTGACCCGTCCACCTCTGAACCCAAGTGTCAAAACAGCAAGACGCGATGGGCAGTTGGCGAGAACATCGCGATGTGAGTGAGCGACGGACGCCGGATCGGCGACGTTTTCGTACGCCTGACGCAGAGGCGGGTGGATGCAAGGGTGCACACGTCGCTCTGACATTGTCTCCAGCTGGTCATTCCATGGCACATTAATCGAGTGTGTTGCTTACTCTCCGATGTCGGTGAATCTGTGCGGGTGAAGCGGGCCATGAAACAAAGTCACATGCTCACCGTATAGCTAGCAGCCCATGCATATTGGGATTCATATTCGTATCTGTCGAAAACGCGGTCACGCACGATTACGCACGTCCGTAATACATTGAGTTCCAGGCTGAAAACAGCCAGGCGCTCAACGAAAGCACTCACCATGTCGTCAGGTGTATGTACCTGTAACAGCCTGACCTCTAAAGGTCACCCCCAGGTCTCCAGGCAATCAAGGGTCAGTAAAGTGGTCACATATTACACCGTAAGTAACGCATCGAATTCACATCTGACAAAAACTACATTCTTAGCAGGATGTCATGTGTATGCACCTTTAGCAGCCTGATCGTCGATTCCGGTGTTTCGGTCCGTTTCCGCGCCGATGGAGGCCATCAGTTCCCCAGCCGCCACTTCAGGAAATTCCTCAGACGTTGGGTAGTAAGGCTGGAACAATCAACGCCACGCTGTCCACAGTCAACTGGACACGCTGAAGCAGCAGTCAGACCGTCAAGGCGCCCATTCAGATAACGTGCCATGGTAGAGAGCTCAACGCTGATGCTTTCTTTGAAGGTCTTTTGAATCTTGAGAGCACGCCCCGGGCTGATGGCCGCTCCCCAGCTCAGGTCGTTCACGGGCATCCTCTTTGCTCCCACGTCCCTGTCGGTCATCGCTCATCCTCCCGTGAATGGCAGGACTGCGTCAGATGGCTGTGATTCCAAAGCAACAGCAATGAAGACCACAGTTGATGACCACGGCGACCGGACCGCGAAGTGTCTGCTGCATCTAAAGGTCGGTTCAGAGGTTCTCATACAAGATCCCCACAGCAAGCGGTGGAATCGCGTGAAAACCGTCTTGGGTGTTGGCCGCAGATGTGACTACCACATAAGACGCCCAGCGGGGGGGGGGGGGGTCTCTTTAGAAATCGTTGTTTTCTCCGCCCGCCCGCAGAGCCTGGATAAAGCTCAGGAAGGACCAACTCATCCATCTTGCCGACCTAGCCCTTAAGGGCGGAGTCAGGTGCAGTCAACGCAGCAAGCGGCGAACAGATCGCCTCCAGCTGTGACGACCCCGTCACTTTCGGTCGCTGTGGAGGGGAGGTGATGATGTGTGTTACCGGGCTGGCTCGCCGGGACGCGCCGGCAGCCACCGGGCCGCCGCCCGGTTGCCGCGCGGCCCGTTGCCTGGGGCGCCGGCAAACCGACGGCGCCAGGGGTACCAGGGCCCCGTAAAACTCGGCTATTGGCTGGCGAGTGGTGAGCGAGGTTATGTTGCGCGTGTGCATAGCTGTAAGGGCAGAGTCGCCCTCATCGACTCCGTGGGAACACACCTCATGCTCGACTGTTGTCTCTCGAGGGCACAACAGGAAACACCTTCTCAGACCACCTCCCTGCGGTTAATGAAGTGCCACAAGGGGGCCATCCCAAGGGTGCCGTTGTTTGCTGTTGCAGTTGAGCGACATCGGTGACGTATTGCCCGCAAATGTGCGTCGCTGGCTCTTCGCTGACGACTTCGCCATTTGGGTTTCCATTTCCTCGTCAGCTTCGGCTGAACGACAGATCCAGATCTGCCATGACAAACTGACGCACCGGAATTTTATGAATCGCTTTACCTTTTCAGCTCCGAAGACCACATGCATGCACATCTGCAACAGGCAACGTGATTGTGCAGACCCTGGTGTTGAACCCTGGGGAAGGGCGTACTATACTAACTCTATATTTAATCAAATATACTGAAGCTATGTTTTACCACTTCCGGACGCGGTGAGGTTCCTGGGCATTGTTCTCGACAGAAGGTTGTTGTACCACGCCCATTTCAGAAACCTTACTGATTGTTGCTCAAAGGGGTTGGATATCCTCAAGGCAGTCTCGAGGATGTCCTTGCGGCGCATACCGGACAACCCTTCTCTGCCTTTACTGAGCGCCGATACGCTCTAAGCTAGGACACAGGTGTCAGGCGTTTGAGTCTGGGCGAGGCTCCGTAAAAACGCACCCCCGGCACAGTTCAGCACGACGGCCGTCACATCGCCTTTGGAGTACTCCGAACAAGCGCTCCATTCGTCACCCTTTTAGTCGAAGCACACGAGCCACCGTTCGCTCTCCGGTGACAGGTGCTCAGCTCGCGCTATGCACTGAAGGTAGCACAATATGAGGACACGCACGGCGTTTGGAAGTATTAAGGACACCTGACCCAGCTTTTTACCACAGGCCGAGCCAGTTCATCTGAGCCTGTCTGTGTGCGAGCCAGCTGGTGGTTGCTGGAAGCGGGCATGGGCATAAGGAACGTGGCCCTAGGAAGAAGCTCACCATGCATTTGTGGGATGCCGACACCTGTTTGCGATTTGCGTAGTTTTGAGCGGGCTGCGATCTGGTGTCCTGAAAAGCAGCATCCTAGGACCGTTGCTGTTTGCCTGCTTTCTGACTGATGTTCCTGACCAGATTGCGAGCAAATGTGCGCTGATGATGTGAAAATGTATCACCAAATCGACAACGCAGCAGATTATCTCTCACTTCAGGCGGATTAGGATCGCCCCTGCGAATGGCCCAAAAACTAGAACTGAAACTGAATCCAGCCAAGTGAAATGCCACCTCATTTACCCTCCGCACATCGCCTGCTCACCACTCATTTGCACTGACGCCCACCGCCTGGATGGCTGCCAACAAATTCGCGACCTCGCCGTTCTCCTGGATACCAAACTCACCTTTGTCAGTCACATGTATTCGACTGCCTCAAAAGCATGCAGGACGTTCGGCCTTTTTATGCGAAGTGTGCAAATATCACTGTGTCATTGTCAAGCGTGGTTCAGCCATAAGGCATTGCCGTGTGTCTTCAACGCTCGTGTATCATGTGGTTGGGCTCCAGAACCCAGTGCCGGTGTTCTCCACTGGATTACGAGCATCTCCTCGTTTATTTTGATACAGCATCTATCAAAACACGCTTTACTCAGTCCGACATATCATTTCTATACAACGTATATCATCAGAGGCTTCACTGCGCCTCACCTGGCATCACTGCTCGGTCAGGCCTACACCTGCCCGGCGCTCTACGCACACAGGCCTTTATACAAAATGTTTCAGAACGGGCACCGTATGCTGAACCAAGGCAGTGTACAGATCGTAAAAACATCGCATGCAATCATCCCTGCCAAATTCCGCCCGCAGGTTTTACTTCAGTCATGACCCAAAAAAGGCAAACTCTCGGCCGCCGCGTGTTGCACCCGAGATAAGCCTCTGCTGTAAGCCTTTGCGGCCATGAGATATCAAGTCTTCAGAGTCTATGGCGGAGCACGCCTCCAAATGTTGCTGGAGCTCATGCCTATTTCGGTGATGACATTTTATCAATGGTCAAAACATAATAATTCTTGAATTTGCCAGAAGGTTACCGGGGTCTGAGCCGCATCAACCCCGTGATGGTTGCGCCCATTCCTTCTTCAATCCGACTACACACGGTGCGAGGTGCGGGGCTGCGTGGGCATACGCGCGTGCTGCTAACATAAGGAACACTACCAGTGTAAGATACAAGTGCGGCTTGAAACAACAGGTGCATAGACACGCTCTGTGACAGACTGTAGGCAGTTGCGCTTCAAGTGATCACCCTGATATTACACGGAAAACACTGGTACCATCTCGCCCGACCTAAATAACACTTTGAGAATGGCAGTTATCACGAAAAACAGCACATCGGTCGGGATTTAGCAGGCAGCATTGTTTTGTACCGAGGAAAAACACTCTAGAGGCTGAAGGCGAATAAGACTAGTCAACACCACAACCTTGACATACGCAACTACCCGGCGTGTGACAACATATTCGGCTTTGACGGTTTCTGATCTACTTGATGACATTTTACCTCAAGCAGAAAAAAATGGCATCCCCGGCCCGTGGTTACGCCTCTGCTGATCCTCACGGCGCCGGCCCCAGCAGCCCCAGCCGTGGTCACGCCTCTTGCTGATCCTCACGGCCCCGGCCCCAAGCGTTCCCGGCCGTGGCCACGCCTTTGCTGATCCTCACGGCCCGGCCCCCAAGCGTTCCCGGCCGTGGCCACGCCTTTGCTGATCCTCACGGCCCTGGCCCCCCAGCAGCCCCAGCCGTGGTTACGCCCTTGCTGATCCTCACGGCCCCCGGCCCCAAGCGCTCCCGGCCGTGGCCACGCCTTTTGCTGATCCTCCGGCCCTGGCCCCCAGCCAGCCCCAGGCCGTGGTCACGCCTCTGCTGATCCTCACGGCGCCGGCCCCCCAGCAGCCCCCAGCCGTGGTCACGCCTCTGCTGATCCTCACGGCCCCGGCCCCAAGCGTTCCCGGCCGTGGCCACGCCTTTGCTGATCCTCACGGCCCTGGCCCCCAGCAGCCCCGGCCGTGGTTTACGCCCTTGCTGATCCTCACGGCCCCGGCCCCAAGCGCTCCCGGCCCTGGTTACGCCTCTGCTGATCCTCACGGCCTTGGCCCCCAGCAGCCCCGGCCGTGGTTACGCTTTCTGCTGATCCTCACGGCCCCCGGCCCCAAGCGCTCCGGCCGTGGTCACACCTCTGTGTGATCCTCACGGTCCCGGCCCCTTAGCAGCTCCGGCCGTGGTTACGCCCCTGCTGATCCTTACGGCCCCGGTCCCCAGCAGCCCTGGCCGTGGTTTCGCCTCTGCTGATCCTCACGGCCCCGGCCCCCAGCAGCCCCGGCTGTGGTTGCGCCTCTGCTGATCCCTGCAGCCCCGGCCCCAAGCGCTCTCGGGGCGTGGGTTACACCTCTGATGATCCCTGCAGTAACCGTCCCCCAACATCCCCGGCCGTGGGTTACACCTCTGCTGATCCCCACAGCCGACTCGCAGACCTTCAAAACATGTCTCAGGGATTACGTCGCCGCTGGTTGCGCAAGAGAGAGAGGAGAAGCTTCGGAACACAGTTACGCATGTTCATGCTTTGTTTTCTCGGTTGGCAGGCCCACTACCTTCGGGAGAGCGCTTTCTCCCGGTGATCAATTTTCATTCGTTCACCCTGCTGTAGCGGGAAGATGTGGGCCTGAACTCGTTGCCGACAGCAGCCAAAAAAAAGGGGGAAGGGGGTAGCAGCCAACCACGGCCGGTCTGACCAGTTTGACGAGCGGCGGGCGGTATAGCGGAGCTCGCGCTCGGCCGCGGCCGCAGTCGACACGCGACCGACGATGGGGCAGGGTGCGTCAGCGGCGAGGTGAGGCGGAGCCGGCTCCGCACGAGCCCGGCGCGGAGCCGGGGCCGGCGGCCGAGCCGGCGCGTCAGGAGCCGGCGCCGGCACAACGACCTGGCTGGCGCGGGCGCGGCCGCAACATGGTGCTTCGTCATCCTCTCGTACGTGCTCGTGTCCATGGCCTGGTTCGTGTGTTCCAGGTCGGCAGGCAGCCCGCCCAAGCTACTACGTGCTGTCGGTGGGCGGTCTGCGCCACGACTACTGAGCTTGGTGCCCCCGGCGCAGCTGCCCTTCTTCACACACTTCGTGCGGTATGGCGCACGCGCCGAGTGGCTCAACCCGACCTTCCCGTCCGAGGGCATCGCCACGCGGGCATCCTTCTTCACCGGCCGCTACCCGGAGAAGCACGGCATCCTGGGCGAGCACTTCCTCGACCGGCAACGCGGCGAGCTGCGAGTGGACGGCCCGGCCGGCCACTCGGCCACCGACCCGGCGATGGTGGGACGGCGTCGTGCCCCTCTGGACCTCGGCCGTCAAGCAGTGGCGTCGCACAGCTGTGTTCAACGTCCAAGGCGCCTGTGTGCCCATTGATGGCAGCAATATCAGCTTTTGTCAGGCGCCGGGGCAGGCCGGCGAGTTCGAGGAGAGTCTGACGCTGGCGCTGGACCGCCTGTTCGCCGAGGCCTACCCGTGCAATATGGCCATCGTGCACACGGACGAGCTGCGGCGGACCGCCGAGAAGCACGGCGCTACGTCCGAGGCCGTGCTGGATGCGCTGCGCGCACTCGACGGCCAGCTGCAGACGCTCGACCGCGCGCTGCTGGACCGCCAGGCCCGCGGAGAGGTCAACGTCGTCATCGTGTCGGACGGCGGCCTGACGGACACGGCTGACATGGAGGTGATCTCGGTGGACAGCCTGCTGCCGTCCGAAGCTCCCGTCACCGTCGCCGGCGACGGTGCCGCCTGCCTCGTCTACATGGCCGGGGAGCACGCGACGGCTGCGCACGCGCAGGCGCAGGCCGTGCCGGGCGTGCGCGCGTACCTGCGCGGCGCCATTCCCGCGCGCATGCGGCTGGCGCACGGGCAGCGCGAGCCCGACCTCCTCCTGGTGGCCGAGCCAGGCTACTACCTGGAGCACGAGCGGCCACTGGCCGTGGAAGCGGCAGGCGGATACGACGACACGGCCGGCGGCGTGCCGGACATGCGCGGCGTGCTGCTCGGTCGCGGCCCCAGTTTCCGCGCCGGGGTCACCGTCCAGCAGGTGAACGCCGTCGACGTGTATGCCATGCTCGTCGCGCTCATCCAGGTGACGCCCGAGGTGCACAACGGCACCTGGACAACGTCTCCGACATGATCAACTGGTGAGGCCGCGTGGTCGTGTCACCGGCGCGCGGCGGCCTGCTGCCGCGGCTGCGTGACCGTTGAACCGGATGTGGCGTGTTGCGGAATGTGGGTCTTTCGGGCCGCTTGTCTCGCGGCCACAGGGAATACCGACTAGAGGTAATTCCGTGCTTTATAAGCGCCGCTGCAGAAGAGGAAATATTTCGTGGTTCGCACAGTTGTGTCGTGCTGCACAGACTGGTCGTGATGTGGTGTCATTGTACGTTGAGGTCATAGAGCTGGGCAAGTATGGGCAGGCAGGCGGAACCAATAAAGTGTCGACATTTCTAAGGTTTGTGATTGCGTATTAATCTATTAGTTATCCGATACGAAATACCATGGCAAGCAGGCCTGCTAAATTTAGGCCGAATATAGATTTGTCCGAAGAGGACCATAAGTTCGAGCATATGTTGATATCTATACATAGATGTAAGCCTCGGACGATTCGGTCCGCACCTACAATGGCAAATAGTGTCAGAGTGGTGTGTTTTAAACCACACGCGTGCATCCCGAGAGCTTCTAGCGTCCCAGTTTCGCCAATGGGGTGCGAAGAACAACCGCTGGGCGAATTCAGACAGCCTCGACCCAAGTGGTGAGATTCCTTCGGGCCAGTCAATCGACCGCAATCTCGCACAGACTCAGTCTTCACATCCGTTCTCCTGGATGGGATAATAATACGAACGCACAATGGAAACAGATAGGACAGATGTGCGGCGTATACCTACGTACCTAATACCGCTGGGGCAACTGCAACCCCTTGCTGCAATGGTGGTAGTTGTGGCCGCCAACCCACATTCACCCATTTTTGCATCGCAACGATTGCAATGACCCCATTGCAAATCGCTGGCAAACCGCAGGGTAATCAAGCATGGGCAGCACCTCTATCACAGCATAACTGTAACAGTTGCTGGCATAGATAGGTACGCCTGTATCGATAGCACACATATGTGCTACT
Source organism: Pollicipes pollicipes (assembly GCF_011947565.3). Classification (NCBI taxonomy): domain Eukaryota; kingdom Metazoa; phylum Arthropoda; class Thecostraca; order Pollicipedomorpha; family Pollicipedidae; genus Pollicipes; species Pollicipes pollicipes. Next base: position 36,191,425 of record NW_023596921.1, read on the forward strand.
GAGCGTTATATTTGACCCGTTAAATTAGCAGTGCGAGCTACCTTAGATTGGCAATATCCGCGCGAAAATACTGAATTGTTCATGTGAACATCATTCGTCTAAACGGCCTATCTAACGGCCCCCATTGCACATTGTTTAGGAAGCGAGCTTGTGCAAGATCTCCGGCAAGTTCACTGGATGAGAGTGATGCGCATTTTCGGCACACAACGCATCCTGAGAACATCAGCAAGCTCGATCGAACGGAAAACTCATGCTTGCCTGATACAGCACGCACCTGGAGAACGACTCTCTCGCTTACATCTGAATGGCCGGCTTGGCATAAAAGCCGTGGCGGCGACATCTAGGCCAATGAAGCGACAAGCTTCAGTTCATCTGTCTATGGCAATGCCCCGCACCAGGCTCGAAGCCAGAGTGTACCGGTACTCTGCTCTATTGTGAGTATTCCATTTCCGAACGTCAGCGTCACGTGTCCGGGCTACTGGTCATCCTGGGGCCCGCTGCCACTATCCCAGCTCCCTGGCGATGCCAAGGAATCATCCGGAACGCATGCTCCACTTAGGACCTCCATGAACTACCTGAGCTCGAAAGGCCTACGCTCGGAGGACCCTACTGCCGCTGGACCTACTGCCGGGAGATAAGCACTCGTTATAGCTAATCCTGGATGAACTACGCTCGGAAGACCTATCGCTCGAATCTTACGCTAAGACTTACTGCTGTTTCCTGTTTGAATAGTGAGGATCTCGGAAGACCTATCGCTTGAATACTTACGCTACGACTTACCACTGCTTCTTGTTTGAATAGTGAGGATCTCGGAAGACCTATCGCTTGAGTACTTGCGCTAAGGACATACCACTGCTCCTTGTTTGAATAGTGAGGATCTCCGGGTTTGGCATTCATTGGCAGTTGGCAGTCGGCGGCGCCATCCGACTTTTCCTCCAGAGACAAAACGGATCTAGTGGGTGTCCAATCCCATCCTTCATCTAAAAATTTGCTCGGATTCCGATCAAATTTCCAGACCATCTCTTGTATAGGCTTAGTAGCCCTCATTTCGATATGACGGAATGCTCTGTATCGGTCATCAAGACCTCCTGGCGGCACGACGGAAATGGGGCCTGCTGAAAATGTCACGGGGCGTACATGTATGGGAATCAAGGGCAGACAGGCATACAGGTATGCGTGTCCCTTCTAAAATGGCGAGGGGACTTTTGCCTTCTTGCCCCACTGGTCGCACCACCCCTGGCCATGACATTCATAACTAGCATCACACAGGCACCACTCGCCCCTCTTATTCCCCTCTGTTTAAGTTCTTGGTCAGCGCCTTGCTGCCGCCCAGCGGAAGGGTGCCAACATTGACGCAGAAGTGGCAGGGTCGGACATATTCACCCAATCCGATGGAGCCTTGTCATCACACACCGTCAAGTTACCAAGTTGCCACGTCGCCTGGTGGCCCGGCTAGTTTTAGTTTTTTTAGTTTTATATCCCTACCTAGGCAGGCCTACCCCGCTCCGGCCACTCCTCGTGTGCCGCTGCCCTTGCTGCTTGAATATCCTGACTCGACAAACGGACAACGCCAGTAGGCATCATCAATCACGGCACGGTCCTAAGGAGTAGGTCCCTCCAGGAGCACGTCTTCCGATCGTAGGCTCCCGAGCATAGGGTATTAACAGCGTTGTGTCTTCCGAACGTAAGTCGACTGAGCGGAGATATGCCGGAGCGGATCCTTCAACCCTCAACCAACCTAAAGACTCAAGCGCCCACGCACAACCCGGCCTTCTCTGAACAGTCATAGAGTTTCATGGCAATATCAGAGGCAATCTGATATTTTCCGGACCCCAGTCGCCTGCGCCAGCAATTCATCGAGGAAGTCTTCAAACGCCCCGGACTGTCAAGATCCCTGCTCTTTTCTCTCGGGTTTGCCAGCCGTCTCCACGGCAGCGAGCCCCGCCACAAATATGTACTCTTCAACTAGGCGGAGGTCGCAGTCGTCGCGCCCGGTCACGGCGGTGAGTTCAATGGCCGCCAGGGCACTAGAATACCACGACAGTCCCTAGCCTTCCCCGGACGCCGCTGCAGCGTTACGATGCACATTATTATGGAAGGTTCAACACACTAAGGAGCCTGTAAACAGGGGCGTACATTCTCAAACATATGTTGAGAAAGTGCGCCCCTGGCAGTGCCCTGTGCAGCGAACAATGACGAGTCCTCTACGCTCAAGATATGCCAACAAACCGGATTTCTTTCCGGATTGGTCCCAATTTCTTCTCAGAATTAGGGGAGCCCAAGTTGGACGTCTTCTCCCTATATCTCCCTTCCCCCCACCCCACAGAATAGGAAACTTCACTCTGGCCCGAAGACCTCGGCATGCAGGGAGGAGGCATTCACACGATCCTAAGACATGAAGACGTGTTTCGCATCTACCTGTCACTAGGAGAGTGCTGAAAAACTCAAAGATATGCGTAAAACACAGTCAAAAGGCCGTGGAATGGCGAAGTTAGTCCGAGCTCATCAGGGGATGGGAAAGTATTCAGGATATTGTAGCTGGGTCGATGTGAATATGGAAATTCATAAAACTCACATATGGTGGACAGCAAAACATATATTTCATTCAGTAATGAATATGAAAACTTGTGGTCCTTGCAACAGGAATCAAGCTCACTGTAAGCACAGATGCATGGGTGACACTGGCACAAATGGATCACACTGTTCTCCAACAAAGGCTCATGATTAAAACACTTGAAAAACATGCATTACGATATCATACTGTATCACATTAGCTGTTTGTTCTGGGTGTTTTTTGTTCTTGATCTGTTCCAAGAATGTCCTTCTGGATGGTCCTCAATGTTGATACCCTTGTCAGCTATAGCTTTTTTAGCACATTCAGAGTACTGTTCAAACAGCTCTAGGCACTTTCGGATCTTCTTCTAAATGGCCCTTCAAGAACTTCTCTGAAAACCATGCATTGAAACAATTATCATATTGCTTCTTACCTCTTGGCACTCCTCACCAATGCTATTCATATTTTGACCTGTGAAAAGAAAGGGAGGAATAACTGGAATAAATAAATAAAAGGTGCAGTTAGTACCAAGTTCTGAGTGCCAGCCTGTACCAGTCACTACCAGTCCTGTAACATGACTTGCACATTTACTAAAAGGTGTTTGTATCTAAGTTTACTTTCCACATACTCATTATGCTGTTTTACAGGTATATTTGGGAAAAATCATGAGTTCTTGGGTTGGGCCAATGAGAAAACAATCTGCTTTTAAACAATTGCTGCATTAAAACTAACAACTGCTATTTATGCAATAGTATTGATAATGTTATTGAAAGTTTTGGCCACCCCCCCCCCCCCTCATGGCCCATGGCTTGTTAGACACAAAATGGGGGCAAAAAATAAATCACACCTTCGCACAGGAACTTTTCTGGCTCCAACAACATTCGCATAGCTTTTAAACATTACCTTAGCTAATCTTACAGTAGTTGAGAATGAAAGGCAAATATACTTCTTCAAGCTCTATTTGATGTGTCATCCAGTTTCATATGAGAATGTTGCATGTTAGTTTAGCCCATCGAGAGTTGAGCCTAGACTTTGTCTCTAAATCAGATTGAAACAACTGAACTTGAATGTCACTGCACTTTTAGATCCATCCCAGTATTGCTGGTGCTAGACTAGAATTATTATTAACATTAAAAATATAATTTACACTTTAATCCATATTTTTGTCAAAAACAGTACCTTCATTTATAAATTAATGATCTGTTGTTGAACTAGAATTCGATCTGGATGCTGATGCCAAAAACTATAACTGAACATACTGCTTCTAGAGGCAAATAACTAAACACTTTTACTTCTATCACTATGAACGCTATGAAAGTAATGAGGGGGATAGAAATGTTTTACACTTACTATGCCACACAGTTACCTCAACACCCTGGACATGCAGCCAAAACGTACTAAAATATACCATGAGTGCCATTCTGCTACTTACCTAATCAACCCAGGGTAACATACAGTTGCTACTAAGCATATAAACAAGTTTATTTATACTAATTCTAATTCTTATCTGAACTGGAATTGGACTTGATCTGAGCTTCGATGCCAAAAATATATTGGGACGCCGTTTTAATGCAAATAGCTAACCAAGCCCTTCTTCTACCACTTTACAAGCTACGAAACTGACAGGAGGATGGAAGGTTTATATTTCATGTGGCACGCAGTTACCTCGGCGGTCAAGGCATGCAGCAAAAACCCTAAAATATAAAATTACTTACCTCCCCCTTGCCAACGTGCCAATTTTCTACTACTAAAGTAATCGATCAGGGGCAACATACAAGGCTTTTTTTACAAGACCTTCTTTCAACCCCGCTTTTGTCATCGTTGCGATCCATTTTACATGTTTCCAAGAAGTATGAAATACAAGTCTTTCAATGAAATATTTAAGGATATGTTGTGCATAAATCGTGTGAGATAACTAGAAGCACAAATTTAATATCTAAATCGGCCTACCCCTTGATCATATGCCTATCACTTAAACCTTTCCAAAGGGGTTTGAACCCCATGGATGTAGGTTATCTACAAATATGACGCTATGGTAGCGATGAGCTGGAGGGTTGGTGGTTGGTTTCAGTCAATAGGCGTTAAAAATACCTTTGTTGAGTAGGGGGTGCGGTGGGGTCACAATTAAATGGAGTCCGGAACTGGGCTTATTCTTAGTTGATGCTGTTATCCGAAAACGACCATTCCACAAATCAGTAGAGAGCGAAAAGAATGCGTCAGCTTTCAAGGTCAGAAAGGTGATTCTATGATCAGTTCTCAGCGTTTGCTGAAAACTACATGCAAGAATGAACTCTGGTAATGTGTTTTCTTAATGCTGTATGGTATTCTCCGATGATTAAGCTTTTGGCAAGCACTGTAAGCAAAATGTTTTGGAATTATTTATCAAGTATTAAAACCGGGTCAAGGCACTTATCCTGTCAATATGCCCATGTTACCCATGTTCAGTATACCCATATTACCCATGTTCAGTAACCATATCTGTTATACTAGGTGGAATAAGACTGCAACAGAAAATGTTATTCTTTGGCTCATTGTTTTGTGTGAAGGTTATTGTTTTTGAAGTTTATAGTAATATATGTACATACTTAGTAGTTTATATTTATGCCCCATACTTCTTCTTCCTTTGATCATGTGTACAAAATTTAGGTCTGTGAAAGTATGAGTAAATACAATACCTTTGACATTAAATGAATCAGGAATAAGTTCAGTTCCACTGGTGCCTAGAGCTTAAACATTACAGAACCCTTCACAAAAGTCCACAGCTAAGTAGGGACATAGTCATGCAATTATGCAATTATTTTGCACACTCACATGTGGCCACTCACCAAAGCCACCAAAAAATGTATTAGCTCTATTGTGACACATTTTCTAAGAATCAATCTGGTGAAACTTGAATCTTATTAACCAGGCAGGCATGCACATGGATCCCAGGAGTGGGTCCAGGTTCTCTAGCATTCCATGTGTACAGAATTCTGCTAGTTTTTTCCCCATACTCTAGCTTATGTTCATACTGAGGAACAGGTGTCAGGTATAATTTCAGTAATAAGATGATATTGTGGACCTGTTCACATTCCACAGGCATGATGATGCAGCTAGAAACATTCTGTGTGGCATTAAAAGGATAATAAAAAACATTTGCAACAAGCTGCAAACCAAACAGCATTCTGTATGAGTTTTAAGGGTGTACCAGTGGTACCTCCCATTCAAGAGTGCATTCTTTAAGGAGGCCAACCTCTGTAAGGAGATCTTTTTCTGGAAAGGTGTTACATGCAACTTGGGATTAAGGTTGTGTCAGTGGTAGGTTGGAGGGCAGTGGCATAGCCAGTTGTGCATTTGACTGCCAACTGTTATTCATAACTGTATTTGGGGCTGCAGGTGAGACTGGCAATGTGACAGCTACTGCCTGCCCTTGGGGAGTGGGCACTATCCAGGGAAAGGGAAAAAAGCCTGGAAGCATGAACAAACTACATAAAATACAGTCTATGGATCAAAGGCTTCAGTTCCAGGTAAGCTGTGAATGTGGTTTCCTAGAGCTCATACTTGCTTACCATTCGCTTTGAAAACAATAATTAGGCTGTGTTTGACCTGGTTGTTACAATCAGTTGTCAACTGTCAGTATTGTATGATTGTAATGCATGCTTGTGATGTGTGTGCCTGCTATCATTGCTACTTAGTGATTTGGCCTTATGTCAGAGACAAGTGCCATAAAAGGGAATGTTCCAAGTTTTAAACTACTGGTATACTTTTAAGTCGAAAAGACTGCTCTAGACAACACAAATTCTCTATTTAGTGACTGTCCTCCCTCAATATGTCTTTGGTTGATAAGGTACCTTGCACACCATTGATTGAGAGGGCCAGTGGACAGCTGCTAGCTGACAAATGCCAGATTTAAACAATTCAATAATGATGTGTTCTTGGCCTTAGTGCCTGCATGCTTGACAGAATGGCAGGATTTGAATGATGTTTTTATAGCATTATGGATACAGGGTGGCATTGAAAAAGTCATCAACATGTGTACACACCCTTACATAGTGCAGTTCAGAAACTGAAGGGATTCAGGTCTCGAGAAAGGTAGGGCTGTGTACTGAACTCAAACGATTTTCAAAGCGGGCTATTTCAGTACAAACCCCCATGCAGATGTTGAATACTGTCTTTAAGGATTTGTCTCTTGCATAGAAAGTGTCATATAATTTCCATTGCCTTCCTCTGTTTGTTATGATTAGTGACATCAAGTGGTGATGGGATTTGCATTTGGTAGTAGGGCAGTAAAGTTTATTGGGTAAGCCACTGATCAGTTACGTTTTTTTAGCACAAAATGGCCAAAGAAGCCCACCTGCTTTCTGATAAATGCTCGTCATCGATAAGGTCAAGCTCAGGATATCACCTATAAAGACAGATCACTGATGATACGTTACATTCTTGTTGCAGTGCTATGCAGATACCCGCCCTCAAATCGGGGGATGGTAACATCTGTCTCAAGATCGAATACAGTCACGATAAACCGTAATGCACTTGTTCGGAAAACACGTGACAATTCAACGCTGGAGCCCTTGCCAGCTCAAGAAGAAGCCTGGAAAAGACATCTACCTTCATCGTGTGATGAGTATAGGCCCGTCTCGACAGCCCACATCCAAAACGGACATCTAGAAGAACGGGACCATGAACACGAACAGTTGTGGACTGCGGAGAAAAACAACGGTGTTTCCATGAAGCCTCCCATTGGATGTTGCGTGACCGCGCCGGCAGAAAACGCCAATAGTCTGGCTTATGTCTCACCAAACGCCAGTGGGCCGGACATTCAACCACTGAACGACACTGGTGTGGGTACGGCCACGGAGCACGCCACTGATGTGGACACGGCCGTACAGAATGGCGACGGGGCGGACATGACAGCATCGAAAGAAAACTCCGCAGACGCGCTAGCGCGTCACGCGCGAGCACCGGATGTACCTACATCGAACGGACATCGTCCGGTTACAATACCGCAGAAGGAAAACGTTTCGGCTGTGCCGACGTTAAACGCGAGCGGTCACTGCGTGGCCCCGTGGGGCCAGAATGGGCAGGGTGTTGTGACGTCGGACAGTGCAGATTTCATGTGGGCAGGCTCAGACGAATACGACCCATTGTCTGCGGCTGAGAGGGGTTTAGAGTCTTTAAAAGCATCGCAAAACAAAATTCAGCCGTCCGAAACGGACAAAACGAGTGGTAGCTGCGCCCCAGCATTGCAAAAACAAACAGAATCAGATGTGATTACACACAGTGAGAACGACGCATATCAAACTGTTCCGAATGGAAGCACACATCTGATGAGCACTGATCAGAGTGGGTCACCTCAAAGCGGAAGCATGGCCGTCAACCAATGGCAGGCAAGCAGCGAACCTGCGACAGCCACTGCCGGTGAAAGCCGACCGTTGGCTGAGGCCGGCCAGGAGGCGCCGCGGTTGCGAGACGAGGGATCCGGCCGCGCGACCCTGAGAAAGCGGAGTCCGCCACTGGGCGGCGGACCCGCGGCGACATGTCGGCGACAGGCGTCCCCGCCGGGCAAACGTCAGTTGGAAGCCAGGTCAGTCCAGCTCGTCTGTGGCATTCAGGTGCTGGTATTGCGCCGTGCTGGCTGTTAATGCGGGCCTCGTGAAACTGTGCAAACGGGACAGACTTGGGTTTGCGTATACCACAGGTGCGGGCTATTCGAAACATTGTTAGAAACGTACGTCCGTTTCTGGAGATACCAATGGAGTGCCGCTGGAATGACTTCGATGCATAGTCATATCGGCGTAAAGTTGTCCTGACCTCGCTCACGCATTCACGTGTAGTCATCCGAGGGGGGGGGGGAGGGGGGGGAGGAGACCCCCCGGTAGCATTAACATGTCTCTCTGGGAAACAGGTCTCGTACTAGGAACGGAGTATGGAGCGAACCCTTATTTCGCATACCCATAGGTTAAGCGATCAACATATCGCACGTTTCTATGCTTGAAAAGACCATTACGCAAGAGGCTGCCGCCAGCGTACCAGCTAACATGCCGCCCCCTTCCCCGATGGCCGTTGAGTAGCGGTGATCTGACGTGACCGTGTTCCAGCCGTCAGCGACCGGATGTGGACGAGCGGTGTGGCGGCGGCGGCGGCGGCGACGACCCAGGCCAGACCGGGGGCGGCGAACTGCGGCCGCTCACCTCCGCGGTCAGTAAGGCTCGCCGGCCCGGTCCGCAGACAGGCGCGGTGTGTTCGCTTTTAAGACGGAGACCGCAAATGGTCCGCGAACGAGACGACTTGACAGCGAGCCACAGTGGACTGTTTGTTGTACGCCATGCTGCCATGGGCCGCGCATGCTGCACAGTTGGGCGTAGGCTCGCGCTGACAGCATGGCGGCGGATGTTTATGCTGTGAACGAGGCGAAACAGCACAAACAGGCAAACAAGCAGACTAGTAGGACTGCGATGCCGCAGAGGGGGTTATGCACACACTGCTCAATAGTTATCGTAGTTGGCCGAAGGCTCGTCACGATCCTGCTGTAAGTTACAAGCGTAAAAAGCGTCCTGAAAGCATTCGACGTTAGCTGCCCTGTCAGTATCAGTAGAGAACTAATGTGGTGGTTGTCAGCTGTTAGTTAAGGAAAACGTCCTCGAACGGAATGGCATTGTCTACGCGGAACTAGGACTGATCGCGGTGTTTGCCCCGTAATGGCCGGCCAACTCATTCTTTCCGCGTCGTCTCAGTATGTGCCCCGTCATTTTCAGGCCCCCGGCTCGCCGTCATCAGAGCAGCTTCCCGCACCTTTTGGGCCGACAGCCTCCGAACCTACCCCGGCCCGGGCTGGGCACGCGTCGTCGCCGCCCGACTCGGAGGATCTGCGGCTGATTGTGGACCGGCTGAAGATGAAGCTGGAGCAGCAGATGAAGGCCAAGCTTGGGCTGGAGGAAGAGGTCATTGGCTTGAGGCGGCGAGCGGCTGAGAAGGCGTCCGTATGCTCGCCGGGGGCATGTGGTGCCGCTTCCCGTGAACGGGCGAAGGTGACACCATGGGGCCGGAACGCATCCTTAGAGGAGCAGTCCCAGTCCCAGTCCCAGTCCCAGTCCCAGTCCCAGTCCCAGTCCCAGTCCCAGTCTCAGTCCTTGTCCCAGTCCCAGTGTTTGTCTCAGCCCCAGTCCCAGTCCCAGTCTCAGTCGGTGCCTGGCCGGCCTGCGGAGGAACCGGCGCGCCGCCAGCCAATGAAACCGCCAGCGGACGCACCCCGTGATGCCCACGCGCCGGCCGATTGCCCACCGCCAGCCAGGAGTACTAGCCAGCACCCTCCGGCTCGGGCGCCAGCCACCGGGTCGCCGGGCGTGCCTCGGCCCCCGGCGCCACCGCGGCCGCCGGAGCGCCGCCTGGAAGCCACCCTGCAGCGGCGCACGGCCGAGCGGGACGCGGCGCTCCGCTGGGCGGCGGCGCTGCACCGGGCGCTCGCGGCGCGCGGTCGTGAAGCCGCCGAGGTCGGCGCCCGGCTAGAGAAGGCGCGCGCCGACCTGGACCGGGCGAGGGCGGGGCGCGCCGCGGCCGGCGGAGGCGCGCGGCTGACCGAGGCGCGGGCCGAGCTCGGTGCGCTGAAGGCCGACCGGAGTCGGTGGGCGGCAAGCGCGGCCGAAGGGGCCGCTGAGCTGGCGCGGGCCAGGGTGGAGTTGGACGCGCTGCGAGCCGACGGCGAGAGGGTCCGAGCGCAGCTGGAGGAGAGGGACGCCAAGATCGCAGAGCTCCTCCGCGAGCTCGCCTCGGCTCAGACGGCCGCCTCGCCCGCCGCCGCTCGGTCGCCGCACGGCGAACAGGTTACCTCCGCGGCGGCAGACGGCGGTCCCCTATCCTCGCCGAGCGTCAGCTCATCGTCTGACGCCGGGCGGGCTGCACGGCCGACCGCCGCGGCGTCGGCACCCAGCCCCGGCTGGGACGCGGGGACGTCGGTCAGCGGGCCGCTCGGTCCAGAGGCGGCTGGTGTCGGCCAGGCCTCGGAAGCCGGAGCACCAAGCCCAGGCTCGATCCCGGCGGCGGATGCGGCGAGCAGCTCCAACTGGGGTGAAACGGAGGGCGAGGTCGACTCAGGTTCGCAGGATACTCGACGTGGCTGCGTGCAGAACGGGGTGTCGCCTATCGGAAATGATCCGACCCAGTACTACCTGGCTGAAGCGCCGCAGTCAGCCGGGCAGTTGGAGGACGATGAGGCGGACGACCGTCGTGCACAGGTGCTCAGCGACTCTGACGACGATGGCGGACAGCAGGAGGAGGAGACGGCGCCGAGGCCGCCGCCGTCCACAGTTTGTCGACGGATGCCGCTCTCTGTACTGCACCGAAACAGCCACCGCCACACCACCCTGCAGAAGATCCCGGAGCTGGACGAGCTCTCGTCCGACTGGGAGACGGACAGTTCGGACGAGCAGTCGGCGGGCGAGCTGCGCGCGCTCATCGCGCGCCTGGAGGCGGAACGGTGCGCCGCCGAGGGTGCGCGCCGGCGAGCTGGACGAGGTGGCCACGCGGCTCGACACCGAGCTCACAGTTGTCATCATCGAGTGCGAGGAGACGCGCCGACGCGCCGGCGACGCCGAGCAGCGGGCGCGCCGCGCCGCCGACGCCGGTGCCCGGCTGGCGGCCGAGAACGCTGAGCTGCGCCGCGGCCTGGCGCGGGCCGAGCTCGACCGGGCGGCGGCTGAGGCGGCGGCGGCGCCGCGGCGACCGGAGACGGCTGCCGCCGACGTCGGCCGGCTGGAGGCACGCCTCCAGGGTGCGGAGAGAGCGCGTGCGGCCGCCCTGGCGCTGACGGAGACGACGCTGGCCGAGCTGCGGGCCTCGGCGGCCGTAGTGCAGCGGCTGGAGGAGCAGCTCGCCGCCCTACAGCCGGAGGGCAGTCGGCCCCTCGCCACCGGACCGCCCGTCCAGCATCATGCCGTCAGAGCAGGCGCGGAGAAGGCGGCGGGCGGACTGGTGCGGTCCGAGCCGCAGCCGGCCGAGCCCAGTGCCGAGATCCGCCTCTTCTCGCTATTCGCCGTCCCGCCGCCAGCTCCCGAGCGGCCGCCGGCCGACGCAGAGGGTCTTTTGGCGAGTGCATGTGCCGTTAACCAGCCCCTGTCACCGTCGCTTCCTACTGACCGACCACTGCAGGGAGGTGCGGCTTCGAAACCGGGTGAGATCACACCGGAGCCAGCGCTGGTGCAGGCGTATCGTAATGTTGATGCGACAGGTCAGGCGCTGGCCGAATGCCCGGCGGCCGCGGCGACGTTTATCACATCTCATCCAGACCCTGCATTGGCGGAAAGTTCAGACGCCCTCTCCATTTGCGTTGCTTCTCAGGTCCGTGAGCGGAAGGAAGCAACACCCACTGCCTGTGATCTAGCGATCTCTGAGTCCTCGGATGAACCGTCGGCATCCTGTATATCTGCTCTCCCGATATTAGAGTCGCTTCCTGAATGGGACAAAGTCCTCGGCCCAACGGATGACAAGCTAGCCAGTGCTGGTCATCCGGACATCTGCGGCGAGTCGGCGTCTCCTCCGCCGACTGACGGTGGCCGCGTGTCGCTGCTGCCACCCGCCGTGCGACACCGCCAGCTCCTCTCTGACCACGACCCGCTCGAGCCCTCCGCCAGCGAGATCTTCGACTTCGACGAGCTTCGTTCCGACCGCGAGCCGACCGTGGCAGCCGTGGTTGAGCCGCCCTGTCACAGCGACTCCGCCGCCGGCGTTGACGGCGTCCGTCGCCATTTACGGGCGGCGGTGGCGGCTGCTGACCCCCGGTCTGTGCGGCTCTGGGCGGCGGCCGCGCCCGCGGCAGCGCCGCACCAGGTGGTCGCGCTGACCGCGGCGTTGGAGACGGCTCGCCGCCAGCTGGCCGCCGAGCGCGCGCGCCGGCCCGAGTCGTCCAGCCAGCGGATCGCGCGCTACACCGAGCTGGAGGTGCGCCGCCTGCAGGACGAGGCCGAGCGGCTGCGCGCCGAGGTGGACGCGCTGCGCCGCGGCCTGCTGGCCGAGCGCGGCTGGGTGCCCGAGGCCGAGCTGGAGCGAGCGCAGCGCGAGAGCGAGACGCTGCGCCGGCGGCTTGACGAGCTGGCGCTGACGCAGCGCGACCGGGAGGAGGCGCTGCGCCGTCCGCCGGAGGGCGAGGAGGCACGACGACAGGTGGAGGCGCTGGCGGATTGTGTGGCTGCGATGGAGGAGTCGTTTCACAAAGATGGTTCGTCGCACGGACGTCCTGCCGAACCAGGGGCGCCGCATGGGCCCAGTGGCGCCCCACTGATATCTGTTGACACGAGCGTGGTGTTGCACCGTGTACATGGCTCATTGTCGGTTCGCTCAGTCGAGCTGGATTAGTCACAAAGAGGGAATGGAGTCTCACGAATACGCCCGGACGTCTCAGCGAGCCGCCGGAGACCTTCGTACCGCCCTGCATGGCTGGATGCGACGGTGGCCGCGTCCGACTCGGTAGAGGCGAATCGGCGCTGAACTCGGCTTGCGTGCGAGAGAAACTGTGATCAGTATTAGTTGCACCGCCGGAAGGCGGCGCGGAGGGCAGACATGGAAACGGAGGCGTTCCGGCCAGTACGGAGCTCAAGCACTGGACGCCGTCGTTGACCCCGGAGGAGATGGAGACGTCTCCCGCGCTGGTACTTCAAATGTCCACTGCCGTCGGGAAAAGGCTGTGACCCGGCACAGTGTCTTGGTGAGGTGCCACCAGCGACTGGGGAAAGGCTCGACACCTCTCCTCCCCACCACTCAACCCCGGATGTCCCCCACCAAAACGCTGACGCCTTTGTCGTAACCGTAGTTGCCAGCCTTACGTTACCAATGTTGCCAGCCGCAGCCAGCTTCCTAGCGAGACCCTGGACCGGCCTGCGTTGGCGCCGGCGTGTCAGCACCGGTCGGTTTCGACCACACCCAGAGTCGCGCGGTCCTGGCCGGTCCTCAGTCTGCAAGGTCAGCACGCGAATGCGGCCGGCCCCGGCGCCACTGGTCGAGCGAGGAGCACGCTCGGCGGGCGGCAGTGGCAGCACGCGGCGCGGGCGGCGCCGTCCAGTCTGGCCCGCCCCGGCGCCGCACACTCTCCGCCGCGGCACTCCAGGTAAGCCAGGCCTTCTCCTTGTTCCTTTGTGTTTGTCCCACTTGATGGTTAGTGTATTGCATGAGGTCCCGCGCACTCTGGCCGTTTTTCCAAGCGCATGTACGGACTTTGAACAAAGGCTGGACGTTCTAAGGTAGCATCAGCTTTTTTAATGTAGCTGAAACACATCACAATGACGATGTATATGCCATGCAGCTTATCGAAGTCGCAGACAGGTGTATGGGCAAACACAACTGATATATCTGTATAGCTATATAAACGCACATTCATCTGCGATTTCATCTACTCTCACTCAACGGCCGGCCGTCCGCGGCCAGGCCGCCAGCTGCTGCTGCGGGCAGTACACCCTATTACGCGGCGTCGCCAGGTGACGCGGTGAAGCAGTTCTCCCCCTCCCTCAGGGGAGGGAACCGCTTCAGGCCTCCTTTGATCCTGTTCCGGTCGCCTCCCCGCCCTGTCCGATTCTGGTGGTGGCTCTCCCTTTGTTGGTGCCGAGATGGGGCGTAGCCATGGTAATGCTGGCCGCATTCATTGTTGAATAGTGCCGATATATTTGCTAGCTTTTCCCACTGCTGCTTCTGGTTGCCCGAGCCTGTTACCCTCTCCCCACGGCAGTTTGCTTCACCTTCGCCTTCTTAGGGAGCCTCAGAAGTCGAAGGCCCTATGAAGTTGAAAACTAAGCAACCCAGAGCCATGTGGGAAAATGGTATTCGAAAGCTCTCACCGAACTGCATCAGATGGGTGTGACTGAACAATGAGGAACGTGACCTCGTGGCAGTTCAAGCCAGGCCACGAGTCTAATAAGAGCTTGGTAGACTCATCGTGTTGTCTCAAGAAATAAGCATGCTTTGACGATCTGGAATACGGCGTTGAATAGCTTTGGCGAGAATCTGCCAGCTAGGCGCTACTGAATACAACACGTGTGACCTTTGATGTGTCGTGCCAGGCCGAGGAGGTCAAGGCAATTGTTGAATTGACGCGCCCGGTCACATCAGGAAATGTACAACCTGCAGCGATAAAGAGAAAAAAATCGTATAAGAGCTCTTTCAAAGCTGTTGAACATTTGTCATTCAGGTTTAAATGGTATGATCCTTTTTTCTTTTTCTTGTTGGTGGGCCAATGCAAGGCCTTTTTTCCCTCGACGGACTTAAAGTCACCTCCGAGGGGGGGGGGATTTACTTCCGGCACAAGGCCAGGCAACGATTCCTTTAAACCAACTTATGCTGTCCGGCGCAAAGCAAGAGAGAGGGTATTATGAAGTGACGTTACGTCAACCCGGCTCAGTTTTGTTCAGCAAGATTATAGCAAGTAAAGCAGACCGCAGCAGTATGTTTATTTCATCACGACACAACACGCATTCAGTACGTTTGAACGACAATGAGCCTCCTCACCGGCCCTTCCACCAGACTCCTCAGGTGCCGCGAGGCCTGCGTGGGGTGTCCGTGTCAGCGATGGCCTTGGCTCAGCTGACTTGTCGGCGACTTGTGCGATGAAAGGATGCCGGCCCGCTTCGTCGCATCAACGGGGAGATCAGTCGCGGGCTCCGCTGTCCGGCACGACCTTGTAGTGCCGTGTGATGTTATTGGGTCCTGGAAAGTCCTAACTAGGAAAAACCGTGACTCCTAGCCAAGCGGGAAAAACCTGCCATCTTTGCCAAATTATGCAGGAAAAAAACCTTTATTCAAATGAAAATGTCTAATCCTGTACTGTGCAAAAACTCAAAGAGGAGCACGAGCAAATCAGGATAAGAATCACTGAGGAGAGAATGGGGGTTGAATGGAAGCCGATAAGCGTTGATGTAATTGAGCGATTGTCTTTTGTGTGATCCCCGAGCGGTAAATCCGGTCACAAATGTGAAAGTTTGACCTAGTCTGAGTAACCTGGATACCCGGGGATTGCGATAGCGTACGGAGCCGCTGTAATGACTTAGAGTGATGTAGATATGAGGAATCTAGGAAACTGGTTTGTACTGCATTCTTGCGAGAAGTCAGCGATATTTGTCACTTCATAGTAGAATGTCATCGACATGACCACAAGAAAGAGGTCATAGATAATGAATGGTGGAAGTCGCGAGCTTTAAGTTTTCGCGTGTGTAAAAAATTAAACCCGGCCACGCAGAATTTCAGGGACGTACTCAAAAGTCCTCAGAATTCATTTCGGAAAAAACTCCTCCAAGCCCCCACCATGTAGGATGACCGTTAATGTTGGCTGGCTCATTGCCCCTGCTGGTGCCGACGGTTGCCTTTTTTCGCTGATCCCTGTTTATTCTGTCCTTGGTCCGGGTAAGTCCTGCAGGCATTCACAGACGGCGATGAATCAGTGTTGTTTGTCAAGGGCTGTCGTCGATAGCAGCGACGCCGACACGGGACTAGATGGAACCAACTGCGATGAACTAACCCAGCATGAGTTATGTGTTGAAACTAAGCGATCTCTGGTATGCTAGGAAGCTTTAGTTAGACGTAAATGCCAGGCAGAACTCCTAACTGGCACCTGAAACACTAAAAGTCGGCAAAGTCTTGGAAAGCTCTCGCAATGTGAGAAAAGCAGTTTAAGCCTTTCTTACCTGTATCCATATTGTGGCCTCGGACCTGATTGTGGAGGGGGGGGGGGGGGGGGGGGCAGCTGAGATCAGTGACCTTGATACATTCTGGACGTCCCAGATGAACGGGGCAGATACAACTTAGGGCCCGAGAGGCTAAACCAAACAGCGCGAAGGCCAGCACCCATCCTTCGATGCCTGGCTTTACCGTCCGAAGCGAGTTTTTAGTACGGATGGAATAACCACTCAGCCTGCACTGTCCTCGTCACTGTTCTGGCGTACAACACACACCGGTGCTTACACAACCTGCCGGCCAGTGACTACCCCGGTCTCCGGTCGTCATACGTCACACGGTCCTGAGAAAGACCATTTGACGCAGCCGCGTCGCTTGTCGGTGTTACGCCGAACACGCACACGATACCACGTAACCGTGGGCCAGGCACCGAACGGTCACCACAGGGGTGCATGCCCGACATCTGCCCGTCGCCCCACGACGGTGCGGCAAGCAACTGGCGGTCCTTTTCAGGACCAACTGACTGCTGACGACGCCCGGAAATGTCACTGACCAAAATATTGTGTTCATAAGAAAGCCAGCGACGAGGACAAATGTCGGGAAAAGTCCAGACTGCAAATCATCCACTGTCAAGCATTCCTTAGACTTAAATACGGAACTGCGTAATGTTGGTCGCTCCGCTGTTGCGTCCTGTCCTGGATTGTGTTGTCGTGTCCTGCTCGGTCCGGTCTAGGTCACCCGGCCGTTGTCTGACCTTTGGCCCCAGGTGGTCCCAATCAGTCTGGCATCGCCTCGCTGCTCTCAGTTGGTCCTGCCCTGTCGTGCCTAGTTGCTAATCTCAGTTGGTCCTGCCCTGTCTGTGTCCGGGCGGCTAATTTCAGTTGGTCCTGCCCTGTCTGCGCCCAGTTGGCTAATTTCAGTTGGTCCTGCCCTGTCTGCGCCCAGTTGGCTAATTTCAGTTGGTCCTGCCCTGTCTGTGCCCAGTTGGCTAATCTCAGTTGGTCCTGCGCCGTCTGTGCCCTGACCAGACCACTCGTTCAGTTGGCCCGACGCCGCTTGCGCCCGGACCATTGGTACCAGTTTCGGTGGTCCTGTCTTTAAGTAATGCTGTTCAGCGCTTATTCCCTTGACTTCAGTTTTGGCGCCTACCGGTAAGATGCATGGGCAATACTCAACAACGTCGTGCAATGCCCATCCATCATTACCGAGCGCGCCGCAATGCCATTTATCAATGTCTCGATTTTCCACGTATTTGTGCAGTATGATGGCCGGCTGTGCTTTGGCTGATGCGGCGCCTTGCGGCTCGATGAGCGGTCGTGACCTGATGACCGATCGCCTCAGACCCCCCTCACCTGCTTCAGGGCTGCCTGGTGTGCCGAGACGTGACCGGGGTCGGCTCCTCGCTGGCGACAGCTGAACTATGACCGGCCGACGCTCGCCTGCAGCGCTCTCTGCTCGGAAGCTGGGCACGTGGGAGGGCTGGGATGTGTGTGTGGGGAGGGGGGGGGGGGGGGGGGGGGGGGCAGCGGTCAGAGGTGCCTGGCGGCACGCGCGAGTGTCCGTTGTGATCCGGTGGTTGCTGCCGTCCGACCGGCGTCGTCGGCGCTGTACCTCGGTGGCCTTGGCGGTGCCTGCTACGGGAGGCGGCTCTGTCCGCTAGTATAGGCAACGGTACGGGGCGTTTTCGTCACAGAGGCAGCGCGGCGCATGGCGTTCGGTTTACATGATGTTCCGCTGGCGGTGACCGTGGTCCAGAGTGATCGTTTTTACGGAAGCTTTAAACTGAGGCATACGCCGTGTAGGCGGTAGTGTTTTTAGCTTAGTCACAACATTTCGCGCAGAATTGGTGGCGTGCTGAGTGATGTGGTGTTTTGTTGTTGCATAGTCTTGAAGAGCTCGTTTTAAGGTCCTTGCTTGCCGCAGTTTTTCGGTCTTTGCGCCCAGAAGGAATGTCTGGGAAGTCATACGCGAGCACGTGGATCTGATTTTGTTTTTGATCACGTTTAGTTTTACCGCTTTGCATATCTGTCGTGATACCAAAAAGGCCTGATGCAGTCGATGACGGAGAAATGCTAGAATGCTCCCACCTTATAGGTATATACTTAAAATAAAATACACGATATTTTAACGTTTTGTATACCATCTATGCCGGAGCCGTCCGTGCACAATAATACGGGGGGAAGAGAAAGGGAGCTGAGGAGCGGCTGCAGACTCATGCTCGGTGCGGGCGTGATCCAGCGTTGCCCGCACCCGGACATCAATCACCCGCAAACTGCGAGTGGGTCTGGACAGGTGAGAGGTGGTGCAAGGGTTTCACACACCTTGGACAATCTGCCGCATTGGAGTCAAAGGGAGAACTGGCGTCGGAGTAGCCCGAACATCGCCATTCGTCCGCTGTTGTGAAATGAGAACCATTATTTGTCTCCGACAAAGGGGTCACCTTGAGTAGAACACTAGGGACACCTTGTGGTTCCCGGTCAAGGGTTGAACGGCCATTCCATCGCACCACGTGGTGCCTGACTGCCGTTCAGGCCATGCGGGACGGGATCTCCTGGCCAATCCGGAGGCCTTTAGAGGGATGCATTATATCACACTGCTCCGCTCCCTGACGCGGGAGGCCTTCTGACCAACACAGTTGCCCTGGATCTACGCAGGGGCCCTTATTGGCGCAACAACGCCCCTTGGTCGTCAGTGGTGGTCCATTCATTGCCACGTAGACTTCGATTCGGCTTAACGGGCCGGTGCTGGATATGGGTTGAAGAGCCCACCGTTCGGCACCAGGGGCCCTAACTGGCACAGAACCCTTCCATTGCCTCACTGAACAATCGTCATAAACTCTCGTGTTTCCTTTCAATGTCAGAGGGCCCAGACCAACGCAAGAGACCCCCTGTTATTAGGGGTCCCGTCCCCACCCCTGTTGAGCAAATATTTCCCCGACCGATTCGAGGCCCCTTGTTGATACAGTTCCCTGCTACCCTGTTTGGCACTGTGGGCCCCTGAGCGATACAGGAGCCCCGCATCAATGTAGGGGACCCGACCAATGAAAATCGCGGACCCGGCCGTGTTCCTGCTTGGAAAATGGGCCCGGAGCTCAGGCCGACACGGAGACGATCGTTCGGTGTTTGTGATCTGTAGCCGAAACAGAGGACGTTTTGTCTCATGGGTCTCCAATAAGTGCAAGAGGCTCCTAACTGGCATTTGAGTTCGCGGCCCTACGGGTGGGAGTCTTTAATGTGGCTTACGCCCAGTCCTTTGGGCCCCTCAGTCTTCCAGTCGGGTCATTGACCTTAAATCTCAAGAGATCCTTTTGTCCCTCTTGGGGCTCCCTAGAAAATTGCCCCTGGTCGGCCCGGGGACACTTACCACCACAGGATACCTGGCCCTCGACTAACACAGGAGCCCCTCACTGTGTCAGGGACACCGAACGTTGTAAATCGCGGACCCTGGCCTCGTTCTTGCTTGGAAAATGGACCTCAAGAGGATCAGACAGACATGGAACCGGCTGTATGGCTCCGTGCCGATGCCCTATGTAATTGGGATAGAGAACCCCTATCAAACGGCAATACCAGAAACCCCCTGCCTAACATTTCGGGTCACGGCACTACTGATGGGGTTGGGGGTGGGGGCAGGCCCAAGTCCAATCGGGCCCTGGATCTTGGGTCTCGAGGAACCCTCCGACCCCTCTTCGGACCTCCCCAAACAAAGCTTGTGATCGACTATGGCTACCAGCCGACACATGGTCCCCTGGTGGGCAATGTGGACCACTGACCGACACAGTGCCTCATCCTCTGTTTAAGGGACCCAGACCAATACAAATTGAAGCCCCGGCCTTGCTCCTACTTGGGAAACGGACTTCCAGGGTTCAGACTGACAAGGAGCCGACTGTTCTGTGTTCGAGATCTTTGGCTCACTTAGACACCTGCATTGTCTCAGGGGATTCTCAAACGGTGCAAAAGTGATTTAAACTGTTATTTCAGGTCACGACCCTACGGCCGCGATTTTCTATGTGACCTACATAAAGCCAGTTATAAAGCCAGCCAGTTCTTCAGCCTCTATGCCCTCCAACCGGGGTTTTGATGGTCGTTTCCGTTGGGCCATCCGCGCCCCTCATCGGGCATCATCGAACACTGCCCTCGGGCGGCTCAGGGCGCCTTGCCAGCACAAGCCCCCTGTTAGGTGCTGGGGGCCCAAGGCAGATACAGGGGCTCCGACCAGTGTGAATCACAAGTCCAGCTTTGTAGCTGATTGGGAGTGGGCCCTCATACCGACACAGAGCCTACTGTACGGTACTGATGGTGCCTGACCAACATGCAGACCCATATCGACCCGGGGGTCCCCGATCGGCACAAAGAGCCCTCTGTCATTTGAGGGCTCGTCTCCGCAGACCGCGGTCCCTGAATAAGACTCGGACCAGCCTTTTGTGCCCTTAGCCACTCCAATCGGGCCATTGATCGTCGGACCCGGTGGGCCGTCCAGGCTCTTCGGGGCTCCTCGGACACTGCCTCTGGCCAACCCCTTTCCAACACAAGGCCCTCGTTAGCGGCTGTGGGGCTCTGATAGACGCTGGGGTCCCGATCAATGTAAGACGCTGGCTCCAGTTGTCCCTGCTTGAGACACGGGCCGTCAGGCCCATGCCTCCACGGAGCCAGCTGTGCGTTGCTGGTAATGTCGGACTGACATATAGACCCTTATCGGCTCAGGGGCCCCTGATCAGCGCGCGGGGCCCCCTGGCTGGCTTTAGAGTGTCCGGCCTTGTGAGCTGAGGTTCGCAAATAGGACCTCCGGTCGGCCTTTCGGGTCCTTAATCGTAAGTCCCGATGGAGCACAAAGGGCCCTCGGAACCTAGGGGGGCACGTACTCCCCCTCCTGCCTGCGCTACTGCCCATAAGCCGAATACGAAACTACACCCCGAAAGCATATCGCTCACACGCTGCGGGTGTGTCTATTATCATCAGGATTAGGACTCCCCAATACATGGAAGAGAGTGAAGGGTTTCAGGCTTACGACACGGAAAAGCAATTAGTGACCATATTTCTCAAGTAACTCCTACGGCACGAAGCATATTTAACACTGCCCGTACTCCAGCAGTGGGCATGATGCGACGCAGATGTAGCGGCGCAGCAGCGGACATGGATCAAGGCATCCCGGTCAGGTCGCAAATGCGGCGTCTTAGTCATCTTAGTCTTTCGCGCGGTCGTGGCTTGCCGGCAGACTTCCGGAAAAGTTTTTGGTTTTGCCGCCCCCTCCCCGAAAAAACATAAAAAGCCTGAGTTAGGTTTACTTCAATCTAATAAGTACTATTCGTTCTGGAACTGAGGGTGATTTCACGAACGATGGAATGTTGCACTTCCCACCCGGAATCCTCATATCGCGAACCGCGCCGCCGACACCGGAAGCCTGAACTCAGGAAACAACGAGAACCAGCTGATACTCAGTAGCCTCTCAGTTTCTACGAATTACGTTTGGGGAAATTTTTCAAGATTAGGTTCAAAAATGAAGAAAATGTCTGAATTAAAATAAAATAGCCGCATTTCAGGACGTATTCTCTTGGTATTGCGTCCAAAATTGTTTAAATTAAGAATAAACAAATATGCATGGCATCCTCATGAAAACAGAGGTCCGGAAGGTCGCGTATGGATGTCCAATGTCGGCAACCATTGAAAACACGACGCAGATACCGCGTCCGAGCTGGGCAGTTTGACGCGTGCCTGCGAGTGATAGTGTTTTCATATTACAAGAGTAATTGCTGTTTCGGGAACACGTTGAAGGGCCTCACCGTACAAGGCTAGGTAATAGGGGTAATAGTTAAAGTCCTTACCTGCATGACGCGGAGCTTCTCGGACATGGCTGCTGGAGCGGCGCCGTCAAGAGCACTGTATATGCCCAGCTTTTCTTTGCATGGGGATGGTGCGATGTGCTGCATGTCAGGTACCTAACTTGTTGCCTTTTTTTGATTTTGGGCATGATATGTGGTTTGGATCTGCTTCCTTTACATGTATGTGCTGCTTGGGTGGTGTGGTTTGCTTTACAGTTTCATACCCTTGTCCTCTTGGTTTGAAAAAAAGCATGTACTGTATCATTTTTTGATTTTGTGCTGCATGCAAAAGTTTTTTCCTTCCTCTGTGTAATGGATTATAATGATGGTACCTTTCAGGGCAACATGAAGGTGATGGTCTGTTGAAATAGGGATGCCATGTGTTGTTCGCTATTATCAGCTAATGCTAAACTTGGCAAGTTTTGGCATTTTTATCACCTGCCAGCACCCATGCTCCTTTTGCTTTTTAAGTTAAATGCTGTTGATCATGTTTGCACATTTTTCAGAGTATATTGTTTACAGTTATCACGTGACATACAATCTCAATTTGATTAGGTATGTATAATATGTAGAAGATGCAATTGGTTATGCCTTATTGTACATTCTTTATGGCAGGCTATGTCAGTGCATGACCAGTTATTATTGTTAGATGTGGTCCTGTGTCAAGGGATCCAAAGAATCTGAACACTGGAGGTGTGGTCATGGTACCAGGTGCTGAGCATTTGTAGTACATTGCTCAAGGTGCACTTTGTGTAAAAATTAAGGTTTTGGTGCTTACATGTCAGATAAGCATCCTTTTTGCAGGAGATTTCACAAGCAATCAATCAATGAAAGAATTAGGTATATTATGCTTGTCCATTGGCTCAGGAGGAAAAAATAAGTTGTTTGTTAGAAATGCTTAAGGTCCAGTACAATATTTTACTGACATTGCCTGCACCATAGACCATAACTTAACCTTTTGAAGTGCAATGATAGCATAACTGAAGCTGGGAGCTTGTAAGTTTTAAAGCTTGATGATAATATCAATAAGATATATTACCACTTCTTTGCTTTGCCAGGTTATTTTTGATTCAGTGAAAGTAGGGGTTTTAAATTGCAAAAAGTGTCATTGTAATTTGCAGAAATTGTATACAAGAATTGAATCCATGTTGATTAGTTTGCACTGACATAGAGAATGAGGGCCTCTCTGATATTTAACCTAAGCAGTGCCAACACACTTTATCACCAATGTGTGCAGCACTAGACATAGGCTTCGCTTCATGGGGCAAATGCCGGTAGCCATGAGTAATTTGTTTTGCATGCATAAAGCCATGTGACCAGCTTGTAAAAAGCTTGCTGCCAGACCTAGAAGTCATCAGAACATTTGTCACCTTCATGCCCACCAATGATGATTAGTTTTTAGCATGTCACATGCTTTTGAAAGCCTCCAGAATGGGACAATGCCACAAAGGTGCATTAGCAAGTTGATGAAGCAAAGAATATGATGAAAAGCATGTTACCATGATGTTGGCAGGAGGCTGAAATTGTGTTTGTGTCTGGAATGTGATGAGTGCAGCTGGATTTACTCACATTGGTGCTCTAAGAACAGTGGCCAGTAAGGGTAATTTCTCAACAGATGACAGGAGCTGGTCAATGATATGTGGGGCACTGGTTCTTTGACCAATGCAGCTTTAAACAAAGCTCAAATCAAACCAACCTGTGAAGAACCTACCTGCTCAGGTCTCATACATGCAGTGATTTAACTGGTCTAGGCTGTGCAATGTGATGTTCCAATGTTTATTGTGTACATACCAGGCTTCACATACTAAATGAGAGATTACTGATGTCAAAGACATGCCAGACCAAACAGAAATGTCAGCAACATTCAACATGTGGCCAAGAATGTCCCATACTTCTTAAGTGGTTGGGAATTCCAAAGCCAGATCAAAGAAGGTGGGCCTGTTTTCATCAACTACCACTGAATGGCTTAGGCCATTTCTGAAATGAGGGAATGCTTCTTCATATGATTAATCAGTAGTGGTGATACAGTGACACCAGTGTGAGGATACATGGTTGCCAAAAGGGCTCACAATGTTGGATGCAATTTGGTTATAGTAACAGCTTTGAGTTCACCACTGCAGTCAGGATGCATGGAACCTGAACATGGGTCATCACTTGTCCTCTAAACATATCAATTGATAAGTCATCAGCAAGGTTTTGGCAGTGCACCCTCCTGTTGGATCAGTGATTTTATGTGGATGGAAATCTCCACATCAGTGGCATCTAGATGTTTTGAATGGACCAGTCTAAGCATCAACATTCATTAGATCACTTGCATCACATGCTGACTGTTTTATTTCATGTAAGTGAGTGAGATTGTCCCTTGTCCAGAGTGCTGTTCCGGACATGGGATGCACCCTGAACCCTATGTCTGACAC
The DNA here is from genome assembly GCF_011947565.3 of Pollicipes pollicipes. NCBI lineage: Eukaryota > Metazoa > Arthropoda > Thecostraca > Pollicipedomorpha > Pollicipedidae > Pollicipes > Pollicipes pollicipes. Next base: position 36,215,837 of record NW_023596921.1, read on the forward strand.
TGAGCTTAGATGGCCACTCTAGCAAACCACGGTACCGGTGGCGCGTGGCGAGCTCGAAACACGGCCTTCAATGGCGATGGAAGCGAGTTTATTGTATCATAATCAATATGCTGCAGTAAGTAAAGTGTTTTTGAAAAGTGCTTTTATGGAATGCATATGTGGGTGATAAGCAAAGGCTAGGGTCCAGGTAAATTTTCAGCTCAAGAGCATGTTGTATGTATGGCAGCACAGAAATCAAGTGTTTGCAAGCGAATGCTAGTGCTGCAAACATTTGCAATCGCATTGCTCACTTCCAGCCACATGGAACGTGACCGTATCGCGAGAGGTTTGTTTTCTGATGTTCCCTTGGTCACACCTGGTCTAGTACCATGCGGTCACGCCTGGTCACACCTGGTCTGATGTTGAACCACCTTCAGGTCACACGTGGTCGAGTACCATCTGGTCACGCCTGGTCACACCTGGTCTGATGTTGAACCACCTTCAGGTCACACGTGGTCGAGTACCATCTGGTCACGCCTGGTCACACCTGGTCTGATGTTGAACCACCTTCAGGTCACATGTGGTCGAGTACCATCTGGTCACGCCTGGTCACACCTGGTCTGATGTTGAACCACCTTCAGGTCACACGTGGTCGAGTACCATCTGGTCACGCCTGGTCACACCTGGTCTGATGTTCCCTCCTTGAACCACCTCCAGGCCACACCTGGTCTAGTACCATCTGGTCACACCTGATCACACCTAGTCTGATGTTCCCTCCTGGAACCTTATCCGGCCCACTCGTGGTCCAGTGTTTTAAGTGAAAGCGCCCCGGCTAATGCAGCCCCAAAGAACGTCCAAGACTCCACGATGGTGGCAAAGCACGTCACAACCGTGTATTCTAGAGTGGAGTCGACAGAGAGGAGATTACGGCACGGTGTTCATTTACGCCGTATTATATGCAGTTTAACTTCTTGCTGGGACTGTAAGGCCACTGCTCGATAACCGCCATTCCAGTTAAACCAACATGGCGGCTGACATTTCTAGCTGTGCAGGACCGCTAAGAGATCTTTTCGTGGCGCTCAGTGCCACATCGCGACCACACAGAGCCCTAAACCAGGACCATCTCATCTGGCCAGCGTCCAGTCGCCTTTTGTAGGCCGGCCAAGCCCCATACTGGCCGCTTTCTGGGTTTTGCACCAGCGCTGGTTAATCACAGGCTCGACATTTTTCCGCTGGCCTCGGCGATGCCAATCTGTAGTGTCGGCAGATATTGCGTCATGCTCGAGCCTTGGCCTTCTCAGTAGCACTTCCTCGTCTGTCCACGGCCGGCGACGTGCTATTAGTCATTCCTCGAAGCTGAATTAGTGTTGTGTGGAAAGGGTGGCTGCCCAGGTGACGCCCGAGGGGCGTGGCACACGTAGGGCGCCTGCTGGCAGTCCTAGCGCCGGTATCGCCCGCCAGGCCGGCTGCTGTTCAGGGACCTAAAACAACATTACATCCCAAACACAAGCTCTCTCTGAACAGTTCCTGAACGGATGTGCTGTCTGCGCGTTCACGTGTTGGTCGGCGTTCTCCGCGCCGTGTTGACGTACAGAGTGTCGGTACCGGTGGTCTCGCCCTTGGTCTCCGGATGGCCACGACTCGCGCTCGTATTGGGCGGTGGTCCGTGTCCCCAGTCGTGCAATTGTGCTGTCGGGCATCATTGATTAGCCAGTGGCGAAGCGTGTCTGGACGCTTGGCGAGCCATGCACATGTGATCATGGCCACTTGCCTGATAGACAAATGAGTCAACCTGTTTTTGTGCCTGTTAATTCACAACCTAGTTGAGATCATCCTCATATGCCGGCTGCCAGCGAACGTGTTACGTTGCCGGGATGGGCGTTTTGTTTGTCAGGACAAAGGATTAGCTGTGCGACACGAACATTTGCTTTCTGCTGATTGTTGAAAATCGCCATGCTTGTTTCCCTGCAATCGGCAAGTCTCGAAACACTGTCGATCAGACCAAAGTAATATTTATCAGGCAAATGAGCTTGATAGGCTATGAATGGTCATGACCCTGGACCATGTGCTTCACGCTGAAAGGTAGTTTCTGGAAGCGATCTAGTTTAATGATGCACTTGTCAACGTTGAAGCGGGAACACACGGCATCAGACGCGGCGGCGTACCAGACTATAAGTTTGGTCACCGTCTGTTATCATTTAACGTCAAGTGGGGTGCATATGCATAGCAATGCATTGCAACAGCGTAACACGCTTCATCCCATCCAAGGCCTAAATAGTAAATATTTCTGCAAGAAATATTTGACCTAATAAAGTAACTTGTTCGCCGCTTTAATCATCTGGGCCAGATGTATGTTGGTTTGGTTTGGATGGTTTTGATTCACGCCGATTTGATGCACGAGCCGGAGGTGTTTCGGGTGTGTCAGGTCGAGATCACAGAATAGATGATACTGCGATTATCCCTGCGTGCCTTCAAAAGGGAAAGAAACAGATCTGGAGCGGCCCTGGGATAATTGAGGCTAGCAAAATGGTTTCCTGAGATTTGTGGGAAATGTGATCACATTTGAGCCTGACATGCTGATGAGACGGCGTGACACGTGCCGTGGAGCACGTGCTGTCGGCTCACGCGCGACATCAGCAGCACCTGGCGCGCCGGCAGACCTGCTGCTGTACCGCCGCCCGGTGCGCGTGTACGGGCCGACGATGGCTCGCCGGCCGTCCAGTCGCGGCCCGATCGACACCTACCTGGACACGCTGGGCCTGTACCGGCTCAAGGTGCCGCCGCAGGAGCCGCTCTTCCGCATCGTGGCCGAACAGGTGAGCGCTGCCCCGCATTGTGACGATGTTCTCCTTTTGTGTGCGGTACGGCGGGGTACGCGGAGTGTGGCGCGTGTTGTAATCGCAGCCAGCGTGTGAAGAACGACACGTGAGGGGGGCTTTTCACAATGGATGACAATTGGTCAGTCACACGAGCAGTGTGCTGAGTCGCGGCCCTCGTTCTCTCAACACCGGTTACGTGTTTTCAGCTGTGTTTTACGCAAACGGAGTATCCCAAGTTTAAGCGGATGACGTGTCAGCGACTTCTGTTGAAGCAGGAAGAGTATGCTCAGGTAAGATGGCCACCCCTTCCGTCATGAGTACGTTAAGGCCTGCTGTGTATCCATAGTGGTTTCCTGGATGTCGCTGGTGGCCAGAAAGTTGTCTCCGGTTTTGTATTTTGAGTGTCCACTGCTAGTGATACTGTTGGGGGTTTAGGGATAGCATGGGGTATGCAGCTGCCGGTCGATCCATCTGATCTGCGTCTTGGCCTCTGCCCCTTGCATTTGCCGTCCCAGCGATGATAGTTGCTCTTGTCTTTCAAATAACTGTTTGTGTTTTCTTTCATTCTATTCATCCGAATGTTGTGGGGTGATTCGGTGCGTTGCAGATCATCCTGTCCTTGTTAGTCTTGTCTGCGGTGAGCCGAGGTCTAAGTGAGATATTACTGTGGCTGCAGTTTTTGGCGTCTGACTGTCAGAGGCCACACCCTCTCCCTCACCGCTTCCTCATCACGCTGCTGCGGTAGGAGACTGGGCCGTGAGCCGCGACCGCCACAGATCGTGCCATGTGGATATGTCGTACGCTGCACCGTCTCCCGACCGGAAGCCGGCGCAGGCCATGCTCGGATGCGGTCCAGGGGGTGCCGTGCCGGCCTGGCGCTGACTCTTGTGCTCGACGGCCGGCAGTACACGTCGGAGCCGATGTCGGAGCACGTGGTGAAGCTGCAGGAGGGCCGCCTGACGGCCGGCCTGGTCGAGATGATGGCGCTGGCTGACATCACCAGGTGCGGCGCTGTGACTTCACGGCCGCTGGGGTGGACACGGTGACATCACGGCCGGTGGAGGAGGGACTTGTGACGTCACAGCCGGTCACTTGGGGCCGTCACGGCCGGTGACTTGCTGCCGTCACGACCGGTGGAGGAGTGACTTGGTGACGGCTCGCCGGAGGTGCCCTCTCTCCCTCTGACGTCTCGTCGGATGGGGCTAGGTCAAGCGAGGGCCCGGCCATCGGGACGTGCCCAGCAGGTCATCGACACGGGCGGGAGAGCGGTCGGCACGCGTGTGGGGCCGGTTAGTCACGGCCGCAGCTGTCGGGCCCGACACTGTCGTCACAGTTGTGTCGCCTAGCGGGCGGGGCGAGCCACGGCGCTGGCGTGGGGTGTGACGGCGCGCCGCCCGGCTGTCTGCCGCCAGGTACGACTTCTGGGTGTACAAGGACATCGACCAGCCGCCGACCAATGTGACCAACCGCGGCTTCAGCCGGTGGATCCAGGTGGCCGGCGGAGATTCGAGCCACTACGATCTGGTCATCAGCAAACAGGAGGCCACCGACCGAGCCATGGGGCAGTGTGAGCGCACGCAGGCGGCCGCTGCTGCAGCGGCTGGGCATTGTCTGGGGCAGTGCGGCCAGGAGGGCTGCGAGGGCGGTGGATAGTGAGTCGTCGTGTGTGTAGAGGCGGGTAACTCAGTGCCGGAGGAAGCGGGCCTTTTACCGTCCCTGCTTTCACTGCTTGTGAACCTTTATCATTCAGATATTCAGGCTCTTCCGAAATATGTACTGTCCTTAGCCTCTTTGGAATGTATTTACTTCAGTTTCAGATCAGGGTTGTGCATTGTGTCCTCGTTTGGCAAGTAACCTTTTTGTTTCGTACAGCGATGCTGTACCACACGCTGTACACATCGGTGTACAATCTCCAAAACGTGGAGCACGCGGTGGACAAGATGCTGTACGACAAGGAGTACGCCCGCACGCGCAAGGAGAGCCTGTGCAGCCAGGATGGCACGCTTGCCGCCATGATCGGCAAGATGGCCGACTCGCCGGAGCACGAGAGCTCGAGCGGGTCAGTGCAGCGGCGGGCTGAGGCGTGGGGCCTGGGGAAGGAGGCGACTGGGAGCGACTGCAGTGTCGTCCCTCCCTGCACCATTATGTCGGCTGTTTAGAGGACCAAAACCTGTATCGACAGTGTTGTTGCAGGCTGTGTGCTTGCTATCGCAGCCGGCGGATTTACCGCATTAATCACGCCCGCGGTCAGATGCTGGCGGTTCGACAGCATTTGGCTCGTTTAAGCTATTTACGACACATTTTCCCAGCAAGCGGTCGTGGCACGCCGCGGCTGCACTGCGTCCGTGTCCATGTATTTTAACGACTTCGTCCTCGGTAATGTTTGAGTACGTCGTGGCCACAGTCTGACGGGGTTTGTGTCTCGGAGTCCGAGCACGTACACCTGATTCCGATTGACAATCCGAGGCTGCTTCGCCTCTTCCGGGATGTGCTTTTCACCAAGGAAGCAGAACTTCAGCACGGCAATACCGCGACGGAATCTCTTAACACTAAAAACAGCGGGGCGTCAGACAAACCCTCAGCGTACTACAAACTGTGTAAAACAAATTCTACAGATGTAACGCCGCGATACACGCGCCTGCGCGACCCCAGGTGGGCGTGGAGGCCGCCGTGTGACGAGCCGGACCGCCGCAGGAGCGCTGGCCTGTACGCCACCTCCGACGAGGAGCCCTGTGACGTGATGGACATCCTCGACCGCAACATGGTGCCGTTCCCGTACAAGACGGCCAAGGCGCTGGACGGCACGCACTACCGCAACCTGCCGCAGGACGTCTGGACGGAGCTCGTCAAAGGTCAGACGAACGGCCGGCAGGGCCGCTGGCCGGTCGGTGACGGGCCAGGGCTCGTGGGGCGGTCACCGGGGATGGCTCGCGCCTGTGGCACGCAATGCGAGATCTGCGAGTTCGACAGATGCTCGGACTGCATGGGGACTGTCTGTTCTGACTGACTGGCTGGACTGACCTCACCTGTTTGAGATTGTCGGTCGGTCCTCGGTTTTGTGCCGTGGAGAATCTGCTGCCTTTCTACTGATGTGATCACTATAAACCTGTTCATCAGCGGTAATGGCTGGTCGGCTCAAGCTATCCTTTCCGCTGCCCAGCTCGGAGTGATCAAATGTCGCGAACTTTAACATGAGTGCAATCCACTCCCATGTTGAGTGCGCGGACGTCGGCGCCGGGAAGTGCCGTCGGGCGTGACTGACCGCAGTCCGGCGGCGGTCGTGACGCCGTCTGACCTCCCCCCTCCCCCCTCCCTGCGCTGTCCCCCAGAGCGGCGGCGCGAGCAGCAGCGGCCCGACTGTAACGGCTTCCTGGCGGGCATCAAGTGCCTGGTGGAGCTGGGGCCGGTGCTGGGCGCCGCCGAGCTGTCGCAGCTGGAGTCGGAGGCGCGGCCCGAGCACCGCCACCTCTCCGAGACGGGCTCCAACCTGTACGTGGCGCACATCCAGGAGATGGCGCCCAACCAGGGGCCCGTCTGCTGCTACGTCGAGCCGCTCGGCAAAAAGTACGTCACGCGCCGGGTGGTGGAGCTGAGGCGCCAAGTGGGCAAGGCGATCGTGGGCGCGGGGGACCTTTTGGCCTACGCATGGTTGGCGTTGCACCTGACAGCCTTGCGGATCACCGGGCAGACTGTTCCGTTTGACCGTCGCTTCCCGTCGCTGAGATTTATCCGCAGTCGTGCGTGTATGAGGCCGTGTACCGTGCCTGCTCTCCGGCCGTGAGGCCGCGTGCCGTGTCTGTTTGGACTCGCGTTGGCATGTTACGTGATCATCCATGCGTGCCGTGATGGCCAGTTAGCATTGATCAAAACGTTCGCGAAGTGGTTGTTCGCCAAGACGATGTCGCACATGTGCTGGGCCTCCTTCAGATTGTTTCTTTATAGAGTTGTCCTGGTGCCCGCCGACCGCATTGCCGCCACGCTTCAGCAGCATCTTTCATGGATGGTTGGGAGCGCGGGAGTATACTTTCCTACTCATTTGGGTGGATCTCAGCCCCTTCCTTAACTTTGGGAAGGAATTGGGTCAAATCCCGGAAGGAAACTGGTGTAAATTTTGGGGGTAGGTTTGGTTAACTTTTACTGTTCACCCCCTCCCCCCCCCCCCCCTCGCAACTCATCTTGCGAAACTACACCCGTGCATTAGCGTGCCGGCCACCCAGCGCCTGCTGCGAGCCACCCTCCCGTGTTGTTCCGTGGCAAACGTGTGGCGGCCGGTGTGTGACCTGTGGCGGCCGTTTGCAGGCTGACCGTGCCGTACGACAGTCTGCGGCCGCTCTGTTCCACACCGGTGCCGTGCCCGGTGTCACCGTCGCCGGCGGGAGCGCGCGCCAGAACTCCCGGTATGTGGGCCGACCCCATCCCGCCGACCCGCCTGACAGTGGCAGTCCGGCTCCCTTGCAATGCCCTGAGTCCATGTATGTCTTTTTCTGGACATTGTCAAACTGTTAAGGTGACTGATTAATGATTTCGTCCATTAGCAGTTCATGCATGGTGTGTGCATTGCTTCGTGAGTAATGTATGCACTGTGACGTTCACCATTATTGCATGGTTCAGTCGTAAGTATAGTCGTGTTTTGCTTTTTTACTCAATTATTACACAGTCAATTCATATCCCTTGTATTTGTGTATGCAATATTTATTCGTGACTCCTCATACATTCAGTGGTGTCTGGATGATTTCCATACCTTATTTTATTTATCATTTATCAATCACTTTACTTTTTTCAGTCATTCCTATTCGTTCCATTCATTCGTCATCCATTCATTCATACATCCATTCATTCATTCATTCACTCACCCACCCATTCATCCATCCATCGAAAGAACTCTGGCGGGTTAACATATGGGGTCCCCGGCCATAGCGTTTAGAGCCTTGTGTGCGAATGGGAAGAATTCGTTCCAAGCACCTGCAAAGCAATGAAGGGCAAGCTGGAAGACTCCTTGCGCTCGAATTGCCCCGCAAGTGGATATATGGAGCCCCCGGTAACAGCCAAGGGCCGTGGGATAGCTCGTAATGAGTCTTGATATTTGCAATCACCACCCTCACTCAGCGAATTATTATTTTTGTCTACTCATGGATCTTTTACTTTCGCTTGCGACTGATCTAGGCCGCCGGGGGGCCCAAAGGCGTACAATTGTGTTGCGTTTCGTGTTAAAAAAGCTGCGTCTGTGCAGCCGACCATAAATCCATTCTGGGTCCAAGGAAGGGAGGCATGGCTCCGTGCCCCCCCCCCCCCCCTCGCTTTGGACCTGCCACTTGGGATCATGAGTTTTGTGCAGAAAATAACGAACATGAGTTTGCTGGGAGGCACTGGTTAAAATACATGTAAATCACTGGGGTACATTATGAGAATGCTGGACGTTTTAAGGTAATTCAACCAGTACCTTCCGGCATGTTGGAAGGTCAGTCATTTTCCGCATAGGACCCCACAATCCCGAAAAATCAATAGATTGAGGCATTTCTCGTCGGTGTGAAGTAACGCTGCACCTTTCATTCGCCCATCAGGCGGTAGATTTCGGGCTGCATCTGGTACCATTGAGCCACCTCATACTTGCTCTGGTCGCGACTCGGCGTGGCCGCGGTATGTTGCGTGCCTGTGTGTCGGTGTGTGACCACGTGACTATGACCGCCAGGCCGCCGCCGTTCCCGGCACAGCACGTCCGAGCGCTCCTCGTGCGGCGAGCGTCACCTCTCGCACACCGACTCTTCGTGCAGCACACCCCAGGTGAGAGGCGCCGGCCGCCGCACAGCCGCCGGTGAACGGGCGGCGCCGGCCGGTCCAGCCCTGTGAACAGGCACACTCTGCCTGGGAATGTGGCGTCGGGCCATGTGCTGTGTGCGGCAGAATAGAGAACAGTCCTGCCGTGGCTGCCTACGTCTGCGCCCACCTGCGCGGCAGTGCTGTGTGCAGGACGGCTGGGCGCAGGGCGGCGCGTCTACGGCGTCCGTTGTGCGCGGCATGGGACCTCTGATGTCTGTTGTGTGCGGTGCAGAGCCTCAGATCGGTGGCCGCTGCGATAGGGATAAGATCTCCCAGCTTTGCGCAACATATCTGGGCGGTACCTGCGGTGGGCGGGTTGGGGCCCCTGAACGATACCCACCACGTGCAGGATGAGATACCCCGGCTGTGGCTTCTGTGTGCGGCAGAGCACCTCTGAGCGATGTCCCCTGTGTGTGATGCTGAAGCGCCACAGCGGGCCGGCTGCGCTCTGGACGGCACCTCTGAGCGGCGTGTCTTAACACGGAGCACCTCTCGCCAGGAGGTGTGCTGGTCACACGGTGCGGGAGATGTGCTGGTCACACGGGACGGGAGATGTGCTGGTCACACGGAGCGGGAGACGTGCTGGTCACACGGGGCGGGAGATGTGCTGGTCACACGGGACGGGAGATGTGCTGGTCACACGGTGCGGGAGATGTGCTGGTCACACGGGACGGGAGATGTGCTGGTCACACGGGGCGGGAGATGTGCTGGTCACACGGGACGGGAGATGTGCTGGTCACACGGGACGGGAGATGTGCTGGTCACACGGGGCGGGAGATGTGCTGTTCACACGAGGCGGGAGATATGCTGGTCACACGGGGCGCCTCCCGCCAGGACATGTGCTGGTCGACACCGAGTTACATGATGAGCGAGCCGCCGGCCGGCATCATGTCGCCGGTGGCGCTGGCGCCGGCCCACTGCGAGCCCTCACTCGCCCAGTCCCCGCTCGTCCAGATGGGCTCGCCCACCGCCGCTCAGCCTTACGGCATGCACCTTGTGGGCTCGCCCATCTTCTCACAGCAGGTGTGTTCAGTAACGCGCTCAGGGAGGCGGCTGTCGCCGGAGCCAGACGATTTTGGTGGAAGGGAAGCCTTGTGGATGCTTTGACGACCGATGTTTTGGACAGACTTCGCGTAGGCTGGACAAGGTACCACCCCTGCATTTCACATGAATAGCCGTATTCGTGTGCGAGAGTATTGAAAGACCTCTTGGTTTACGGTCGAGTGCTATTTTATTCTTTATGAGCATGTGTTTTAGGTATTTTCGGTTGCAAATTGAATGGGATAGCTGCAGCAGCAATTACAGAATACCCTTCAGACGCGTCTCACTCCGGAGCGTACGCCCGTTGTATCCCACCGGGGAGCACGAGCGGCCTTGTAGTCGTCGCCGTCTGACGTGTTCCGTGCCGTGTCGGCCAGTTTCTGCCGCCGGGCGCCGGGCTCGGTCTGGAGCAGCGGCTGCACTCGCTGGCGCTGGCCGGCTCGCGCGGCTCCGAGACGCCGCCCGTGGCGCCGGTCATCATGAGCCCGTCCGTTCACGGCGCCGCGCCGGGCGCGTTCGGCGCCGCCGACCCGGCCGAGCTGATGTACCCGCCGGCCGGTGGCTGGCACCTGGTGCCGGGCCCCGGCGGCGGGCCGCCGCTCGTGCTCTCGCCCGGCACGCCGCCCGTGCCGCTGGCCGTCAGCAGCCCCCAGTCGCCGTACGCGCCGGCGGCGGGTCAGCCGTACGGCCCGCCGCCGCCGCCTCCACCGCCGCCGCCACAGCAGCAGCAGCCGCAGCAGCCGCAGCAGCCGCAGCAGTACTATGCCGGCTACGCCATGCCCGGTCCTTACGAGGTGCGTGGTGACGTCGGTGTGTTTCTAGCCGGGTGTGGCGCGTGGAGGCGTGCCGCGCGCGTGCCCTTTGCCTACACTGGGCTGGCTCGGACGGAAAAGTTTGCGCTGTGTCGGCGGTCGGGGTTTGGGACGCACGGTGGGCCCACTGACAGATGGTGCGGGTGGTCGGCCGGTGTGCGCGTCACGCGCTGACGGGGCTCCGCCGCGTGTCTGCCGTCGGCTGGCACGGACGTCTGACCAGCCCAAGTTGATCTTGCAGTTGCAGTGGCGGCGGCAGCAACAGCTCGTGCACCGCCTCCCGTGCGTGACTGCGTCCGCCTGCTTGTGCAAATGCCTGACCACATCATCGTACCCCTGCAGCAACAGCAGCAGCAACACCACCAGCAGCAGCACCAGCAGCAGCAGCGGATGGGGCGCGGCGCGCCGACCTGCCCGACCGCCATGTACCCGCTGGAGGTGATGCCGCCGGCGCCGGTGTTCGCCGTGGCCGAGTCGCCGGACCCCGGTGGCTTCTACAGCCCCGGCTCGGCCGAGGAGTCCGGCTACCGCTCCCGCAACGCCTCTCACTCGTCCAACAACTCCGGGGACGGCTCGGGTGAGTGGCGGCGTGCGCCGTGGTGACAGACAGCGGCCACGCTGGTGTGCGCTGTGTCGGTGGAGCCGTCGGACTTAATGGTCCCCAGCCGGGGGCAATGCGCTGCGTGGAATTAGTGTGAAAGACGTACTGGTGTACGTGCAGTGCGTGCCTGTTACCTGCTGGTCGTACCGTGTCACGTATGTTCTTGGATGCTGCGCCACAGGGCACCCGTGCATTTTTCTCGATAATTCATAGGAGTGCGTAATGGGGGTATGTATGCGCTGGTAGACTGCTGTGGACGCGTGGCCGATGCGTGTCCGTGATCTGTTGGCGTGGCCGGTGTGTGCCCTTGACCTGTTGACGTGGCCGGTCTGTGCCCTTGACCTGTCGACGCGCCTGGCGTGTGTCTGTGACCTGTTGGCGTGGCCAGTGTGTGCCCTTGACCCGTTGATGTGGCCAGTGTGTGCCCTTGACCTGTTGGTGTGGCCAGTGTGTGCCCTTGACCTGTTGGTGTGGCCGGTGTGTGCTCTTGACCTGTTGACGTGGCCGGTGTGTGCCCTTGACCTGTTGGTGTGGCCAGTGTGTGCCCTTGACCTGTTGGTGTGGCCGGTGTGTGCTCTTGACCTGTTGACGTGGCCGGTCTGTGCCCTTGACCTGTTGGCGGGCCCGGCTGACCGACGCCTTTGACGTCTGCCGCAGTCGGCGACGTCAACTCGCCGCACGTCCGCAACGGGGCGCCGCGCCGTGGCCGTCCCGCCGCGCGTCCGACGAAGGCGCCGCAGCCGCCGCGCAACCTGCCGCCGCGGCTCAGCAAGTACTCCGGCCCGCCGCCGCAGCCGCTGCCGCAGCCGCGGCCTCCGCCGCCGCCGCCGCCGGCCGCGCCGCTGCTGTACGCCATGGCGCCGCCCTTCTTCTACCCGGCAGGCGCGGCCGAGCCTGGCGGCCAACGGCTGCTGCTGGCCGACAATGGCAGCTACTACCTGGCGCCGCCGGCCGGGCCGCCGCCGCCGAGCGCCGGCTATTTCTACCTGCCGCCGCAGTACCCGTACCCGGGCTCCGGCCAGTAGGCGCGCGCCGCGCGCCGCCCGCCGCCGCCGCCCGCGCCCGCTTACGGCGGCTGCCTCCCCATCGGCCGATAAGGCCACATCATGTTATTCTTTTTTAGGTGGTTTTGGGTGCGCGTATGAGGGACACATGGATCATGAGGTCAGAGCTTACTGTCGCGGCCGGCGTGGTTAGAATTCGACTCAGGTGCCTGTGCTGTTGTGTGCGCAGGCGCGCGCGCGGTCCCCGCCAGGGCTCGCGTCTCCGCTGCCCGCGCCGTCTCGGCCGCCGTTTTAGGGGTAGCTGAGCTCGGCGACAACTGCCACTGCCTTGTAGTTGACGGCGACCTGCCCCGTTCGTCCCGCGTTTGCCGATGTGCTGTGTGCTTCGCGGAGATTTGCGGGCTCATGCAGGTGCAGTTTTAGTGTGCCACTGTGTCTGAAGGTGAGGGACGAAATTGAGTCACCCGACCCAGTTAAAGTAAACCGGGGGAACACGTTAAAATTTCGCCGTCGTTACCAATATTTTACAGGACTGCTTGAATGAGTTTTAAAAAGCTTCCGGCCCAAATCGCGGATCCCATGCATTTTACGCCGGTTTCTGACGCTTTTTAGCCCGTCAGTATTGGACCACTAGGGAAGCACTAACCCACAATCAAGCATGAACGGAGCGTGGTGTGAGCCGTCCGGCCGTGCACCGCTTTGGCTGACCGCGGCGGCCGACTCCCCTGGCCGCCGCTCACCCAGCCGCCGGCGCCGCGTCTGTCGGCGACCCCTCTGCCCTGGCTCGCGGTGCCCGGTGTCCGATCATGTGGGCTGATTGCTGGCGCGCTACCCGCCTCGCTCCCTGTGGCGGCTCGCTCGGCCGCCCTGCAGGCGGACGTGGTGCCTTACCGGCGCACAGCGGGGCATGTCCAGCGTGGCCCGCTGTGGGTCCCGGCGCTGCGGGGTGTGCGGCCAACCAGGCGGCACGCGCAGCTGGTTCTCTTCTTACGTCTCGATCATTTTAGATGATGGTATTTCCCGTGTTTCACGTCCGTGGGATTTCGCGGAGTCCAATTTGGCTTCCGGCTTGTTGAGACCGCCTCCGCTGGGCCGCGGTGGAAGCTGTGTGGCCCTGCTCAATAGTGCTCCTCTTTGCAGAAGTAGCGGTATTTTGACAAGTGTCTCATTGTCTGGCTTGCTCGGACGTTGGGCCGCATCCCACTTCCTGTCCCTCCGGCGAGAGGTGTCCCCCCGCCTGTCCCCACATCAGTGAGCTCACCCAGCGCCGAGCCGCGCGGAAACGTCCACGCACCCACAGCAATCCTGCCGTAGAAGTGACTGGTCTGACCGTCCGGGTGTCCGGCTGGTCACAGACTTCCGTGACGGTGTAGCCCAGCCCCATGTAAGGTGTCTGCATTCAAGCCTCCTCCCCGGGGGCGTTCCGCGGCGCACGCCATCTGTTGCCGACCGGTGACATTGGATTGGGCCTTTTGTCGTGCGCGCGCGCGCGCGCGTGTGTGTTAGCTTGTGGTGGCTCACGTTCAGCCAAGTATGTTTGCTATGATCTGGTGGGCTGTCGGCGGGCGCACTGCCCGTCCCGCAATCAATCAAATGACGCGGCTGGCGGCCGGTCTGAGGGGTCCCAGGCGGCCGGTTCACGGGGTCCCAGGCGGCTGGCGGCCGGTCTGTGGGTCCCAGGCGGCCGGTTCACGGGGTCCCAGGCGGCTGGTGGTCGGTCCGTGGGGTCCCAGGCGGCCGGTGGTCGGTCCGTGGGGTCCCAGGCGGCTGGCGGCCGGTCCGTGGGGTCCCAGGCGGCCGGCGGTCGGTCCGTGGGGCCCGGCGGCCGACCCCTGTGGTCACAGGCGGCTGGCGGGATCCGCGGAGGCGGCTGCTGGCTGGACTCGCGCGGAGACGGGTCCTCGCTGCGCTGTGTGCAGCCTACCTCAGCGGGGGGATGGGGTGGGGGAGGGGTGAGCGTGTGCGGGACGCCCGGGTGGCAGGAGCGGGTGTTGGTCGTGATCTTTCTGCGGCCGGTACATCGCAGTGGCTCGTCGCACACGTTTTGTCCAGTTCGCTCCGCACGACGTTTGGGTATTTCCGAGACTGTGTCGTTCCTTTGTTTTTTTTTTGTAGTTCTTTAGAGGAAGCATTTATGTTTCGTCCGTGGGCGTGTCTGTGTATATATTCGTATCCCGCTTGGCGTTAAGCCCAGCGCCGTACTTTATCGGCGAACCTTTGCGTGACGTCACTGGGTGTCGGTGGGTTGTGTTGCGGCCGTGTGGCTGGGTGCGGGTGACGAGGCGGCTGTGGTTTGTGAGCGGATTGGTCGTGATGTCAGGCTGTAGTGGGGACGTGCGGTGGGGCGGGATCGACTGGCGCGCGCGGGTGGCGCCTCTGTCGCTGCCCGGCCATCCTGTCAGCGCCGCAATAAAGAACCATGTTTTCTACTGTGGCGTTCGCTATATGTGGTCGCGGCGCGTGACTGGACGGAAGGCGCGAGCGTGACATCACTTCGCCACAAACTTTCGAAAAGATCAAATGAGTCATCAACTGATGAAAAATGCGAGTCAGTGGATCAGCTTCGTTGCCTTACTCAAGTCAAACTTAGCAATGAACGCCAGGAGCGGATGAGAACCAAAGGAATAGTAGTCACTGTAGATAACTTGGTGGGCCGCTAGACATCCGACCAATGCGGCCAGCGTCGGGTCGGGTCGGGTAGGGTCGCGTCCCTGAGATCGCCCAGTTGCAACTTGTCAGGGACATACAAACTTTCAACGCATCGTTCAACTGTAATAGCTCTGTTCGGTGCTGGAACACATTCTTCGACAATAAGCTATGTGTGGCAGGCACTGATCCCAGAGCCATCCTTGCCAAATATTTGATTGAGGTTATCTCGCAAAAACCGGGTCACGAGCCGACGGAAATGTGCAAAGTCCCAAGCAGGGGCGCTGCAACTGAGGCGTGGGTGGCCGTCAGCTGACGTTACGCTCATGTGTGCGGCAGGCTGGCACTCAGCCGGTTCCGTGCCCGACCAACGCTTTCGCCTTGGCGCGCGGGATGTTCACTGCCATCAGAACAGACGGGAGAGGGGGGGGGGGGGGGTCAAATTACTTGCGCGTCCGTTAACCCGGCACGAACACAACGGTCTGACTAGAGATAACTCAATGTCAATACTGACGCCGAGGGGTGTGCAGCACAGGCCAAGAAAAGATCCAACCGTGGGAAATGTTGCACATCGAAGGCGCGATATAGCCTAGGATCCAGCGCATTTAAGCCACAAAAAAGATTACAGTATTGGAGCACCCAATTGCTGTGAGAGCACCATGCTGACGAGGAAACATCAACGGCATCCGTCGATTGGCGCTCATTACGGTGTCCAGGGTGAGACAGTGAGGCAATTTAGGGCCGTGTTACCACACAAACAGCGCGTGATGTTCGTTTTCACCAGGCACCGCGGCATAAGTTGACGACCTGCCACTCTCGGTATTCCTCAGCTCAACTGGACTGTGGTCTGCATATTTGTAACATAACACTGGTTTCCAAGCGTAACATTGCTCACCTGTAAACATGTGCTCACGATGGCGTAGTGATGCCGTGAAATTAGCACGGGCAACCGGCTGCGGATTGGCGACAACCAGGGAATAATGCTACAAACTATCGCAGGCCTGTTCGAGTGAGTTACGACGAAGTCGTGCGCCGGATGCAGGCTAAGCAAGTCAGTTCTTCGCAGAGCCCGTACCCGGATGTTGTCCGTCAGTCGAGACATACGACTCGCCACGGAGCAGCGTTGGTCGGACCTGCAATCTTCGCATCGCTCTTCCCGCCGTCTCATCCTTCTTTGACATCATATGGTTTGATTATTCCAGTTGAGAATATTGGAAGGAGCCCAAGCCAGCGTTGGGGGGAGGGAGGGGAGGGGCAACTCAACATTAGGGGCATACGGCCCCACAAATGGATACTTCTTTGTATATACCTAAAAAGTGGCATCACGAAGGAGGTAAAGGTTCGGCGCATCTGAGACGTATTTTTCGTGCGCAGGTTATTGCCTTGAATGACCTGAATTCGCTTGAGACCAAGGCTATCATTGAGGCCGTCGATGTGCAGGGCGTGAAATGTCCGGGTTCCTGGAGACGCCACGTCGGGACATGATCTAGATTGAAGCAAAACATGGCAATGCCTGTAGAGAAGGTTTCTGTTCATACGCTGAAGCCTGTGACTAGTGAGGACAGTTTGAATAAAGAAGCGTCCTATCTGCTGTCGTTTGAGGTTAGTCCAGATTATGTTACATATATACCAAAATGTCTTAGACACATACCACATGGTGATTTAGTTAATAGCCAGCCTTCAGCGTGGGGCAGACACTTCACAATATTCTCATGGTACCCAGGCCATGATGTGTCTTGTGACTTTTCAGACCTGAAACCAGGAAATCTGTTAGGTGCTTGTGCTGACCTGACATGATCTTGCAGTTTAAAATTGACCAAAGTATGATTAATTCTAAAAAGATGTTTAAAGATAAAACTCACAATGTGATCAGCAACACAACTATATCTTAAGTGGTCTGCCAACTGGCATGCAGCACTTCAATCAGAATCATGGGTGTACACTAGGGTGTAACCACTGGAGGTTGGAGACATTCACTCACCCCCCATTTTTGTGGAATTGGTTTTTTGTTACCCTTCATGACTCTAGGCCTGACTTTATGAAATTGTCTGATGCTGAACATGCACATCATAATAGTAGCATCCAGCAGTGTTGTGACCACAATTGCAGCACAGGCATGCAGTAAATTGGAGAGCTCTGAGTGTGGCACATGGTTGGTACCAGTTTCAGGACAGCAAGAGGCAATGTTTCAGGAAATCATGATCTGTCAAAGATAGTCGCAGTTAAAAATGCTCAAAAATATTTTTGCATTGAAATAATTTGAAAATTCAGCACAATTTAACTCAGCCTGATTTTGGTGCAGGTAAGGGTAAAATTCAGTACACTTATGCTGAGTCAGTGTTATGTGCAGTGGATACATTTTTGGAGACTGGATTGTAGAATGCAGTTCTTTCATGCCTCAAATTTCACAGATGTAGTTGTACAGGGTGTGGACAACTGACAACTCATGGGTGTGCACAACTGATTCCTCCTTAAAGTCTGTTGGTTCAGAAAATATATAAGTAGTGAAAAAAGTAAAGGAAAGTAAAAGAAGAAAAGGAAATCTCAGTAAGCATCAGTAAGCAAGCAAGCAAAGAGCAAGGAAGCGGGTAAAGGAAGTAAGTAAGTATGCAGGTAAGCCCAAGGCAAGCAAGCAAGAGAAAGCAGAATCAGTGAGCAATTAGCAGTGGCATTAGCATTAAGCAGACAAAGAGAGGGCATAAGCAGTAAGCAACAGCATAAGCAGTAAACAAGCAAAAAGAAGGCATCAGTGGAAGAAAGCCCAGAAAAAATTATGCATGACAACCACCTTTTTGTCCTCATATAGATCACCTACATGTCAGAGGCTGCCTTTAACCTTAACACATTCCTGGCATGTTTAAAAGAAATTTATTTTCTCTGATTATGGCACAGGTCACTCTGGATAAACCTTCTCCTGTGAAGTCTGTGTTTGGAAACATTTTCCTAAAAAGATAATATCTGTTTGGCCCATGATTGAGCAGGAAATGTGAGAGAAAGGCAGACATGCTGCTTTCATTGAGAGAAAGCCAACAGCATCCGGTTTTACAATGTCAAAACATTTTTAAAACTAAGAATTGAAAACCCTCTGGTTTCTGAGCTAGCTGCTCAGGAACTTGTGCAGCCTAATTTGTTTAGACTCTTCCAAATTCACCCTGGCTTGCATGACTATAAGAATGTTACGTGAATACTGCTAGCCTGTGGGCCATGCTATGCTCGAGACCAATATAAATATAATGGTTAGCTATTTGTGTCTGACATTTTTGCCAGCATGATTCAGCACCAGGATGATTTTTGGTGTCAACATAGTTCAGTCGGCTTTAAGCATTGTAATGCATGCAGTGCAAGACCCGACCACGAGTCAGGCTCTGTGCGACATAATACGGGAAGTTGAACATTGGTACTAGTTATGACGGAAGCAAGACCGGGAGTGGATAACTTAAGAAAAGTGCCGCAACGAAGCACGTGATTTCAAGTTAACAACATCAAATCAAGGACGAAAGGAAATGTTCGACATTTGGAGATAGTGAAGTAAACATCAGGCTGGATGAAGGAAGCTTACTTATAATTATTGATGCGCGTAGGTGGAAAAGATCATCCTAGACAACACAGTTCCTTTATTTAGTGAATATGCCTCTCACTATGTCATTGGTGGAATTTCATAGAACATTTGGATAACGTTGTGGTGTCTTCAAAATAGCCGTGTGAAATTGCTGACCTAGCACTCTCGTGTAGTAGCCGCCGGGACACGGCAGTGACGGTGCGGAAAAAACTCGCTGAGCCAAATGTCGTGATTTGCCCGTGTTTTGGCCTTTTCTTGTGGTGTTCATCGATATTTACCCATGAGTTTAAGATGTTTTCTTGAGTCGCACACTCAGGTGGGCGCAAAATGACCATTGAAATCGACACGCCCCCAAAACACCAATGAACAACACACCCGGGTATGGCGCTTTTCTTAACGAAATTACACATTGAAGGTGTCGAAGAAATCATCAAATATGATGAAATAAACTTACTTATGGCTATTGGTGTACTTTTAAGTGGAAAAGGCCGTTCTGGAAAACACAATTTCTCTGTCTAGTAAACATGCTCCTCAATGCGTTATTGTTTGATTACATCATTGTACCTTGCACAACATTTATTGAGAGCTAAGCGCCGGCCGTTTTGTCCGGAAATTGTGCTCACGAACACCAGATATGAATGAATTGACGAGTGTATTCGTCCCGGCCTTGATCGCCGTATCGTTAATGGAGTGGCATGATTTATATGACGTTCTTATGGCGTCATGGCAGCCTGGGTGACCTTGAAATAGTCTTACCGAAGGAGTATTCAGGCTCGCGGACGTGTGGTTCAGAAAATAGAGCGGCTTAGATCTTAGGGAGGGCATGGCTGTGAATTGCATCGTACGATCTTCAAGATAGCGATTTCAGGTCAAAACCCCACACAAATGTGGAACATTCCTTTTAAAGGGAGCTAAAGGAACAAACTGGGAGGTATAAAGTCTCGGTTGGGACCATGGACGGCCAGTTGCCGTAAGGTGAAGCGGGATGAAGTAGCGCTATGCCGCCTGAGAATAGCACATACATACGCGACTCACAGGTGCTTGTTATGTTGGGAAGGCCGACCACAATGTCTTTGTTGTGGGGAACGTTATGCCGTACTGCATGCGTTGATGGGTTGTACCCACCTCGCTTTGGAACACATACGTCATTTCGGACCAGGGTCCGTGCGTCAGACGCTCTCTGGTGTCTTGGTAGATGACTCGAGTTTGGTAAAGGACGGTCATGTTTTGAGTTTTAAATTGAAGCACGCTTTAAAAATCGGAATGCTCGACTCATTGCAGGATAGATGCGCAAAGCGAAGATCTTTTTTCATGCTCTGTGCCCACCCCACCCCCTCCCCACCTTCTAAATTGGGTAGACTCATGCTCGTGAATAGTATTTTATAGCATTTCATTTGATTTCAGTGATGCCACGTCGTAACATGTTTCCACTTTCCGTGGGATGAATTCCGTTTGAATTCTGTTTCATGGCCTTGCTTGCTAACCACATTCACTCTGTGAATAATACCAGTACACAATCCTGAGTTGTGCCCACATTCGATCCGGGACCGTTTGGCAGATGTGCCGATCGCGCAGCCAGCGCGACTGGTCACAGCGGCGGCGTCCTGCTGTTACAGCGGCGCCAGTCGGCCGGGCAGCTAGCAGCCTCACCGCTGCTGGTCCAGGTCCCAGCACAGCGGCTGGACGCTCTGATTGGCCAGCTGTCCAGCCTGCGCGACCAGCTGGGCGCGCTGGCGAGGCGCTCCTGAGCCGGACACGGCCGCTCGTCGGCCGACCCCACATGGGCCGGCTGCTCCGAGGTCATCTGGGTCAGCCGCCCCTGGCGTCTGGGCCAGCCACACCTCAGCCGGCCGCCTCCGCGTCAGCCTGTCTGGAGTCCGTCGCTCCTGAGTTGGCCATCCTTCGTTCCTGGGTGAGCCGTGTTCTAGCCAGCCGCTTCAGAGCCAGCTGAGGCGACCACTCCAGAGCCAGCTGAGGTGGCCGCTCCAGAGCCAGCTGGGGTGACCGCTCCTGAGCCATCTGAGGTCATCGCCCCTGAGCCAGCTGAGGTGACCGCTCCTGAGCCAGCTGAGGTGACCCTCCAGCCTGCGTCCGAGCCGGCCGCTCCAGAGCCAGCTGAGGTGACCGCTCCTGAGCCAGCTGAGGTGACCCCCAGCCCGCGTCTGAGCCGGCCGCTCCAGAGCCAGCTGAGGTGACCGCTCCTGAGCCAGCTGAGGTGACCCCGAGCCCGCGTCTGAGCCGGCCGCTCCAGAGCCAGCTGAGGTGACCGCTCCTGAGCCAGCTGAGGTCACCGTTCCTGAGCCAGCTGAGGTGACCCTCCAGCCTGCGTCCGAGCCGGCCGCTCCCAGGGTCGCCGGTGCCATGTCGGGCCACCACCGGAAGCGCGGCCGCTGGGCGGCGGCGGCGGCGGCCGAGCCGGACCACGTGCGCCGCCAGGTGGAGGCGCTGTTTAGCCGCCGGTTCGACTTCTGCGCGGCCGAGCACGACTGGAGGCTGCCGGAGCCGGAGCACATGTTCCCTGATGACGAGTGGCAGGTGAGGCGCCCTCTCCAGGCGCGGAGGACGCCGGTGGCACGTCGTGGCAGGGAGTCAGAGGTGCTGCACCACGCGGTCTGAACTGCCGCCAGAGCGTGGCTACCTGTACCTCAGTGAACAGACCTGTATTAGAGAAACGAAGTGTGTAAATGCGGATGTATTTGTGTTTCGAAAGAGGGCTTTTATTTTACGGCGATTTACAGTCCCGAGGATAACTTGGCTTTTGTGGGTGGTTCAGCCCTCTCTCTGCCCGGTTATGTATCACCTCTCACCAGTTCCTGATCTTCACCTCCAGGTGGCAGAGCTGCAGACTATGAAGCACGAGCTGAACGCCGTCAAGGCGCTGCTTAGTGACAAGGACATCTCCACCTGGCACGAGCACACATCGGCCACAAACCGGGCTGGCCTGGTGGTGCCCACAGTCAAGCGTCACATTCGGCCCGAGATGGGCACACAGGTGCGTCGCTGGGCCTCGGCTCGACCTGAGGCCGGCTCGGCTCTGCTCGAGGCCGGCCCGGCCCGGCTCCAGGCCGGCCCGGCCCGGCTCCAGGCCGGCCCGGCCCGGCTCTAGACCGGCTCGGCTCGGCTCGGCTCCGCTCTGCTCGAGGCCGATCCGGCCCTGCTCGGCTCGGCCCGGGGTGGCGGCCATGGGACGGTTGGCTAGAAGCGCGGCCAGGACCCGGTCGGGCCCGCACTCCGAAAACGAAATGGTGACATTAAGAGCTTGGAGATCACGGCCTGCAGACGTATGGGCTAGAATGGTTGTATTTTGCCTGATTCTGATTTGTAAATCACGAGCTGCAGCTGTCAGGGGTTTTAAGTCGTCTTTGGAACGTACGCCAGCGGAGCGCGTTTTAGAAGTGCGTAGGCCCACAAATGTTTTTGGGGGTAGATTCGGTCTGGCCCGCCGCGTGAAACGCCTGAAAGTGATCTATACTTATTGCTCCTTTTTGCGGCCAAGAAATGTACTAGGTTTTCAAAAAAGGCTTGACAGTTTTTGCCATATGTTATTGAACGATCTCGTTTGTGTAGCATTGCGGCGCCAGTTTTACGTGTGTGCTCTGGCGGCCAGGCGTGGTGCAAGTTTTACGAGCTGCTGAGCCTGGGCTCTGTGCTGCCGCCGGCCTGTGCGGACGGCGGCCGGCTGGTGTCGCTGCATCTCTGCGAGGCTCCCGGCGCCTTCGTCACCGCTCTCAACCACTACTGCATCCTGAACGGTGTCGAGGAGGTCAGTACCGCCCCGTCGCTGCCGGGACCGCTGGTTGTCACGGCTTGTAAAGAGCGCTTGCGTGGTTTCTGTGTGCAGTTGGTTTGAGAGTGGTTGTCAGAAGGAGAATGCCGCATTGGTG
>NW_023596921.1:36238098-36313320 GCF_011947565.3 Pollicipes pollicipes
GGCGGAGCCGGGGCCGGCGGCCGAGCCGGGCGCGTCAGGAGCCGGCGCCGGCCAACGACTGGCTGGCGCGGCGCGGCCGCAACATGGTGCTCGTCATCCTCTCGTACGTGCTCGTGTCCATGGCCTGGTTCGTGTGGTTCCAGGTCGGCAGGCAGCCGCCCAAGCTACTCGTGCTGTCGGTGGGCGGTCTGCGCCACGACTACCTGAGCTTGGTGCCCCCGGCGCAGCTGCCCTTCTTCACACACTTCGTGCGGTATGGCGCACGCTCCGAGTGGCTCAACCCGACCTTCCCGTCCGAGGGCATCGCCACGCGGGCATCCTTCTTCACCGGCCGCTACCCGGAGAAACACGGCATCCTGGGCGAGCACTTCCTCGACCGGCAACGCGGCGAGCTGCGAGGGGACGGCCCGGCCGGCCACTCGGCCACCGACCCGGCATGGTGGGACGGCGTCGTGCCCCTCTGGACCTCGGCCGTCAAGCAGTGGCGTCGCACAGCTGTGTTCAACGTCCAAGGCGCCTGTGTGCCCATTGATGGCAGCAATATCAGCTTTTGTCAGGCGCCGGGGCAGGCCGGCGAGTTCGAGGAGAGTCTGACGCTGGCGCTGGACCGCCTGTTCGCCGAGGCCTACCCGTGCAATATGGCCATCGTGCACACGGACGAGCTGCGGCGGACCGCCGAGAAGCACGGCGCTACGTCCGAGGCCGTGCTGGATGCGCTGCGCGCACTCGACGGCCAGCTGCAGACGCTCGACCGCGCGCGCTGCTGGACCGCCAGGCCCGCGGAGAGGTCAACGTCGTCATCGTGTCGGACGGCGGCCTGACGGACACGGCTGACATGAAGGTGATCTCGGTGGACAGCCTGCTGCCGTCCGAAGCTCCCGTCACCGTCGCCGGCGACGGTGCCGCCTGCCTCGTCTACATGGCCGGGGAGCACGCGACGGCTGCACACGCGCAGGCGCAGGCCGTGCCGGGCGTGCGCGCGTACCTGCGCGGCGCCATTCCCGCGCGCATGCGGCTGGCGCACGGGCAGCGCGAGCCCGACCTCCTCCTGGTGGCCGAGCCAGGCTACTACCTGGAGCACGAGCGGCCACTGGCCGTGGAAGCGGCAGGCGGATACGACGACACGGCCGGCGGCGTGCCGGACATGCGCGGCGTGCTGCTCGGTCGCGGCCCCAGTTTCCGCGCCGGGGTCACCGTCCAGCAGGTGAACGCCGTCGACGTGTATGCCATGCTCGTCGCGCTCATCCAGGTGACGCCCGAGGTGCACAACGGCCACCTGGACAACGTCTCCGACATGATCAACTGGTGAGGTCGCGTGGTCGTGTCACCGGCGCGCGGCGGCCTGCTGCCGCGGCTGCGTGACCGTTGAACCGGATGTGGCGTGTTGCGGCATGTGGGTCTTTCGGCCGCTTGTCTCGCGGCCACAGGGAATACCGACTACGAGGTAATTCCGTGCTTTATAAGCGCCGCTGCAGAAGAGGAAATATTTTCGTGGTTCGCACAGTTGTGTCGTGCTGCACAGACTGGTCGTGATGTGGTGTCATTGTACGTTGAGGTCATAGAGCTGGGCAAGTGTGGGCAGGCAGGCGGAACCAATAAAGTGTCGACATTTCTAAGGTTTGTGATCGCGTATTAATCTATTATTTATCCGTTACGAAATACCATGGCAAGCAGGCCTGCTAAATTTAGGCCGAATATAGATTTGTCCGAAGAGACCATAAGTTCGAGCATATGTGATATCTATACATAGATGTAAGTCTCGGACGATTCGTCCACACCTACAATGGCAAATAGTTGTCAGAGTGGTGTGTTTAAACACACGCGTGCATCCCGAGAGCTTCTAGCGTCCCAGTTTCGCCAATGGGGTGCGAAGAACAACCGCTGGGCGAATTCAGACAGCCTCGACCCAAGTGGTGAGATTCCTTCGGGCCAGTCAATCGACCGCAATCTCGCACAGACTCAGTCTTCACATCCGTTCTCCTGGATGGGATAATAATACGAACGCACAATGGAAACAGATAGGACAGATGGGCGGCGTATACCTACGTACCTAATACCGCTGGGGCAACTGCAACCCCTTGCTGCAATGGTGGTAGTTGTGGCAGCCAACCCACATTCATCCATTTTTGCATCGCAACGATTGCAATGACCCCATTGCAAATCGCTGGCAAACCGCAGGGTGATCAAGCATGGGCAGCACCTCTATCACAGCATACCTGTAACAGTTGCTGGCATAGATAGGTACGCCTGTATCGATAGCACACATATGTGCTACTGAGCGTTATATTTGACCCGTTAAATTAGCAGTGCGAGCTACCTTAGATTGGCAATATCCGCGCGAAAATATTGAATTGTTCATGTGAACATCATTCGTCTAACGGCCTATCTAACGGCCCCATTGCACATTGTTTAGGAGGCGAGCTTGTGCAAGATCTCCGGCAAGTTCACTGGATGAGAGTGATGCGCATTTTCGGCACACAACGCATCCTGAGAACATCAGCAAGCTCGATCGAACGGAAACTCATGCTTGCCTGATACAGTACGCACCTGGAGAACGACTCTCTCGCTTACATCTGAATGGCCGGCTTGGCATAAAAGCTGTGGCGGCGACATCTAGCCAATGAAGCGACAAGCTTCAGTTCATCTGTCTATGGCAATGCCCCGCACCAGGCTCGAAGCCAGAGTGTACCGGTACTCTGCTCTATTGTGAGTATTCCATTTCCGAACGTCAGCGTCACGTTGTCCGGGCTACTGGTCATCCTGGGGCCGCTGCACTATCCCAGCTCCCTGGCGATGCCAAGGAATCATTCCGGAACGCATGCTCCACTTAGGACCTCCATGAACTACCTGAGCTCGAAAGGCCTACGCTCGGAGGACCTACTGCCGCTGGACCTACTGCCGGGAGATAAGCACTCGTTATAGCTAATCCTGGAGGAACTACGCTCGGAAGACCTATCGCTCGAATACTTACGCTAAGACTTACTACTGTTTCTTGTTTGAATAGTGAGGATCTCGGAAGACCTATCGCTTGAATACTTACGCTACGACTTACCACTGTTTCTTGTTTGAATAGTGAGGATCTCGGAAGACCTATCGCTTGAGTACTTGCGCTAAGACATACCACTGCTCCTTGTTTGAATAGTGAGGATCTCCGGGTTGGCATTCATTGGCAGTTGGCAGTCGGCGGCGCCACCGACTTTTCTCCAGAGACAAACGGATCTAGTGGTGTCCAATCCCATCCTTCATCTAAAAATTTGCCTCGGATTCCGATTAAATTTCAGACCATCTCTTGTATAGGCTTAATAGCCCTCATTTCGATCTGACGGAATGCTCTGTATCGGTCATCAAGACCTCCTGTCGGCACGATGGAAAATGGGGCCTGCTGAAAATGTCACGGGGCGTACATATATGGGCATCAAGGGCATACAGGCATACAGGTATGCGTGTCCCTTCTAAAATGGCGAGGGGACTTTTGCCTTCTTGCCCCACTGGTCGCACCACCCCTGGCCATGAACAATTCATAACTATCATCACACCGGCACCACTCGCCCCTCTTATTCCCCTCTGTTTAAGTTCTGGTCAGCGCCTTGCTGCCGCCCAGCGGAAGGTGCCAAACAATGACCAGAAGTGGGCAGGGTCAGGACATATTCACCCAATCCGATGGAGCCTGTCATCACACACCGTCAAGTTACCAAGTTGCCACGTCGGCCTGGTGCCCGGCTAGTTTTAGTTTTTTTTAGTTTATCCCCACCTAGGCAGGCCTACCCCGCTCCGGCCACTCCTCGTGTGCCGCTGCCCCTTGCTGCTTGAATATCCTGACTCGACAACACGGACAACGCCAGTAGGTCAATCATCAATCACGGCACGGTCCTAAGGCGTAGGTCCTCCAGGAGCACGTCTTCCGATCGTAGGCTCCCGAGCATAGGTATCAACAGCGTTGTGTCTTCCGAACGTAAGTCGACTGAGCGGAGATATGCCGGAGCGGATCCTTCAACCCTCAACCAACCTAAAGACTCAGCGCCCACGCACAACCCGGCCTTCTCTGAACAGTCATAGAGTTTCATGGTAATATCAGAGGCAACCTGATATTTTCCGGAACCCAGTCGCTGCGCCAGCAATTCATCGAGGAAGTCTTCAAACGCCCGGACTGTCAAATCTCTGCTCTTTTCTCTCGGGTTTGCCAACCGTCCCCACGGCAGCGAGCCCCGTCACAAATATGTACTCTTCAACTAGGCGGAGGTCGCAGTCGTCGCGCCCGGTCACGGCGGTGAGTTCAATGGCCGCCACGGGCACTAGAATACCACGACAGTCCCTAGCCTTCCCCGACGCCGCTGCAGCGTCACGATGCACATTATTATGGAAGGTTCAACACACTTTAAGGAGCCTGTAGACAGGGGCGTACTTTCTCAACATATGTTGAGAAAGTGCGCCCCTGGTGGTGACCTGTGCAGCGAACAATGACGAGTCCTACGCTCAAGATATGTCAACAACGGATTTTCTTTCCGGATTGCGTCCCCATTTTCTTTTCAGAATTAGGGGAGCCCAAGTTGGACGCCCTCTCCCTATATCCCCCCCCCCCCCTCCCCACACTGAATAGGAAACTTCACCTGGCCCGAAG
The DNA here is from genome assembly GCF_011947565.3 of Pollicipes pollicipes. Taxonomy (NCBI): domain Eukaryota; kingdom Metazoa; phylum Arthropoda; class Thecostraca; order Pollicipedomorpha; family Pollicipedidae; genus Pollicipes; species Pollicipes pollicipes. Next base: position 36,242,717 of record NW_023596921.1, read on the forward strand.
ATCTCAGCATGCAGGGGAGACACTCACCACATATCCTAAGACATGAACACCGTGTTTCGCATCTACCTGTAACTAGGAGGGTGCTGAAAAACTCAAAGATATGCGTACAACACGGTCAAAAGGCCTTGGAATGGCGAAGTTAGTCCGAGCTCATCAGGGGATGGGGAAAGTATTCGGATATTGTAGCTGGGTCGATGTGAGTATGGAAAATTCATAAAACTCACATGTGGCGGACAGCAAAACATATATTTCATTCAGTAATGAATATGAAAACTTGTGGTCCTTGCAACAGGAATCAAGCTCACTGTAAGCACAGATGCATGGGTGACACTGGCACAAATGGATCACACTGTTCTCCAACAAAGGCTCATGATTAAAACACTTGAAAAACATGTATTATGATATTATACTGTATCACATTAGCTGTTTGTTCCGGGTGTTTTTTGTTCTTGATCTGTTCCAAGAATGTCCTTCTGGATGTCCTCAATGTTGATACCTTTGTCAGCTATAGCTTTTTTAGCACATTCAGAGTACTGTTCAAACAGCTCTAGGCACTTTGGATCTTCTTCTAAATGGCCCTTCAAGAACTTCTCTGAAAACCATGCATTGAAACAATTATCATATTGCTTCTTTACCTCTTGGCACTCCTCACCAATGCTATTCATATTTTGACCTGTGAAAAGAAAGGAGGAATAACTGGAATAAATAAATAAAAGGTGCAGTAGTACCAAGTTCTGAGTGCCAGCCTGTACCAGTCACTACCAGTCTGGTAACATGACTTGCACATTTACTAAAAGGTTTGTATCTAAGTTTACTTTCCACATACTCATTATGCTATTTTACAGGTATATTTGGGAAAAATCATGAGTTCTTGGGTTAGGCCAATGAGAAAACAATCTGCTTTTAAACAATTGCTGCATTAAAACTAACAACTGCTATTTATGCAATAGTATTGATAATGTATTATTGAATGTTTTTGGCTGCCCCCCCCCCCCCCCTCATGGCCCATGGCTTGTTAGACACAAAATGGGGCAAAAAATAATCATTCCTTCGCATGGAACTTTTCTGGCTCCAACAACATTCACATAGCTTTTTAAACATTACCTTAGCTAATCTTACAGTAGTTGAGAATGAAAGGCAAATATACTTCTTCAAGCTCTATTTGATGTGTCATCCAGTTTCATTATGAAATGTTGCATGTTAGTTTAGCCCATTGAGAGTTGAGCCTAGATTTTGTCTCTAAATCAGATTGAAACAACTGAACTTGAATGTCACTGCACTTTTAGATCCATCACAGTATTGCTGGTGCTAGACTAGAATTATTATTAACATTAAAAATATAATTTACACTTTAATCCATATTTTTGTCAAAGACATACCTTCATTTATAAATTATGATCTGTTGTTGAACTAGAATTCGACCTGGATGCTGATGCCAAAAACATATAACTGAACATACTGCTTCTAAGGCAAATAACTAAACACATTTTACTTCTATCACTATAAACAGCTATGAAAGTAATAAGGGGATAGGAAGGTTTTACACTTACTATGCCACACAGTTACCTCAACACCCTGGACATGCAGCCAAAACAGTACTAAAATATAAGATCACTCATCCTCTCCTTGCCCATGATGCGCCATTCTGCTACTTACCTAATCAACCAGGGTAACATACAGTTGCTACTAGGCATATAAACAAGTTTATTTGTACAATTATAATTCTTATCTGAACTGGAATTGGACTTGATCTGAGCTTCGATGCCAAAAATATAATTGGGAACGCCGTTTTTAATGCAAATAGCTAACCAAGCCCTTCTTCTACCACTTCACAGCTACGAAACTGACAGGAGGATGGGAAGGTGTATATTTCATGTGGCACGCAGTTACCATCGGCGGTCAAGGCATGCAGCAAAAACCCCTAAAATATAAATTACTTACCTCCTCCTCCTTGCCAACGTGCCAATTTTCTACTACTAAAGTAATCGATCAGGGCAACATACAAGGCTTTTTTTACAAGACCTTCCTTCACCCCGCTTTTGTCATCGTTGCGTCATTTTACATGTTTCCAAGAAGTATGAAATAGAAGTCTTTCAATGAAATATTTAAGGATATGCTGTGCATAAATCGTGTGAGATAACTAGAAGCACAAATTTTATATCTAAATCGGCTACCCCTTGATCATATGCTATCACTTAAACCTTTCCAAAGGGTTTTGAACCCCATGGATGTAGGTTATCTACAAATATGACGCTATGGTGGCGATGAGCTGGAGGGTTGGTGGTTGCTTTCAGTCGATAGGCGTTAAAAATACCTTTGTTGAGTAGGGGGTGCGGTGGGTCACAATTAAATGGGAGTCCGAAACTGGGCTTATTCTTAGTTGATGCTGTTATCGAAAACGACCATTCCACAAATCAGTAGAGAGCGAAAAGAATGCGTCAGCTTTTCAAGGTCAGAAAGGTGATTCTATGATCAGTTCTCAGCGTTGCTGAAAACTACATGCAAGAATGAACTCTGGTAATGTGTTTTCTTAATGCTGTATGTTACTCTCCGATGATTAAGCTTTTGGCAAGCATTGTAAGCAAAATGTTTTGGATTATTTATCAAATATTAAACCGGAGTCAAGGCACTTATCCTGTACAATATACCCATGTTACCCATGTTCAGTATACCCATATTACCCATGTTCAGTAACCATATCTGTTATACTAGGTGGAATACTGCAACAGAAATGTTATTCTTTGGCTCATTGTTTGTGTGAAGGTTGTTGTTTTTGAGGTTTTATAGTAATATATTTACATACTTAGTAGTTATATTTATGCCCATAAATTCTTCCTTTGATCATGTGTACAAAATTTAGGTCTGTGAAAGTATGAGTAAATACAATACCTTTGACATTAAATGTATCAGGAATAAGTTCAGTTCCACTGGTGCCTAGAGCTTAAACATTACAGAACCCTTCACAAAAGTCCACAGCTAAGTAGGGACAAAGTCATGCAATTATGCAATTATTTTGCACACTCATCATGTGGCCACTCACCAAAGCCACCAAAAAATTTATTAGCTCTATTGTGACACATTTTCTAAGAATCAATCTGTGAACTTGAATCTTATTAACCAGGCAGGCATGCACATGGATCCCAGGAGTGGGTCCAGGTTCTCTAGCATTCCATGTGTACAGGATTCTGCTAGTTTTTTCCCCATACTCTAGGCTTATGTTCATACTGAGGAACAGGTGTCAGGTAATATTTCAGTATTAAGATGATATTGTGGACTGTTCACATTCCACAGGCATGATGATGCAGCTAGAAACATTCTGTGTGGCATTAAAAGGACAATAAAAAACATTTTGCAACAGCTGCAAACCAAACCTGCTGCAAACCAAAACAGCTGCAAACCAAAACAGCATTCTGTATGAGTTTTAAGGGTGTACCAGTGGTACCTCCCATTCAAGAGTGCATTTTTTAAGGAGGCCAACCTCTGTAAGGAGATCTTTTTTTGGAAAGTTGTTACATGCAACTTGGGATTAAGGTTCATATCAGTGGTAGGTTGGAGGGCAGTGGCAGTAGCCAGTTGTGCATTCGACTGCCAACTGTTATATCATACTGTATTTGGGGCTGCAGGTGAGACTGGCAATGTGACAGCTACTGCCTGCCCTTGGGGAGTGGGCACTATCCAGGGAAAGGGAAAAAGCCTGGAAGCATGAAGAAACTACATAAAATACAGTCTATGGATCAAAGGCTTCAGTTCCAGGTAAGCTGTGAATGTGGTTTCCTAGAGCTCATACTTGCTTACCATTCCCTTTGAAAACAATAATTAGGCTGTGTTTGACCTGGTTGTTACGTCAGTTGTCAACTGCCAGTATTGTATGATTGTAATGCATGCTTGTGATGTGTGTGCCTGCTATCATTGCTACTTAGTGATTTGGCCTTATGTCAGAGACAGGTGCCATAAAAGGGAATGTTCCAAGTTTTAGAATATTAAAGCAAGTATCACATATGATGAAATAATCACACTGATAACTATTGGTATACTTTTAAGTTGAAAAGACTGCTCTAGACAACACAAATTCTCTATTTAGTGACTGTCCTCCTCAATATGTCTTTGATCGATAAGGTACCTTGCACACCATTGATTGAGAGGGCCAGTGGACAGCTGCTGGCTGACAAATGCCAGATTTAAACAATTCAATAATGATGTGTTCTTGGCCTTAGTGCCTGCATGCTTGACAGAATGGCAGGATTTGAATGATGTTTTTATAGCATTATGGATACATGGTGGCATTGAAAAAGTCATCAACATGTGTACACACCCTTACATATGTGCAGTTCAGAAACTGAAGGGATTCAGGTCTCGAGAAAGGTAGGGCTGTGTACTGAACTCAATGATTTTCAAGCGGGCTATTTCAGTACAAACCCCCATGCAGATGTTGAATACTGTCGTTAAGGATTTGTCTCTTGCATAGAAAGTGTCATATAATTTCCTCGCCTTCCTCTGTTTATTATGATTTAGTGACATCAAGTGGTGATGGGATTTGCATTTGGTAGTAGGGCAGTAAAGTTTATTGGGTAAGCCACTGATCAGTTACGTTTTTTTAGCACAAAATGGCCAAAGAAGCCCACCTGCTTTCTGATAAATGCTCGTCATCGATAAGGTCAAGCTCAGGATATCAGCTATAAAGACAGATCACTGATGATACGTTACATTCTTGTTGCAGTGCTATGCAGATACCGCCCTCAAATCGGGGGATGGTAACATCTGTCTCAAGATCGAATACAGTCACGATAAACCGTATGCACTTGTTCGGAAAACACGTGACAATTCAACGCTGGAGCCCTTGCCAGCTCAAGAAGAAGCCTGGAAAAGACATCTACCTTCATCAGTGTGATGAGTATAGGCCCGTCTCGACAGCCCACATCCAAAACGGACATCTAGAAGAACGGGACCATGAACACGAAAAGTTGTGGACTGCGGAGAAAAACAACGGTGTTTCCATGAAGCCTCCCATTGGATGTTGCGTGACCGCGCCGGCAGAAAACGCCAATAGTCTGGCTTATGTCTCACCAAACGCCAGTGGGCCGGACATTCAACCACTGAACGACACTGGTGTGGGTACGGCCACGGAGCACGCCACTGATGTGGACACGGCCGTACAGAATGGCGACGGGGCGGACATGACAGCATCGAAAGAAAACTCCGCAGACGCGCTAGCGCGTCACGCGCGAGCACCGGATGTACCTACATCGAACGGACATCGTCCGGTTACAATACCGCAGAAGGAAAACGTTTCGGCTGTGCCGACGTTAAACGCGAGCGGTCCACTGCGTGGCCCCGTGGGGCCAGAATGGGCAGGGTGTTGTGACGTCGGACAGTGCAGATTTCATGTGGGCAGGCTCAGACGAATACGACCCATTGTCTGCGGCTGAGAGGGGTTTAGAGTCTTTAAAAGCATCGCAAAACAAGATTCAGCCGTCCGAAACGGACAAAACGAGTGGTAGCTGCGCCCCAGCATTGCAAAAACAAACAGAATCAGATGTGATTACACACAGTGAGAACGACGCATATCAAACTGTTCCGAATGGAAGCACACATCTGATGAGCACTGATCAGAGTGGGTCACCTCAAAGCGGAAGCATGGCCGTCAACCAATGGCAGGCAAGCAGCGAACCTGCGACAGCCACTGCCGGTGAAAGCCGACCGTTGGCTGGGGCCGGCCAGGAGGCGCCGCGGTTGCGAGACGAGGGATCCGGCCGCGCGACCCTGAGGAAGCGGAGTCCGCCACTGGGCGGCGGACCCGCGGCGACGTGTCGGCGACAGGCGTCCCCGCCGGGCAAACGTCAGTTGGAAGCCAGGTCAGTCCACCTCGTCTGTGGCATTCAGGTGCTGGTATTGCGCCGTGCTGGCTGTTAATGCGGGCCTCGTGAAACTGTGCAAACGGGACAGACTTGGGTTTGCGTATACCACAGGTGCGGGCTATTCGAAACATTGTTAGAAACGTACGTCCGTTTTGGAGATACCAATGGAGTGCCGCTGGAATGACTTCGATGCATAGTCATATCGGCGTAAAGTTGTCCTGACCTCGCTCACGCATTCACGTGTAGTCATCCGAGGGGGGGGGGAAAGACCTCCCGGTCGCATTAACATGTCTCTCTGGGAAACAGGTCTCGTACTAGAACGGAGTATGGAGCGAACCCTTATTTCGCATACCCATAGGTTAAGCGATCAACATATCGCACGTTTCTATGCTTGAAAAGACCATTACGCAAGAGGCTGCCGCCAGCGTACCAGCTAACATGCCGCCCCCTTCCCCGATGGCCGTTGAGTAGCGGTGATCTGACGTGACCGTGTTCCAGCCGTCAGCGACCGGATGTGGACGAGCGGTGTGGCGGCGGCGGCGGCGGCGACCCAGGCCAGACCGGGGGCGGCGAACTGCGGCCGCTCACCTCCGCGGTCAGTAAGGCTCGCCGGCCCGGTCCGCAGACAGGCGCGGTGTGTTCGTTTTTAAGACGGAGGCCGCAAATGGTCCGCGAACGAGACGACTTGACAGCGAGCCACAGTGGACTGTTTGTTGTACGCCATGCTGCCATGGGCCGCGCATGCTGCACAGTTGGGCGTAGGCTCGCGCTGACAGCATGGCGGCGGATGTTTATGCCGTGAACGAGGCGAAACAGCACAAACAGGCAAACAAGCAGACTAGTAGGACTGCGATGCCGCAGAGGGGGTTATGCACACACTGCTCAATAGTTATCGTAGTTGGCCGAAGGCTCGTCACGATCCTGCTGTAAGTTACAAGCGTAAAAAGCGTCCTGAAAGCATTCGACGTTAGCTGCCCTGTCAGTATCAGTAGCGAACTAATGTGGTGGTTGTCAGCTGTTAGTTAAGGAAAACGTCCTCGAACGGAATGGCATTGTCTACGCGGAACTAGGACTGATCGCGGTGTTTGCCCCGTAATGGCCGGCCAACTCATTCTTTCCGCGTCGTCTCAGTATGTGCCCCGTCATTTTCAGGCCCCCGGCTCGCCGTCATCAGAGCAGCTGCCCGCACCTTTTGGGCCGACAGCCTCCGAACCTACCTCGGCCCGGGCTGGGCACGCGTCGTCGCCGCCCGACTCGGAGGATCTGCGGCTGATTGTGGACCGGCTGAAGATGAAGCTGGAGCAGCAGATGAAGGCCAAGCTTGGGCTGGAGGAAGAGGTCATTGGCTTGAGGCGGCGAGCGGCTGAGAAGGCGTCCGTATGCTCGCCGGGGGCATGTGGTGCCGCTTCCCGTGAACGGGCGAAGGTGACACCATGGGGCCGGAACGCATCCTTAGAGGAGCAGTCCCAGTCCCAGTCCCAGTCCCAGTCCCAGTCCCAGTCCCAGTCTCAGTCCTTGTCCCAGTCCCAGTGTTTGTCTCAGCCCCAGTCCCAGTCCCAGTCTCAGTCGGTGCCTGGCCGGCCTGCGGAGGAACCGGCGCGCCGCCAGCCAATGAAACCGCCAGCGGACGCACCCCGTGATGCCCTCGCGCCGGCCGATTGCCCACCGCCAGCCAGGAGTACTAGCCAGCACCCTCCGGCTCGGGCGCCAGCCACCGGGTCGCCGGGCGTGCCTCGGCCCCCGGCGCCACCGCGGCCGCCGGAGCGCCGCCTGGAAGCCACCCTGCAGCGGCGCACGGCCGAGCGGGACGCGGCGCTCCGCTGGGCGGCGGCGCTGCACCGGGCGCTCGCGGCGCGCGGTCGTGAAGCCGCCGAGGTCGGCGCCCGGCTAGAGAAGGCGCGCGCCGACCTGGACCGGGCGAGGGCGGGGCGCGCCGCGGCCGGCGGAGGCGCGCGGCTGACCGAGGCGCGGGCCGAGCTCGGTGCGCTGAAGGCCGACCGGAGTCGGTGGGCGGCAAGCGCGGCCAAAGGGGCCGCTGAGCTGGCGCGGGCCAGGGCGGAGTTGGACGCGCTGCGAGCCGACGGCGAGAGGGTCCGAGCGCAGCTGGAGGAGAGGGACGCCAAGATCGCAGAGCTCCTCCGCGAGCTCGCCTCGGCTCAGACGGCCGCCTCGCCCGCCGCCGCTCGGTCGCCGCACGGCGAACAGGTTACCTCCGCGGCGGCAGACGGCGGTCCCCTATCCTCGCCGAGCGTCAGCTCATCGTCTGACGCTGGGCGGGCTGCACGACCGACCGCCGCGGCGTCGGCACCCAGCCCCGGCTGGGACGCGGGGACGTCGGTGAGCGGGCCGCTCGGTCCAGAGGCGGCTGGTGTCGGCCAGGCCTCGGAAGCCGGAGCGCCAAGCCCAGGCTCGATCCCGGCGGCGGATGCGGCGAGCAGCTCCACCTGGGGTGAAACGGAGGGCGAGGTCGACTCAGGTTCGCAGGATGCCCGACGTGGCTGCGTGCAGAACGGGGTGTCGCCTATCGGAAATGATCCGACCCAGTACTACCTGGCTGAAGCGCCGCAGTCAGCCGGGCAGTTGGAGGACGATGAGGCGGACGACCGTCGTGCACAGGTGCTCAGCGACTCTGACGACGATGGCGGACAGCAGGAGGAGGAGACGGCGCCGAGGCCGCCGCCGTCCACAGTTTGTCGACGGATGCCGCTCTCTGTACTGCACCGAAACAGCCACCGCCACACCACCCTGCAGAAGATCCCGGAGCTGGACGAGCTCTCGTCCGACTGGGAGACGGACAGTTCGGACGAGCAGTCGGCGGGCGAGCTGCGCGCGCTCATCGCGCGCCTGGAGGCGGAACGGTGCGCCGCCGAGGTGCGCGCCGGCGAGCTGGACGAGGTGGCCACGCGGCTCGACACCGAGCTCACAGTTGTCATCATCGAGTGCGAGGAGACGCGCCGACGCGCCGGCGACGCCGAGCAGCGGGCGCGCCGCGCCGCCGACGCCGGTGCCCGGCTGGCGGCCGAGAACGCTGAGCTGCGCCGCGGCCTGGCGCGGGCCGAGCTCGACCGGGCGGCGGCTGAGGCGGCGGCGGCGCCGCGGCGACCGGAGACGGCTGCCGCCGACGTCGGCCGGCTGGAGGCACGCCTCCAGGGCGCGGAGAGAGCGCGTGCGGCCGCCCTGGCGCTGACGGAGACGACGCTGGCCGAGCTGCGGGCCTCGGCGGCCGTAGTGCAGCGGCTGGAGGAGCAGCTCGCCGCCCTACAGCCGGAGGGCAGTCGGCCCCTCGCCGCCGGACCGCCCGTCCAGCATCATGCCGTCAGAGCAGGCGCGGAGAAGGCGGCGGGCGGACTGGGGCGGTCCGAGCCGCAGCCGGCCGAGCCCGGCGCCGAGATCCGCCTCTTCTCGCTATTCGCCGTCCCGCCGCCAGCTCCCGAGCGGCCGCCGGCCGACGCAGAGGGTCTTTTGGCGAGTGCATGTGCCGTTAGCCAGCCCCTGTCACCGTCGCTTCCTACTGACCGACCACTGCAGGGAGGTGCGGCTTCGAAACCGGGTGAGATCACACCGGAGCCAGCACTGGTGCAGGCGTACCGTAATGTTGATGCGACAGGTCAGGCGCTGGCCGAATGCCCGGCGGCCGCGGCGACGTTTATCACATCCCATCCAGACCCTGCATTGGCGGAAAGTTCAGACGCCCTCTCCATTTGCGTTGCTTCTCAGGTCCGTGAGCGGAAGGAAGCAACACCCACTGCCTGTGATCTAGCGATCTCTGAGTCCTCGGATGAACCGTCGGCATCCTGTATATCTGCTCTCCCGATATTAGAGTCGCTTCCTGAATGGGACAAAGTCCTCGGCCCAACGGATGACAAGCTAGCCAGTGCTGGTCATCCGGACATCTGCGGCGAGTCGGCGTCTCCTCCGCCGACTGACGGTGGCCGCGTGTCGCTGCTGCCACCCGCCGTGCGACACCGCCAGCTCCTCTCTGACCACGACCCGCTCGAGCCCTCCGCCAGCGAGATCTTCGACTTCGACGAGCTTCGTTCCGACCGCGAGCCGACCGTGGCAGCCGTGGTTGAGCCGCCCTGTCACAGCGACTCCGCCGCCGGCGTTGACGGCGTCCGTCGCCATTTACGGGCGGCGGTGGCGGCTGCTGACCCCCGGTCTGTGCGGCTCTGGGCGGCGGCCGCGCCCGCGGCAGCGCCGCACCAGGTGGTCGCGCTGACCGCGGCGTTGGAGACGGCTCGCCGCCAGCTGGCCGCCGAGCGCGCGCGCCGGCCCGAGTCGTCCAGCCAGCGGATCGCGCGCTACACCGAGCTGGAGGTGCGCCGCCTGCAGGACGAGGCCGAGCGGCTGCGCGCCGAGGTGGACGCGCTGCGCCGCGGCCTGCTGGCCGAGCGCGGCTGGGTGCCCGAGGCCGAGCTGGAGCGAGCGCAGCGCGAGAGCGAGACGCTGCGCCGGCGGCTTGACGAGCTGGCGCTGGCGCAGCGCGACCGGGAGGAGGCGCTGCGCCGTCCGCCGGAGGGCGAGGAGGCACGACGACAGGTGGAGGCGCTGGCGGATTGTGTGGCTGCGATGGAGGAGTCGTTTCACAAAGATGGTTCGTCGCACGGACGTCCTGCCGAGCCAGGGGCGCCGCATGGGCCCAGTGGCGCCCCACTGATATCTGTTGACACGAGCGTGGTGTTGCACCGTGTACATGGCTCATTGTCGGTTCGCTCAGTCGAGCTGGATTAGTCACAAAGAGGGAATGGAGTCTCACGAATACGCCCGGACGTCTCAGCGAGCCGCCGGAGACCTTCGTACCGCCCTGCATGGCTGGATGCGACGGTGGCCGCGTCCGACTCGGTAGAGGCGAATCGGCGCTGAACTCGGCTTGCGTGCGAGAGAAACTGTGATCAGTATTAGTTGCACCGCCGGAAGGCGGCGCGGAGGGCAGACATGGAAACGGAGGCGTTCCGGCCAGTACGGAGCTCAAGCACTGGACGCCGTCGTTGACCCCGGAGGAGATGGAGACGTCTCCCGCGCTGGTACTTCAAATGTCCACTGCCGTCGGGAAAAGGCTGTGACCCGGCACAGTGTCTTGGTGAGGTGCCACCAGCGACTGGGGAAAGGCTCGACACCTCTCCTCCCCTCCACTCAACCCCGGATGTCCCCCACCAAAACGCTGACGTCTTTGTCGTAACCGTAGTTGCCAGCCTTACGTTACCAATGTTGCCAGCCGCAGCCAGCTTCCTAGCGAGATCCTGGACCGGCCTGCGTTGGCGCCGGCGTGTCAGCACCGGTCGGTTTCGACCACACCCAGAGTCGCGCGGTCCTGGCCGGTCCTCAGTCTGCAAGGTCAGCACGCGAATGCGGCCGGCCCCGGCGCCACTGGTCGAGCGAGGAGCACGCTCGGCGGGCGGCAGTGGCAGCACGCGGCGCGGGCGGCGCCGTCCAGTCTGGCCCGCCCCGGCGCCGCACACTCTCCGCCGCGGCACTCCAGGTAAGCCAGGCCTTCTCCTTGTTCCTTTGTGTTTGTCCCACTTGATGGTTAGTGTATTGCATGAGGTCCCGCGCACTCTGGCCGTTTTCCAAGCGCATGTACGGACTTTGAACAAAGGCTGGACGTTCTAAGGTAGCATCAGCTTTTTTAATGTAGCTGAAACACATCACAATGACGATGTATATGCCATGCAGCTTATCGAAGTCGCAGACAGGTGTATGGGCAAACACAACTGATATATCTGTATAGCTATATAAACGCACATTCATCTGCGATTTCATCTACTCTCACTCAACGGCCGGCCGTCCGCGGCCAGGCCGCCAGCTGCTGCTGCGGGCAGTACACCCTATTACGCGGCGTCGCCAGGTGACGCGGTGAAGCAGTTCTCCCCCTCCCTCAGGGGAGGGAACCGCTTCAGGCCTCCTTTGATCCTGTTCCGGTCGCCTCCCCGCCCTGTCCGATTCTGGTGGTGGCTCTCCCTTTGTTGGTGCCGAGATGGTGCGTAGCCATGGTAATGCTGGCCGCATTCATTGTTGAATAGTGCCGATATATTTGCTAGCTTTTCCCACTGCTGCTTCTGGTTGCCCGAGCCTGTTACCCTCTCCCCGCGGCAGTTTGCTTCACCTTCGCCTTCTTAGGGAGCCTCAGAAGTCGGAGGCCCTATGTAGTTGGAAACTAAGCAACCCAGAGCCATGTGGGAAAATGGTATTCGAAAGCTCTCACCGAACTGCATCAGATGGGTGTGACTGAACAATGACGAACGTGACCTCGTGGCAGTTCAAGCCACGAGTCTAATAAGGTCACGAGTCTAATAAGAGCTTGGTAGACTCATCGTGTTATCTCAAGAAATAAGCATGCTTTGACGATCTGGAATACGGCGTTGAATAGCTTTGGCGAGAATCTGCCAGCTAGGCGCTACTGAATACAACACGTGTGACCTTTGATGTGTCGTGCCAGGCCGAGGAGGTCAAGGCAATTGTTGAATTGACGCGCCCGGTCACATCAGGAAATGTACAACCTGCAGCAATAAAGAGAAAAAAATCGTATAAGAGCTCTTTCAAAGCTGTTGAACATTTGTCATTCAGGTTTAAATGGTATGATCCTTTTTTCTTTTTCTTGTTGGTGGGCCAATGCAAGGTCTTTTTTCCCTCGACGGACTTAAAGTCACCTCCGAGGGGGGAGGGGGGGATTTACTTCCGGCACAAGGCCAGGCAACGATTCCGTTAAACCAGCTTATGCTGTCCGGCGCAAAGCAAGAGAGAGGGTATTATGAAGTGATGTTACGTCAACCTGGCTCAGTTTTGTTCAGCAAGATTATAGCAAGTAAAGCAGACCGCAGCAGTATGTTTATTTCATCACGACACAACACGCATTCATTACGTTTGAACGACAATGAGCCTCCTCACCGGCCCTTCCACCAGACTCCTCAGGTGCCGCGAGGCCTGCGTGGGGTGTCCGTGTCAGCGATGGCCTTGGCTCAGCTGACTTGTCGGCGACTTGTGCGATGAAAGGATGCCGGCCCGCTTCGTCGCATCAACGGGGAGATCAGTCGCGGGCTCCGCTGTCCGGCACGACCTTGTAGTGCCGTGTGATGTTATTGGGTCCTGGAAAGTCCTAACTAGGAAAAACCGTGACTCCTAGCCAAGCGGGAAAAACCTGCCATCTTTGCCAAATTATGCAGGAAAAAACCCTTTATTCAAATGAAAATGTCTAATCCTGTACTGTGCAAAAACTCAAAGAGGAGCACGAGCAAATCAGGATAAGAATCACTGAGGAGAGAATGGGGGTTGAATGGAAGCCGATAAGCGTTGATGTAATTGATGAGCGATTGTCTTTTGTGTGATCCCCGAGCGGTAAATCCGGTCACAAATGTGAAAGTTTGGCCTAGTCTGAGTAACCTGGATACCCGGGGATTGCGATAGCGTACGGAGCCGCTGTAATGACTTAGAGTGATGTAGATATAAGGAATCTAGGAAACTGGTTTGTACTGCATTCCTGCGAGAAGTCAGCGATATTTGTCACTTCATAGTAGAATGTCATCGACATGACCACAAGAAAGAGGTCATAGATAATGAATGGTCGAAGTCGCGAGCTTCAAGTTTTCGCGTGTGTAAAAAATTAAACCCGGCCACGCAGAATTTCAGGGACGTACTCAAAAGTCTTCAGAATTCATTTCGGAAAAAACTCCTCCAAGCCCCCACCATGTAGGATGACCGTTAATGCTGTCTGGCTCATTGCCCCTGCTGGTGCCGACGGTTGCCTTTTTTCGCTGATCCCTGTTTATTCTGTCCTTGGTCCGGGTAAGTCCTGCAGGCATTCACAGACGGCGATGAATCAGTGTTGTTTGTCAAGGGCTGTCGTCGATAGCAGCGACGCCGACACGGGACTAGATGGAACCAACTGCGATGAACTAACACAGCATGAGTTATGTGTTGAAACTAAGCGATCTCTGGTATGCTAGGAAGCTTTAGTTAGACGTAAATGCCAGGCAGAACTCCTAACTGGCACCTGAAACACTAAAAGTCGGCAAAGTCTTGGAAAGCTCTCGCAATGTGAGAAAAGCAGTTTAAGCCTTTCTTACCTGTATCCATATTGTGGCCTCGGACCTGATTGTAGAGGGGGGGGGGGGGGGGGGGGGGCAGCTGAGATCAGTGACCTTGATACAGTCTGGACGTTCCAGATGAACGGGGCAGATACAACTTAGGGCCCGAGAGGCTAAACCAAACAGCGCGAAGGCCAGCACCCATCCTTCGATGCCTGGCTTTACCGTCCGAAGCGAGTTTTTAGCACGGATGGAATAACCACTCAGCCTGCACTGTCCTCGTCACTGTACTGGCGTACAACACACACCGGTGCTTACACAACCTGCCGGCCAGTGACTACCCCGGTCTCCGGTCGTCATATGTCACACGGTCCTGAGAAAGACCATTTGACGCAGCCGCGTCGCTTGTCGGTGTTACGCCGAACACGCACACGATACCACGTGACCGTGGGCCAGGCATCGAACGGTCACCACAGGGGTGCACGCCCGACATCTGCCCGTCGCCCCACGACGGTGCGGCAAGCAGCTAGCGGTCCTTTTCAGGACCAACTGACTGCTGACGACGCCCGGAAATGTCACTGGCCAAAATATTGTGTTCATAAGAAAGCCAGCGACGAGGACAAATGTCGGGAAAAGTCCAGACTGCAAATCATCCGCTGTCAAGCATTCCTTAGACTTAAATACGGAACTGCGTAATGTTGGTCGCTCCGCTGTTGCGTCCTGTCCTGGATTGTGTTGTCGTGTCCTGCTCGGTCCGGTCTAGGTCACCCGGCCGTTGTCTGACCTTTGGCCCCAGGTGGTCCCAATCAGTCTGGCATCGCCCCGCTGCTCTCAGTTGGTCCTGCCCTGTCGTGCCCAGTTGGCTAATCTCAGTTGGCCCTGCCCTGTCTGTATCCGGGCGGCTAATTTCAGTTGGTCCTGCCCTGTCTGCGCCCAGTTGGCTAATTTCAGTTGGTCCTGCCCTGTCTGTGGCCAGTTGGCTAATCTCAGTTGGTCCTGCGCCGTCTGTGCCCTGACCAGACCACTCGTTCAGTTGGCCCGACGCCGCTTGCGCCCGGACCATCGGTACCAGTTTCGGTGGTCCTGTCTTTAAGTAATGCTGTTCAGCGCTTATTCCCTTGACTTCAGTTTTGGCGCCTACCGGTAAGATGCATGGGCAATACTCAACAACGTCGTGCAATGCCCATTCATCATTACCGAGCGCGCCGCAATGCCATTTATCAATGTCTCGATTTTCCACGTGTTTGTGCAGTATGATGGCCGGCTGTGCTTTGGCTGATGCGGCGCCTTGCGGCTCGATGAGCGGTCGTGACCTGATGACAGATCGCCTCAGACCCCCCTCACCTGCTTCAGGGCTGCCTGGTGTGCCGAGACGTGACCGGGGTCGGCTCCTCGCTGGCGACAGCTGAACTATGACCGGCCGACGCTCGCCTGCAGCGCTCTCTGCTCGGAAGCTGGGCACGTGGGAGGGCTGGGATGTGTGTGTGGGGAGGGGGGGGGGGGCAGCGGTCAGAGGTGCCTGGCGGCACGCGCGAGTGTCCGTTGTGATCCGGTGGTTGCTGCCGTCCGACCGGCGTCGTCGGCGCTGTACCTCGGTGGCCTTGGCGGTGCCTGCTACGGGAGGCGGCTCTGTCCGCTAGTATAGGCAACGGTACGGGGCGTTTTCGTCACAGAGGCAGCGCGGCGCATGGCGTTCGGTTTACATGATGTTCCGCTGGCGGTGACCGTGGTCCAAAGTGATCGTTTTTACGGAAGCTTTAAACTGAGGCATACGCCGTGTAGGCGGTAGTGTTTTTAGCTTAGTCACAACATTTCGCGCAGAATTGGTGGCGTGCTGAGTGATGTGGTGTTTTGTTGTTGCATAGTCTTGAAGAGCTCGTTTTAAGGTCCTTGCTTGCCGCAGTTTTTCGGTCTTTGCGCCCAGAAGGAATGTCTGGGAAGTCATACGCGAGCACGTGGATCTGATTTTGTTTTTGATCACGTTTAGTTTTACCGCTTTGCATATCTGTCGTGATACCAAAAAGGCCTGATGCAGTCGATGACGGAGAAATGCTAGAATGCTCCCACCTTATAGGTATATACTTAAAATAAAATACACGATATTTTAACGTTTTGTATACCATCTATGCCGGAGTCGTCCGTGCACAATAATACGGGGGGAAGAGAAAGGGAGCTGAGGAGCGGCTGCAGACTCATGCTCGGTGCGGGCGTGATCCAGCGTTGCCCGCACCCGGACATCAATCACCCGCAAACTGCGAGTGGGTCTGGACAGGTGAGAGGTGGTGCAAGGGTTTCACACACCTTGGACAATCTGCCGCATTGGAGTCAAAGGGAGAACTGGCGTCGGAGTAGCCCGAACATCGCCATTCGTCCGCTGTTATGAAATGAGAACCATTATTTATTTCCGACAAAGGGGCCACCTTGAGTAGAACACTAGGGACACCTTGTGGTTCCCGGTCAAGGGTTGAACGGCCATTCCATCGCACCACGTGGTGCCTGACTGCCGTTCAGGCCATGCGGGACGGGATCTCCTGGCCAATCCGGAGGCCTTTGGAGGGATGCATTATATCACACTGCTCCGCTCCCTGACGCGGGAGGCCTTCTGACCAACACAGTTGCCCTGGATCTACGCAGGGGCCCTTATTGGCGCAACAACGCCCCTTGATCGTCAGTGGTGGTCCATTCATTGCCACGTAGACTTCGATTCGGCTTAACGGGCCGGTGCTGGATATGGGTTGAAGAGCCCACCGTTCGGCACCAGGGGCCCTAACTGGCACAGAACCCTTCCATTGCCTCACTGAACAATCGTCATAAACTCTCGTGTTTCCTTTCAATGTCAGAGGGCCCAGGCCAACGCAAGAGACCCTCTGTTATTAGGGGTCCCGTCCCCACCCCTGTTGGGCAAATATTTCCCTGACCGATTCGAGGCCCCTTGTTAAACGATGGAACGGCATGAGGCGGACAGGCGCGCCCGCGACGCCAAGCGGGCCCGCCTAGCGGAGTTGGAGAGGGCTAAGACGGCCAATCGCTTGTCCGTTGCAAGCAAGGAGCCCGCCCCTCGCAGTGGCACACCATCGCCGAGAAGGCCAGTGGAGGCCCCCGCTGACCCCCAGACACCCGGTAGAGGCCCGCCGATGGGCCCTCCCCCGCCGCCACCCCGGACCGGGTACGCTGGCGTCAAGTGTGCCCCGGCCGGTCCCCCGTCTCCATCTGACGGCGGGAGCCCCAGAACTCGTCCCAGAGTGGGGCACCTCCCTGCAGATTCCAACCGTGGCTCTCAGTCAGAAAAGTCTGCTTCTGCAACTGGCGCAGCCCAGTTCTTTTAGGACGTGCCCGGTTTTAGTATGTGACCTCCAACCGGCTTTTTAACACGCCCCCTTTACAGGCCTTTTTACAGTGGAACTGTAGAGGAATAAGGGCAAATGCCCTCGACCTCCAGGCTGTCGTCAGCGAGCACTGTCCTGCAGCCGTAGCGCTGCAGGAGACCAAGCTTGCTCCTAGTCACCACTGCACGCTGAAGGGATACGCCCTGTTTCGCAATGATGTGTTAACCGACGGTATCGCACATGGCGGTGTCCTTCTTGCAGTCCACCACGGCGTGCCAGCCAGGAGGTTTAACCTGCGGTCTACGCTACAGGCTGTAGCCGCACGCCTACATTTTAATCACCGTCACATCACGGTGTGTTCTTTATATCTTCCACCTGGCGTCGGTTTTCCATTGGAAGACATGAGACGTTTAGTGCATGAGTTGCCTTCACCATGTCTTCTTTTAGGCGACTTCAACGCTCATCACACCGCGTGGGGCTGCGATAGCACGAACACCCGCGGAAGGATGTGCGAACATTTTATCCGTGACTCGTCACTGTGTATTTTAAACACAGGGACTCGTACTCATTTTACACTGCCGTCTGGTCAGACTTCCGCGCTTGACCTGAGTCTTTCTAGTCCCGAGCTGGTGGAGAGCCTCGAGTGGTCTGTGGCAGATGATCCAATGGGCAGCGATCACTTCCCAGTATGGCTTCGATTCGAAATAAGAGGAACGTTGGGTGTAAGACCACGACGTTGGAATTTAAAAAAGGCTGACTGGAGAGAGTTTGAGGCTCGACTGGAGACATTATGTCAGACCGGAGGTGTGAGGGTGCCACCCTCTATTGAGGATTTTACTCACAGACTTCTAGATTGCGCTAGCGATTACATCCCGCGCACTTCTGGATTTCCTCGTCGCACTCCTGTGCCGTGGTGGACGGAGAAGTGTCGTGACGCAATTCGCGCACGCAAACGTGCTTTCCGAGCTTTTGACGCCAGAAGTAGCTTGGAGAATTTAGTAGCCTTTAAGAAAGCCAGGGCTTTCGCCCGCCGCACGATAAAAGAAGCGAAACGTGAATCCTGGCGTATGTACGTAAGCACGCTCAACCGATTCACACCAACTTCGCAGGTGTGGGCTCGGATCAAACGTATCTCCGGGCAGTTTTCATCCGTGCCACTTCCTGTGTTACATGTTAACGGCCAGGTGGTGACTCATCCGTTGGATGTGGCTAACGGGATCGCCCGAGCACTCTCCCACCGTAGCGAAGGTGCAAACATGAGCCCACAGTTTTTACGGCAAAGAGCACAATCCGAAAAAACCGTAGTGAACTTTTCTACAAGGCAACCACAGGCGTACAATGAGCCCTTCACTTTGGTGGAGTTGGAGTCGGCAATCGGAAGACTTCGTAGTGTATCGGAAGGTCCTGATGACATCCACAATGAGATGCTCCGACATCTGCCTCCGTGTGCACGTCGTGCACTATTGGCGGCCTTCAATAGGGTGTGGTCAAGAGGTGAGTTCCCTCCGGCCTGGCGGGAAGCTGTTGTGGTGCCTATCCTAAAACAGGGGAAGAGTGGGCTGGACCCTCTTCATTACCGACCCATTTCACTGACGTCATCACTGTCCAAGCTCATGGAAAAGATGGTAAACGTGCGACTCACTTGGTTTTTAGAGAACAACGATATTTTTAGTAACTCGCAGTGCGGATTTAGGAAAAACCGTAGTACGGTGGACCATCTCTTAACACTGGACACCACGGTTCGCAAGTCTTTTCAAGAAAAAGCGCATATGGGGACAGTATTCTTCGACATTGAAGCCGCCTATGACACCACATGGCGCCATGGTATTGTTCAAAAGCTCTTTAAATATGGTATACGTGGCCATATGGGTGCTTTTCTCCAAAGGTTTTTAGCCAAACGATACTTCCGTGTTCGGGTCGGCAACGTCCTCTCCGACAGGTACGAACAAATAAACGGCGTGCCCCAGGGCGGCGTGTTAAGTGTTGCACTGTTCGCAGTTATGATAAATGATATTTGTGATGTGCTCCCACAGTCGGTCGGACGTGCCCTTTTTGTTGACGATTTTACTATTTGGACCAGTGCAGCGAGAGCACCAGCGATGGAGCGGCGTCTCCAGCTGGCTGTGGACCGCGTTGAAAGATGGGGTGACATGAACGGGTTTCGTTTTTCAGGCGACAAGACCGTTGCGATGCATTTTTGTCGTCGCCAGCGATGTGATGATCTGAGCATCCGTCTATATGGTCGCTCTATTCCAAATAAGGCCGTGGCCAGGTATCTTGGGATACACTTTGACCGCCGCCTTACATATAACGCACATCTTAAAATGTTACGCGATCGATGCTTTAAATCTCTCAACATACTAAAGTGTGTGTCTCGCACATCGTATGGGGCAGACAGAAGCACGCTTATGCTTTTATATCGTTCCCTCGTCCGCTCCAAACTGGATTATGCATGCTTTGTTTATGATGGCGCGTCTGAATCCAGCAAGCGTGTTCTTGATACCGTCCACCATACTGCCATTCGCATTGCTACTGGGGCGTTTCGCACATCACCTTCCGTCAGCCTTTTAACGGAGGCACACGAACCACCACTTTCGACGAGGAGGAAAATGCTTGGCATGCGTTATGCCTTGAAGCTGCGGCAGTTCCCACTTCACCCGACATATTCTGCAATATTTTCGCGGTTTGCAGTAAGTTCTCTTCGTCATGGGCCGCAGCAGCACGCTTTAACTTTTGGTTCCCGAATGAGAGCGTTATTGCTTGAGAGCGGAATTCCTGTTCGGGGTGTAAGGCAAGTAAGCCGCCTGGCTTCTCCTCCGTGGCAAATGACCACACCCTTCATTGACACCTCGCTTACGGAAATTAGGAAAAAAGACGTCACACCACACCTATTGAGATCCAGGGCAGTTGAGCTTTTGGCGTGTTATGAAGGATATACCCTGACATACACAGACGGATCCAAAACCTCGGATGGCGTGGGTTGTGCTTTCGTTAGCGGGTCCGTCACTCGATCGTTCTCGTTACCGGCCCACTCGTCAGTTTTTACGGCGGAATTAGTTGCAATCACCAAGGCGATATGTTTCATCGAAGTGGGTGAAGAATCTTCACACGCCATTTTTACAGATTCACTGAGCAGTCTCTCTGCACTGAAGTCTTTTTATCCATCATGTCCCCTTTTACAGGGACATTTTATCACGCCTGACACAATTGAATCGGGTTGGAAAGAGAGTTGCACTATGCTGGATCCCTAGTCACGTCGGTATCGTGGGCAACGAACTGGCTGATGCCGCTGCTAAGCGAGCAGCGGTAGCACCATATACCCGGTTTTTGCCTATCCCTGCCAGAGATTTTTACCCGGCAGTCAAGACCTTCCTGAGAAGCAGATTGCAGCGCTGTTGGGACCAGGTGGGGGGCAATAAGCTCAGGGCAATAAAGACAGAGTTGGGCTTGTGGTCGTCATGCTCTCGCAGTGTGCGGTGGGAAGAGATGGTTTTATGCAGGCTGCGCATTGGGCATACTTATGCCACCCATGGCCGTCTGTTACATGGAGCCGACAGACCCCTATGCCAGCGGTGTGGTGCCGTCCTGACTGTCCATCATGTCATTATATCATGTCCATGCCTCTTCGAAGAACGACGACGTCACTTTGGTTCACAGGCTTCGACCCTGACGATAAACGATGTACTAGGTGACAGTTCCTCCTTTCTTGGTCCCAAACAGCTCTTTTCGTTTTTAAAAGATATTGATTTTCAAGTCATTTTCACACCGTACTAATTAAGTAACAGCATAGTTATGGGCGCAAAATGACCACTGCAGTCGACGCGCCCGAAAACTCCAATGAACAACAAAAAAAGAGGCCCCTTGTTGATACAGTTCCCTGCTACCCTGTTTGGCACTGTGGGCCCCTGAGCGATACAGGAGCCCCGCATCAATGTAGGGGACCCGACCAATGTAAATCGCGGACCCGGCCGTGTTCCTGCTTGGAAAATGGGCCCGGAGCTCAGGCCGACACGGAGACGACCGTTCGGTGTTTGTGATCTGTAGCCGAAACAGAGGACGTTTTGTCTCATGGGTCTCCAATAAGTGCAAGAGGCTCCTAACTGGCATTTGAGTTCGCGGCCCTACGGGCGGGAGTCTTTAATGTGGCTTACGCCCAGTCCTTTGGGCCCCTCAGTCTTCCAGCCGGGTCATTGACCTTTAATCTCAAGAGATCCTTTTGTCCCTCTTGGGGCTCCCTAGAAAATTGCCCCTGGTCAGCCCGGGGACACTTACCACCACAGGATACCTGCTAGGCACTGTGGCCCTCGACTAACACAGGAGCCCCTCACTGTGTCAGGGACACCGAACGTTGTAAATCGCGGACCCTGGCCTCGTTCTTGCTTGGAAAATGGACCTCAAGAGGATCAGACAGACATGGAACCGGCTGTATGGCTCCGTGTCGATGCCCTATGTAATTGGGATAGAGAACCCCTATCAAACGGCAATACCAGAAACCCCCTGCCTAACATTTCAGGTCACGGCACTACTGATGGGGTTGGGGGTGGGGGCGGGCCCAAGTCCAATCGGGCCCTGGATCTTGGGTCTCGAGGAACCCTCCGACCCCTCTTCGGACCTCCCCAAAGAAAGCTTGTGATCGACTATGGCTACCAGCCGACACATGGTCCCCTGGTGGGCAATGTGGACCACTGACCGACACAGTGCCTCATCCTCTGTTTAAGGGACCCAGACCAATACAAATTGAAGCCCCGGCCTTGCTCCTACTTGGGAAACGGACTTTCAGGGTTCAGACTGACAGGGAGCCGACTGTTCTGTGTTCGAGATCTTTGGCTAACTTAGACACCTGCATTGTCTCAGTTGATTCTCAAACGGTGCAAAAGTGATTTAAACTGTTATTTCAGGTCACGACCCTACGGCCGCGATTTTCTATGTGACCTACATAGAGCCAGTTATAAAGCCAGCCAGTTCTTCAGCCTCTATGCCCTCCAACCGGGGTTTTGATGGTCGTTTCCGCTGGGCCATCCGCGCCCCTCATCGGGCATCATCGAACACTGCCCTTGGGCGGCTCAGGGCGCCTTGCCAGCACAAGCCCCCTGTTACATGCTGGGGGCCCAAGGCAGATACAGGGGCTCCGACCAGTGTGAATCACAAGTCCAGCTTTGTAGCTGATTGGGAGTGGGCCCTCATACCGACACGGAGCCTACTGTACGGTACTGATGGTGCCTGACCAACATGCAGACCCATATCGACCCGGGGGTCCCCGATCGGCACAAAGAGCCCTCTGTCATTTGAGGGCTCGTCTCCGCAGACCGCGGTCCCTGAATAAGACTCGGACCAGCCTTTTGTGCCCTTAGCCACTCCAATCGGGCCATTGATCGTCGGACCCGGTGGGCCGTCCAGGCTCTTCGGGGCTCCTCGGACACTGCCTCTGGCCAACCCCTTTCCAACACAAGGCCCTCGTTAGCGGCTGTGGGGCTCTGATAGACGCTGGGGTCCCGATCAATGTAAGACGCTGGCTCCGGTTGTCCCTGCTTGAGACACGGGCCGTCAGGCCCATGCCTCCACGGAGCCAGCTGTGCGTTGCTGGTAATGTCGGACTGACATGTAGACCCTTATCGGCTCAGGGGCCCCTGATCAGCGTGCAGGGCCCCCTGGCTGGCTTTAGAGTGTCCGGCCTCGTGAGCTGAGGTTCGCAAATAGGACCTCCGGTCGGCCTTTCGGGTCCTTAATCGTAAGTCCCGATGGAGCACAAAGGGCCCTCGGAACCTAGGGGGGCACGTACTCCCCCTCCTGCCTGCGCTACTGCCCACAAGCCGAATACGAAACTACACCCCGAAAACATATCGCTCACACGCTGCGGGTGTGTCTATTATCATCAGGATTAGGACTCCCCAATACATGGAAGAGAGTGAAGGGTTTCAGGCTTACGACGCGGAAAAGCAATTAGTGACCATATTTCTCAAGTAACTCCTACGGCACGAAGCATATTTAACACTGCCCGTACTCCAGCAGTGGGCATGATGCGACGCAGATGTAGCGGCGCAGCAGCGGACATGGATCAAGGCATCCCGGTCAGGTCGCAAATGCGGCGTCTTAGTCATCTTAGTCTTTCGCGCGGTCGTGGCTTGCCGGCAGACTTCCGGAAAAGTTTTTGGTTTTGCCGCCCCCTCCCCGAAAAAACATAAAAAGCCTGAGTTAGGTTTACTTCAATCTAATAAGTACTATTCGTTCTGGAACTGAGGGGGATTTCACGAACGATGGAATGTTGCACTTCCCACCCGGAATCCTCATATCGCGAACCGCGCCGCCGACACCGGAAGCCTGAACTCAGGAAACAACGAGAACCAGCTGATACTCAGTAGCCTCTCAGTTTCTACGAATTACGTTTGGGGAAATTTTTCAAGATTAGGTTCAAAAATGAAGAAAATGTCTGAATTAAAATAAAATAGCCGCATTTCAGGACGTACTCTCTTGGTATTGTGTCCAAAATCGTTTAAATTAAGAATAAACAAGTATGCATGGCATCCTCATGAAAACAGAGGTCCGGAAGGTCGCGTATGGATGTCCAATGTCGGCAACCATTGAAAACACGACGCAGATACCGCGTCCGAGCTGGGCAGTTTGACGCGTGCCTGCGAGTGATAGTGTTTTCATATTACAAGAGAAATTGCTGTTTCGGGAACACGTTGAAGGGCCTCACCGTACAAGGCTAGGTAATAGGGGTAATAGTTAAAGTCCTTACCTGCATGACGCGGAGCTTCTCGGACATGGCTGCTGGAGCGGCGCCGTCAAGAGCACTGTATATGCCCAGCTTTTCTTTGCATGGGGATGGTGCGATGTGCTGCATGTCAGGTACCTAACTTGTTGCCTTTTATTGATTTTGGGCATGATATGTGGTTTGGATCTGCTTCCTTTACATCTATGTGCTGCTTGGGTGGTGTGGTTTGCTTTACAGTTTCATACCCTTGTCCTCTTGGTTTGAAAAAAAGCATGTACTGTATCGTTTTTTGATTTTGTGCTGCATGCAAAAGTTTTTTCCTTCCTCTGTGTAATGGATTATAATGATGGTACCTTTCAGGGCAACATGAAGGTGATGGTCTGTTGAAATAGGGATGCCATGTGTTGTTCGCTATTATCAGCTAATGCTAAACTTGGCAAGTTTTGGCATTTTTATCACCTGCCAGCACCCATGCTCCTTTTGCTTTTTAAGTTAAATGCTGTTGATCATGTTTGCACATTTTTCAGAGTATATTGTTTACAATTATCACATGACATACAATCTCAATTTGATTAGGTATGTATAATATGTAGAAGATGCAATTGGTTATGCCTTATTGTACATTCTTTATGGCAGGCTATGTCAGTGCATGACCAGTTATTATTGTTAGATGTGGTCCTGTGTCAAGGGATCCAAAGAATCTGAACACTGGAGGTGTGGTCATGGTACCAGGTGCTGAGCATTTGTAGTACATTGCTCAAGGTGCACTTTGTGTAAAAATTAAGGTTTTGGTGCTTACATGTCAGATAAGCATCCTTTTTGCAGGAGATTTCACAAGCAATCAATCAATGAAAGAATTAGGTATATTATGCTTGTCCATTGGCTCAGGAGGAAAAAATAAGTTGTTTGTTAGAAATGCTTAAGGTCCAGTACAATATTTTACTGACATTGCCTGCACCATAGACCATAACTTAGCCTTTTGAAGTGCAATGATAGCATAACTGAAGCTGGGAGCTTGTAAGTTCTAAAGCTTGATGATAATATCAATAAGATATATTACCACTTCTTTGCTTTGCCAGGTTATTTTTGATTCAGTGAAAGTAGGGGTTTTAAATTGCAAAAAGTGTCATTGTAATTTGCAGAAATTTTATACAAGAATTGAATCCATGTCGATTAGTTTGCACTGACATAGAGAATGAGGGCCTCTCTGATATTTAACCTAAGCAGTGCCAACACACTTTATCACCAATGTGTGCAGCACTAGACATAGGCTTCGCTTCATGGGGCAAATGCCGGTAGCTATGAGTAATTTGTTTTGCATGCATAAAGCCATGTGACCAGCTTGTAAAAAGCTTGCTGTCAGACCTAGAAGTCATCAGAACATTTGTCACCTTCATGCCCACCAATGATGATTAGTTTTTAGCATGTCACATGCTTTTGAAAGCCTCCAGAATGGGACAATGCCACAAAGGTGCATTAGCAAGTTGATGAAGCAAAGAATATGATGAAAAGCATGTTACCATGATGTTGGCAGGAGGCTGAAATTGTGTTTGTGTCTGGAATGTGATGAGTGCAGCTGGATTTACTCACATTGGTGCTCTAAGAACAGTGGCCAGTAAGGGTAATTTCTCAACAGATGACAGGAGCTGGTCAATGATATGTAGGGCACTGGTTCTTTGACCAATGCAGCTTTAAACAAAGCTCAAATCAAACCAACCTGTGAAGAACCTGCCTGCTCAGGTCTCATACATGCAGTGATTTAACTGGTCTAGGCTGTGCAATGTGATGTTCCAATGTTTATTGTGTACATACCAGGCTTCACATACTAAATGAGAGATTACTGATGTCAAAGACATGCCAGACCAAACAGAAATGTCAGCAACATTCAATATGTGGCCAAGAATGTCCCATACTTCTTAAGTGGTTGGGAATTCCAAAGCCAGATCAAAGAAGGTGGGCCTGCTTTCATCAACTACCACTGAATGGCTTAGGCCATTTCTGAAATGAGGGAATGCTTCTTCATATGATTAATCAGTAGTGGTGATACAGTGACACCAGTGTGAGGATACATGGTTGCCAAAAGGGCTCACAATGTTGGATGCAATTTGGTTATAGTAACAGCTTTGAGTTCACCACTGCAGTCAGGATGCATGGAACCTGAACATGGGTCATCACTTGTCCTCTAAACATATCAATTGATAAGTCATCAGCAAGGTTTTGGCAGTGCACCCTCCTGTTGGATCAGTGATTTTATGTGGATGGAAATCTCCACATCAGTGGCATCTAGATGTTTTGAATGGACCAGTCTAAGCATCAACATTCATTAGATCACTTGCATCACATGCTGACTGTTTTATTTCATGTAAGTGAGTGAGATTGTCCCTTGTCCAGAGTGCTGTTCCGGACATGGGATGTACCCTGAACCCTATGTCTGACACTGAGCTTAGATGGCCACTCTAGCAAACCACGGTACCGGTGGCGCATGGCGAGCTCGAAACACGGCCTTCAATGGCGATGGAAGTGAGTTCATTGTATCATAATCAATATGCTGCAGTAAGTAAAGTGTTTTTGAAAAGTGCTTTTATGGAATGCATATGTGGGTGATAAGCAAAGGCTAGGGTCCAGGTAAATTTTCAGCTCAAGAGCATGCTGTATGTATGGCAGCACAGAAATCAAGTGTTTGCAAGCGAATGCTAGTGCTGCAAACATTTGCAATCGCATTGCTCACTTCCAGCCATATGGAACGTGACCGTATCGCGAGAGGTTTGTTTTCTGATGTTCCCTTGGTCACACCTGGTCTAGTACCATGCGGTCACGCCTGGTCACACCTGGTCTGATGTTGAACCACCTTCAGGTCACACGTGGTCGAGTACCATCTGGTCACGCCTGGTCACACCTGGTCTGATGTTGAACCACCTTCAGGTCACACGTGGTCGAGTACCATCTGGTCACGCCTGGTCACACCTGGTCTGATGTTGAACCACCTTCAGGTCACACGTGGTCGAGTACCATCTGGTCACGCCTGGTCACACCTGGTCTGATGTTGAACCACCTTCAGGTCACACGTGGTCGAGTACCATCTGGTCACGCCTGGTCACACCTGGTCTGATGTTGAACCACCTTCAGGTCACACGTGGTCGAGTACCATCTGGTCATGCCTGGTCACACCTGGTCTGATGTTGAACCACCTTCAGGTCACACGTGGTCGGGTACCATCTGGTCACGCCTGGTCACACCTGGTCTGATGTTCCCTCCTTGAACCACCTCCAGGCCACACCTGGTCTAGTACCATCTGGTCACACCTGATCACACCTAGTCTGATGTTCCCTCCTGGAACCTTATCCGGCCCACTCGTGGTCCAGTGTTTTAAGTGAAAGCGCCCCAGCCAATGCAGCCCCAAAGAACGTCCAAGACTCCACGATGGTGGCAAAGCACGTCACAACCGTGTATTCTAGAATGGAGTCGACAGAGAGGAGATTACGGCACGGTGTTCATTTACGCCGTATTATATGCAGTTTAACTTCTTGCTGGGACTGTAAGGCCACTGCTCGATAACTGCCATTCCAGTTAAACCAACATGGCGGCTGACATTTCTAGCTGTGCAGGACCGCTAAGAGATCTTTTCGTGGCGCTCAGTGCCACATCGCGACCACACAGAGCCCTAAACCAGGACCATCTCATCTGGCCAGCGTCCAGTCGCCTTTTGTAGGCCGGCCAAGCCCCATACTGGCCGCTTTCTGGGTTTTGCACCAGCGCTGGTTAATCACAGGCTCGACATTTTTCCGCTGGCCTCGGCGATGCCAATCTGTAGTGTCGGCAGATATTGCGTCATGCTCGAGCCTTGGCCTTCTCAGTAGCACTTCCTCGTCTGTCCACGGCCGGCGACGTGCTATTAGTCATTCCTCGAAGCTGAATTAGTGTTGTGTGGAAAGGGTGGCTGACCAGGTGACGCCCGAGGGGCGTGGCACACGTAGGGCGCCTGCTGGCAGTCCTAGCGCCGGTATCGCCCGCCAGGCCGGCTGCTGTTCAGGGACCTAAAACAACATTACATCCCAAACACAAGCTCTCTCTGAACAGTTCCTGAACGGATGTGCTGTCTGCGCGTTTACGTGTTGGTCGGCGTTCTCCGCGCCGTGTTGACGTACAGAGTGTCGGTACCGGTGGTCTCGCCCTTGGTCTCCGGATGGCCACGACTCGCGCTCGTATTGGGCGGTGGTCCGTGTCCCCAGTCGTGCAATTGTGCTGTCGGGCATCATTGATTAGCCAGTGGCGAAGCGTGTCTGGACGCTTGGCGAGCCATGCACATGTGGTCATGGCCACTTGCCTGATAGACAAATGAGTCAACCTGTTTTTATGCCTGTTAATTCACAACCTAGTTGAGATCATCCTCATATGTCGGCTGCCAGCGAACGTGTCACGTTGCCGGGATAGGCGTTTTGTTTGTCAGGACAAAGGATTAGCTGTGCGACACGAACATTTGCTTTCTGCTGATTGTTGAAAATCGCCATGCTTGTTTCCCTGCAATCGGCAGGTCTCGAAACACTGTCGATCAGACCAAAGTAATATTTATCAGGCAAATGAGCTTGATAGGCTATGAATGGTCATGACCCTGGACCATGTGCTTCACGCTGAAAGGTAGTTTCTGGAAGCGATCTAGTTTAATGATGCACTTGTCAACGTTGAAGCGGGAACACACGGCATCAGACGCGGCGGCGTACCAGACTATAAGTTCGGTCACCGTCTGTTATCATTTAACGTCAAGTGGGGTGAATATGCATAGCAATGCATTGCAACAGAGTAACACGCTTCATCCCATCCAAGGCCTAAATAGTAAATATTTCTGCAAGAAATATTTGACCTAATAAAGTAACTTGTTCGCCGCTTTAATCATCTGGGCCAGATGTATGTTGGTTTGGTTTAGATGGTTTTGATTCACGCCGATTTGATGCACGAGCCGGAGGTGTTTCGGGTGTGTCAGGTCGAGATCACAGAATAGATAATGCTGCGATTATCCCTGCGTGCCTTCAAAAGGGAAAGAAACAGATCTGGAGCGGCCCTGGGATAATTGAGGCTAGCAAAATGGTTTCCTGAGATTTGTGGGAAATGTGATCACATTTGAGCCTGACATGCTGATGAGACGGCGTGACACGTGCCGTGGAGCACGTGCTGTCGGCTCACGCGCGACATCAGCAGCACCTGGCGCGCCGGCAGACCTGCTGCTGTACCGCCGCCCGGTGCGCGTGTACGGGCCGACGATGGCTCGCCGGCCGTCCAGTCGCGGCCCGATCGACACCTACCTGGACACGCTGGGCCTGTACCGGCTCAAGGTGCCGCCGCAGGAGCCGCTCTTCCGCATCGTGGCCGAACAGGTGAGCGCTGCCCCGCATTGTGACGATGTTCTCCTTTTGTGTGCGGTACGGCGGGGTACGCGGAGTGTGGCGCGTGTTGTAATCGCAGCCGGCGTGTGAAGAACGACAGGTGAGGAGGGCTTTTCACAATGGATGACAATTGGTCAGTCACACGAGCAGTGTGCTGAGTCGCGGCCCTCGTTCTCTGAGCACCGGTTACGTGTTTTCAGCTGTGTTTTACGCAAACGGAGTATCCCAAGTTTAAGCGGATGACGTGTCAGCGACTTCTGTTGAAGCAGGAAGAGTATGCTCAGGTAAGATGGCCACCCCTTCCGTCATGAGTACGTTAAGGCCTGCTGTGTATCCATAGTGGTTTCCTGGATGTCGCTGGTGGCCAGAAAGTTGTCTCCGGTTTTGTATTTTGAGTGCCCACTGCTAGTGATACTGTTGGGGGTTTAGGGATAGCATGGGGTATGCAGCTGCCGGTCGATCCATCTGATCTGCGTCTTGGCCTCTGCCCCTTGCATTTGCCGTCCCAGCGACGATAGTTGCTCTTGTCTTTCAAATAACTGTTTGTGTTTTCTTTCATTCTATTCATCCGAATGTTGTGGGGTGATTCGGTGCGTTGCAGATCATCCTGTCCTTGTTAGTCTGTCTGCGGTGAGCCGAGGTCTAAGTGAGATATTACTGTGGCTGCAGTTTTTGGCGTCTGACTGTCAGAGGCCACACCCTCTCCCTCACCGCTTCCTCATCACGCTGCTGCGGTAGGAGACTGGGCCGTGAGCCGCGACCGCCACAGATCGTGCCATGTGGATATGTCGTACGCTGCACCGTCTCCCGACCGGAAGCCGGCGCAGGCCATGCTCGGATGCGGTCCAGGGGGTGCCGTGCCGGCCTGGCGCTGACTCTTGTGCTCGGCGGCCGGCAGTACACGTCGGAGCCGATGTCGGAGCACGTGGTGAAGCTGCAGGAGGGCCGCCTGACGGCCGGCCTGGTCGAGATGATGGCGCTGGCTGACATCACCAGGTGCGGCGCTGTGACTTCACGGCCGCTGGGGTGGACACGGTGACATCACGGCCGGTGGGGGAGGGACTTGTGGCGTCACAGCCGGTCACTTGGGGCCGTCACGGCCGGTGACTTGCTGCCGTCACGACCGGTGGAGGAGTGACTTGGTGACGGCTCGCCGGAGGTGCCCTCTCTCCCTCTAACGTCTCGTCGGATGGGGCTAGGTCAAGCGAGGGCCCGGCCATCGGGACGTGCCCAGCAGGTCATCGGCACGGGCGGGAGAGCGGTCGGCACGCGTGTGCGGCCGGTTAGTCACGGCCGCAGCTGTCGGGCCCGACACTGTCGTCACAGTTGTGTCGCCTAGCGGGCGGGGCGAGCCACGGCGCTGGCGTGGGGTGTGACGGCGCGCCGCCCGGCTGTCTGCCGCCAGGTACGACTTCTGGGTGTACAAGGACATCGACCAGCCGCCGACCAATGTGACCAACCGCGGCTTCAGCCGGTGGATCCAGGTGGCCGGCGGAGATTCGAGCCACTACGATCTGGTCATCAGCAAACAGGAGGCCACCGACCGAGCCATGGGACAGTGTGAGCGCACGCAGGCGGCCGCTGCTGCAGCGGCTGGGCATTGTCTGGGGCAGTGCGGCCAGGAGAGCTGCGAGGGCGGTGGATAGTGAGTCGTCGTATGTGTAGAGGCGGGTAACTCAGTGCCGGAGGAAGCGGGCCTTTTACCGTCCCTGCTTTCACTGCTTGTGAACCGTTTATCATTCAGATATTCAGGCTCTTCCGAAATATGTACTGTCCTTAGCCTCTTTGGAATGTATTTACTTCAGTTTCAGATCAGGGTTGTGCATTGTGTCCTCGTTTGGCAAGTAACCTTTTTGTTTCGTACAGCGATGCTGTACCACACGCTGTACACATCGGTGTACAATCTCCAAAACGTGGAGCACGCGGTGGACAAGATGCTGTACGACAAGGAGTACGCCCGCACGCGCAAGGAGAGCCTGTGCAGCCAGGATGGCACGCTTGCCGCCATGATCGGCAAGATGGCCGACTCGCCGGAGCACGAGAGCTCGAGCGGGTCAGTGCAGCGGCGGGCTGAGGCGTGGGGCCTGGGGAAGGAGGCGACTGGGAGCGACTGCAGTGTCGTCCCTCCCTGCACCATTATGTCGGCTGTTTAGAGGACCAAAACCTGTATCGACAGTGTTGTTGCAGGCTGTGTGCTTGCTATCGCAGCCGGCGGATTTACCGCATTAATCACGCCCGCGGTCAGATGCTGGCGGCTCGACAGCATTTGGCTCATTTAAGCTATTTACGACACATTTTCCCAGCAAGCGGTCGTGGCACGCCGCGGCTGCACTGCGTCCGTGTCCATGTATTTTAACGACTTCGTCCTTGGTAATGTTTGAGTACATCGTGGCCACAGTCTGACGGGGTTTGTGTCTCGGAGTCCGAGCACGTACACCTGATTCCGATTGACAATCCGAGGCTGCTTCGCCTCTTCAGGGATGTGCTTTTCACCAAGGAAGCAGAACTTCAACACGGCAATACCGCGACGGAATCTCTTAACACTAAAAACAGTGGGGCGTCAGACAAACCCTCAGCGTACTACAAACTGTGTAAAACAAATTCTACAGATGTAACGCCGCGATACACGCGCCTGCGCGACCCCAGGTGGGCGTGGGGGCCGCCGTGTGACGAGCCGGACCGCCGCAGGAGCGCTGGCCTGTACGCCACCTCCGACGAGGAGCCCTGTGACGTGATGGACATCCTCGACCGCAACATGGTGCCGTTCCCGTACAAGACGGCCAAGGCGCTGGACGGCACGCACTACCGCAACCTGCCGCAGGACGTCTGGACGGAGCTCGTCAAAGGTCAGACGAACGGCCGGCAGGGCCGCTGGCCGGTCGGTGACGGGCCAGGGCTCGTGGCGCGGTCACCGGGGATGGCTCGCGCCTGTGGCACGCAGTGCGAGATCTGCGAGTTCGACAGATGCTCGGACTGCATGGGGACTGTCTGTTCTGACTGACTGGCTGGACTGACCTCGCCTGTTTGAGATTATCGGTCGGTCCTCGGTTTTGTGCCGTGGAGAATCTGCTGCCTTTCTACTGATGTGATCACTATAAACCTGTTCATCAGCGGTAATGGCTGGTCGGCTCAAGCTATCCTTTCCGCTGCCCAGCTCGGAGTGATCAAATGTCGCGAACTTTAACATGAGTGCAATCCACTCCCATGTTGAGTGCGCGGACGTCGGCGCAGGGAAGTGCCGTCGGGCGTGACTGACCGCAGTCCGGCGGCGGTCGTGACGCCGTCTGACCTCCTCCCTCCCCCCTCCCTGCGCTGTCCCCCAGAGCGGCGGCGCGAGCAGCAGCGGCCCGACTGTAACGGCTTCCTGGCGGGCATCAAGTGCCTGGTGGAGCTGGGGCCGGTGCTGGGCGCCGCCGAGCTGTCGCAGCTGGAGTCGGAGGCGCGGCCCGAGCACCGCCACCTCTCCGAGACGGGCTCCAACCTGTACGTGGCGCACATCCAGGAGATGGCGCCCAACCAGGGGCCCGTCTGCTGCTACGTCGAGCCGCTCGGCAAAAAGTACGTCACGCGCCGGGTGGTGGAGCTGAGGCGCTAAGTGGGCAAGGCGATCGTGGGCACGGGGGACCTTTTGGCCTACGCATTGTTGGCGTTGCACCTGACAGCCTTGCGGATCACCGGGCAGACTGTTCCGTTTGACCGTCGCTTCCCGTCGCTGAGATTTATCCGCAGTCGTGCGTGTATGAGGCCGTGTACCGTGTCTGCTCTCCGGCCGTGAGGCCGCGTGCCGTGTCTGTTTGGACTCGCGTTGGCATGTTACGTGATCATCCATGCGTGCCGTGATGGCCAGTTAGCATTGATCAAAACGTTCGCGAAGTGGTTGTTCGCCAAGACGATGTCGCACATGTGCTGGGCCTCCTTCAGATTGTTTCTTTATAGAGTTGTCCTGGTGCCCGCCGACCGCATTGCCGCCACGCTTCAGCAGCATCTTTCATGGATGGTTGGGAGCGCGGGAGTATACTTTCCTACTCACTTGGGTGGATCTCAGCCCCTTCCTTAACTTTGGGAAGGAATTGGGTCAAATCCCGGAAGGAAACTGGTGTAAATTTTGGGGGTAGGTTTGGTTAACTTTTACTGTTCACCCCCCCCCCCTCGCAACTCATCTTGCGAAACTACACCCGTGCATTAGCGTGCCGGCCACCCAGCGCCTGCTGCGAGCCACCCTCCCGTGTTGTTCCGTGGCAAACGTGTGGCGGCCGGTGTGTGACCTGCGGCGGCCGGTGTGTGACCTGCGGCGGCCGGTGTGTGACCTGTGGCGGCCGTTTGCAGGCTGACCGTGCCGTACGACAGTCTGCGGCCGCTCTGTTCCACACCGGTGCCGTGCCCGGTGTCGCCGTCGCCGGCGGGAGCGCGCGCCAGAACTCCCGGTATGTGGGCCGACCCCATCCCGCCGACCCCATCCCGCCGACCCGCCTGGCAGTGGCAGTCCAGCTCCCTTGCAATGCCCTGAGTCCATGTATGTCTTTTTCTGGACATCGTCAAACTGTTAAGGTGACTGATTAATGATTTCGTCCATTAGCAGTTCATGCATGGTGTGTTCATTGCTTCGTGAGTAATGTATGCACTGTGACGTTCACCATTATTGCATGGTTCAGTCGTAAGTATAGTCGTGTTTTGCTTTTTTACTCAATTATTGCACAGTCAATTCATATCCCTTGTATTTGTGTATGCAATATTTATTCATGACTCCTCATACATTCAGTGGTGTCTGGATGATTTCCATACCTTATTTTATTTATCATTTATCAATCACTTTACTTTTTCAGTCATTCCTATTCGTTCCATTCATTCGTCATCCATTCATTCATACATCCATTCATTCATTCATTCACTCACCCACCCATTCATCCATCCATCGAAAGAACTCTGGCGGGTTAACATATGGGGTCCCCGGCCATGGCGTATAGAGCCTTGCGTGCGAATGGGAAGAATTCGTTCCAAGCACCTGCAAAGCAATGAAGGGCAAGCTGGAAGACTCCTTGCGCTCGAATTGCCCCGCAAGTGGATATATGGAGCCCCCGGTAACAGCCAAGGGCCGTGGGATAGCTCGTAATGAGTCTTGATATTTGCCATCACCACCCTCTCACTCAGCGAATTATTATTTTTGTCTACTCATGGATCTTTTACTTTCGCTTGCGACTGATCTAGGCCGCCGGGGGGCCCAAAGGCGTACAATTGTGTTGCGTTTCGTGTTAAAAAAGCTGCGTCTGTGCAGCCGACCATAAATCCACTCTGGGTCTAAGGAAGGGAGGCATGGCTCCGTACCCCCCCCCCCCTCGCTTTGGACCTGCCACTTGTGATCATGAGTTTTGTGCTGAATATAACGAACATGAGTTTGCTGGGAGGCACTGGTTAAAATACATGTAAATCACTGGGGTACATTATGAGAATGCTGGACGTTTTAAGGTAATTCAACCAGTACCTTCCGGCATGTTGGAAGGTCAGTCATTTTCCGCATAGGACCCCACAATCCCGAAAAATCAATAGATTGAGGCATTTCTCGCCGGGGTGAAGTAACGCTGCACCTTTCATTCCCCCATCAGGCGGTAGATTTCGGGCTGCATCTGGTACCATTGAGCCACCTCATACTTGCTCTGGTCGCGACTCGACGTGGCCGCGGTATGTTGCGTGTCTGTGTGTCGGTGTGTGACCACGTGACTATGACCGCCAGGCCGCCGCCGTTCCCGGCACAGCACGTCCGAGCGCTCCTCGTGCGGCGAGCGTCACCTCTCGCACACCGACTCTTCGTGCAGCACACCCCAGGTGAGAGGCGCCGGCCGCCGCACAGCCGCCGGTGAACGGGCGGCGCCGGCCGGTCCAGCCCTGTGAACAGGCACACTCTGCCTGGGAATGTGGCGTCGGGCCATGTGCTGTGTGCGGCAGAATAGAGAACAGTCCTGCCGTGGCTGCCTACGTCTGCGCCCACCTGCGCGGCAGTGCTGTGTGCAGGACGGCTGGGCGCAGGGCGGCGCGTCTACGGCGTCCGTTGTGCGCGGCATGGGACCTCTGATGTCTGTTGTGTGCGGTGCAGAGCCTCAGATCGGTGGCCGCTGCGATAGGGATAAGATCTCCCAGCTTTGCACAACATATCTGGGCGGTACCTGCGGTGGGCGGGTTGGGGCCCCTGAACGATACCCACCACGTGCAGGATGAGATACCCCGGCTGTGGCTTCTGTGTGCGGCAGAGCACCTCTGAGCGATGTCCCCTGTGTGTGATGCTGAAGCGCCACAGCGGGCCGGCTGCGCTCTGGACGGCACCTCTGAGCGGCGTGTCTTAACACGGAGCACCTCTGGCCAGGAGGTGTGCTGGTCACACGGTGCGGGAGATGTGCTGCTCACATGTTGCGGGAGATGTGCTGGTCACACGGAGCGGGAGACGTGCTGGTCACACGGGGCGGGAGATGTGCTGGTCACACGGGACGGGAGATATGCTGGTCACACGGGACGGGAGATATGCTGGTCACACGGGGCGGGAGATGTGCTGGTCACACGGTGCGGGAGATGTGCTGCTCACATGTTGCGGGAGATGTGCTGGTCACACGGAGCGGGAGACGTGCTGGTCACACGGGGCGGGAGATGTGCTGGTCACACGGGACGGGAGATATGCTGGTCACACGGGACGGGAGATCTGCTGGTCACACGGGGCGGGAGATGTGCTGGTCACACGGTGCGGGAGATGTGCTGCTCACATGTTGCGGGAGATGTGCTGGTCACACGGAGCGGGAGACGTGCTGGTCACACGGGGCGGGAGATGTGCTGGTCACACGGGGCGGGAGATGTGCTGGTCACACGGGACGGGAGATGTGCTGGTCACACGGGGCGGGAGATGTGCTGTTCACACGAGGCGGAAGATATGCTGGTCACACGGGGCGCCTCCCGCCAGGACATGTGCTGGTCGACACCGAGTTACATGATGAGCGAGCCGCCGGCCGGCATCATGTCGCCGGTGGCGCTGGCGCCGGCCCACTGCGAGCCCTCACTCGCCCAGTCCCCGCTCGTCCAGATGGGCTCGCCCACCGCCGCTCAGCCCTACGGCATGCACCTTGTGGGCTCGCCCATCTTCTCACAGCAGGTGTGTTCAGTAACGCGCTCAGGGAGGCGGCTGTCGCCGGAGCCAGACGATTTTGGTGGGAGGGAAGCCTTGCGGATGCTTTGACGACCGATGTTTTGGACAGACTTCGCGTAGGCTGGACAAGGTACCACCCCTGTATTTCACATGAATAGCCGTATTCGTGTGCGAGAGTATTGAAAGACCTCTTGGTTTACGGTCGAGTGCTATTTTATTCTTTATGAGCATGTGTTTTAGGTATTTTCGGTTGCAAATTGAATGGGATAGCTGCAGCAGCAATTACAGATACCCTTCAGACGCGTCTCACTCCGGAGCGTACGTTCGTTGTATCCCACCGGGGAGCACGAGCGGCCTTGTAGTCGTCGCCGTCTGACGTGTTCCGTGCCGTGTCGGCCAGTTTCTGCCGCCGGGCGCCGGGCTCGGTCTGGAGCAGCGGCTGCACTCGCTGGCGCTGGCCGGCTCGCGCGGCTCCGAGACGCCGCCCGTGGCGCCGGTCATCATGAGCCCGTCCGTTCACGGCGCCGCGCCGGGCGCGTTCGGCGCCGCCGACCCGGCCGAGCTGATGTACCCGCCGGCCGGTGGCTGGCACCTGGTGCCGGGCCCCGGCGGCGGGCCGCCGCTCGTGCTCTCGCCCGGCACGCCGCCCGTGCCGCTGGCCGTCAGCAGCCCCCAGTCGCCGTACGCGCCGGCGGCGGGTCAGCCGTACGGCCCGCCGCCGCCGCCTCCACCGCCGCCGCCACAGCAGCAGCAGCCGCAGCAGCCGCAGCAGCCGCAGCAGTACTACGCCGGCTACGCCATGCCCGGTCCTTACGAGGTGCGTGGTGACGTCGGTGTGTTTCCAGCCGGGTGTGGCGCGTGGAGGCGTGCCGCGCGCGTGCCCTTTGCCTACACTGGGCTGGCTCGGACAGAAAAGTTTGCGCTGTGTCGGCGGTCGGGGTTTGGGACGCACGGTGGGCCCACCGACAGATGGTGCGGGTGGTCGGCCGGTGTGCGCGTCACGCGCTGACGGGGCTCCGCCTCGTGTCTGCCGTCGGCTGGCACGGACGTCTGACCAGCCCGAGTTGATCTTGCAGTTGCAGTGGCGGCGGCAGCAACAGCTCGCGCACCGCCTCCCGTGCGTGACTGCGTCCGCCTGCTTGTGCAAATGCCTGACCACATCATCGTACCCCTGCAGCAACAGCAGCAGCAACACCACCAGCAGCAGCACCAGCAGCAGCAGCGGATGGGGCGCGGCGCGCCGACCTGCCCGACCGCCATGTACCCGCTGGAGGTGATGCCGCCTGCGCCGGTGTTCGCCGTGGCCGAGTCGCCGGACCCCGGTGGCTTCTACAGCCCCGGCTCGGCCGAGGAGTCCGGCTACCGCTCCCGCAACGCCTCTCACTCGTCCAACAACTCCGGGGACGGCTCGGGTGAGTGGCCGCGTGCGCCGTGGTGACAGACAGCGGCCACGCTGGTGTGCGCTGTGTCGGTGGAGCCGTCGGACTTAATGGTCCCCAGCCGGGGGCAATGCGCTGCGTGGAATTAGTGTGAAAGACGTACTGGTGTACGTGCAGTGCGTGCCTGTTACCTGCTGGTCGTACCGTGTCACGTATGTTCTTGGATGCTGCGCCACAGGGCACCCGTGCGTTTTTCTCGATAATTCATGGGAGTGCGTAATGGGGGTATGTATGCGCTGGTAGACTGCTGTGGACGCGTGGCCGATGTGTGTCCGTGATCTGTTGGCGTGGCCGGTGTGTGCCCTGGACCTGTTGACGTGGCCGGTCTGTGCCCTTGACCTGTCGACGCGCCTGGTGTGTGTCTGTGACCTGTTGGCGTGGCCAGTGTGTGCCCTTGACCTGTTGATGTGGCCAGTGTGTGCCCTTGACCTGTTGATGTGACCAGTGTGTGCCCTTGACCTGTTGGTGTGGCCGGTGTGTGCTCTTGACCTGTTGACGTGGCCGGTCTGTGCCCTTGACCTGTTGGCGGGCCCGGCTGACCGACGCCTTTGACGTCTGCCGCAGTCGGCGACGTCAACTCGCCGCACGTCCGCAACGGGGCGCCGCGCCGCGGCCGTCCCGCCGCGCGTCCGACGAAGGCGCCGCAGCCGCCGCGCAACCTGCCGCCGCGGCTCAGCAAGTACTCCGGCCCGCCGCCGCAGCCGCTGCCGCAGCCGCGGCCTCCGCCGCCGCCGCCGGCGGCCGCGCCGCTGCTGTACGCCATGGCGCCGCCCTTCTTCTACCCGGCAGGCGCGGCCGAGCCTGGCGGCCAACGGCTGCTGCTGGCCGACAATGGCAGCTACTACCTGGCGCCGCCGGCCGGGCCGCCGCCGCCGAGCGCCGGCTATTTCTACCTGCCGCCGCAGTACCCGTACCCGGGCTCCGGCCAGTAGGCGCGCGCCGCGCGCCGCCCGCCGCCGCCGCCCGCGCCCGCTTACGGCGGCTGCCTCCCCATCGGCCGATAAGGCCACATCATGTTATTCTTTTTTAGGTGGTTTTGGGTGCGCGTATGAGGGACACATGGATCATGAGGTCAGAGCTTACTGTCGCGGCCGGCGTGGTTAGAATTCGACTCAGGTGCCTGTGCTGTTGTGTGCGCAGGCGCGCGCGCGGTCCCCGCCAGGGCTCGCGTCTCCGCTGCCCGCGCCGTCTCGGCCGCCGTTTTAGGGGTAGCTGAGCTCGGCGACAACTGCCACTGCCTTGTAGTTGACGGCGACCTGCCCCGTTCGTCCCGCGTTTGCCGATGTGCTGTGTGCTTCGCGGAGATTTGCGGGCTCATGCAGGTGCAGTTTTAGTGTGCCACTGTGTCTGAAGGTGAGGGACGAAATTGAGTCACCCGACCCAGTTAAAGTAAACCGGGGGAACACGTTAAAATTTCGCCGTCGTTACCAATATTTTACAGGACTGCTTGAATGAGTTTTAAAAAGCTTCCGGCCCAAATCGCGGATCCCATGCATTTTATGCCGGTTTCTGACGCTTTTTAGCCCGTCAGTATTGGACCACTAGGGAAGCACTAACCCACAATCAAGCATGAACGGAGCGTGGTGTGAGCCGTCCGGCCGTGCACCGCTTTGGCTGACCGCGGCGGCCGACTCCCCTGGCCGCCGCTCACCCAGCCGCCGGCGCCGCGTCTGTCGGCGACCCCTCTGCCCTGGCTCGCGGTGCCCGGTGTCCGATCATGTGGGCTGATTGCTGGCGCGCTACCCGCCTCGCTCCCTGTGGCGGCTCGCTCGGCCGCCCTGCAGGCGGACGTGGTGCCTTACCGGCGCACAGCGGGGCATGTCCAGCGTGGCCCGCTGTGGTCCCGGCGCTGCGGGGTGTGCGGCCAACCAGGCGGCACGCGCAGCTGGTTCTCTTCTTACGTCTCGATCATTTTAGATGATGGTATTTCCCGTGTTTCACGTCCGTGGGATTTCGCGGAGTCCAATTTGGCTTCCGGCTTGTTGAGACCGCCTCCGCTGGGCCGCGGTGGAAGCTGTGTGGCCCTGCTCAAATAGTGCTCCTCTTTGCAGAAGTAGCGGTATTTTGACAAGTGTCTCATTGTCTGGCTTGCTCGGACGTTGGGCCGCATCCCACTTCCTGTCCCTCCGGCGAGAGGTGTCCCCCCGCCTGTCCCCACATCAGTGAGCTCACCCAGCGCCGAGCCGCGCGGAAACGTCCACGCACCCACAGCAATCCTGCCGTAGAAGTGACTGGTCTGACCGTCCGGGTGTCCGGCTGGTCACAGACTTCCGTGACGGTGTAGCCCAGCCCCATGTAAGGTGTCTGCATTCAAGCCTCCTCCCCGGGGGCGTTCCGCGGCGCACGCCATCTGTTGCCGACCGGTGACATTGGATTGGGCCTTTTGTCGCGCGCGCGCGCGCGCGTGTGTGTTAGCTTGTGGTGGCTCACGTTCAGCCAAGTATGTTTGCTATGATCTGGTGGGCTGTCGGCGGGCGCACTGCCCGTCCCGCAATCAATCAAATGACGCGGCTGGCGGCCGGTCTGAGGGGTCCCAGGCGGCCGGTTCACGGGGTCCCAGGCGGCTGGCGGCCGGTCTGTGGGTCCCAGGCGGCCGGTTCACGGGGTCCCAGGCGGCTGGTGGTCGGTCCGTGGGGTCCCAGGCGGCCGGTGGTCGGTCCGTGGGGTCCCAGGCGGCTGGCGGCCGGTCCGTGGGGTCCCAGGCGGCCGGCGGTCGGTCCGTGGGGCCCGGCGGCCGACCCCTGTGGTCACAGGCGGCTGGCGGGATCCGTGGAGGCGGCTGCTGGCTGGACTCGCGCGGAGACGGGTCCTCGCTGCGCTGTGTGCAGCCTACCTCAGCGGGGGGATGGGGTGGGGGAGGGGTGAGCGTGTGCGGGACGCCCGGGTGGCAGGAGCGGGTGTTGGTCGTGATCTTTCTGCGGCCGGTACATCGCAGTGGCTCGTCGCACACGTTTTTGTCCAGTTCGCTCCGCACGACGTTTGGGTATTTCCGAGACTGTGTCGTTCCTTTGTTTTTTTTTTGTAGTTCTTTAGAGGAAGCATTTATGTTTCGTCCGTGGGCGTGTCTGTGTATATATTCGTATCCCGCTTGGCGTTAAGCCCAGCGCCGTACTTTATCGGCGAACCTTTGCGTGACGTCACTGGGTGTCGGTGGGTTGTGTTGCGGCCGTGTGGCTGGGTGCGGGTGACGAGGCGGCTGTGGTTTGTGAGCGGATTGGTCGTGATGTCAGGCTGTAGTGGGGACGTGCGGTGGGGCGGGATCGACTGGCGCGCGCGGGTGGCGCCTCTGTCGCCGCCCGGCCATCCTGTCAGCGCCGCAATAAAGAACCATGTTTTCTACTGTGGCGTTCGCTATATGTGGTCGCGGCGCGTGACTGGACGGAAGGCGCGAGCGTGACGTCACTTCGCCACAAACTTTCGAAAAGATCAAATGAGTCATCAACTGACGAAAAGTGCGAGTCAGTGGATCAGCTTCGTTGCCTTACTCAAGTCAAACCTAGCAATGAACGCCAGGAGCGGATGAGAACCAAAGGAATAGTAGTCACTGTAGATAACTTGGTGGGCCGCTAGACATCCGACCAATGCGGCCAGCGTCGGGTCGGGTCGGGTGGGGTCGCGTCCCTGAGATCGCCCAGTTGCAACTTGTCAGGGACATACAAACTTTCAACGCATCGTTCAACTGTAATAGCTCTGTCCGGTGCTGGAACACATTCTTCGACAATAAGCTATGTGTGGCAGGCACTGATCCCAGAGCCATCCTTGCCAAATATTTGATTGGGTTATCTCGCAAAAACCGGGTCACGAGCCGACGGAAATGTGCAAAGTCCCAAGCAGGGGCGCTGCAACTGAGGCGTGGATGGCCGTCAGCTGACGTTACGCTCATGTGTGCGGCAGGCTGGCACTCAGCCGGTTCCGTGCCCGACCAACGCTTTCGCCTTGGCGCGCGGGATGTTCACTGCCATCAGAACAGACGGGAGAGGGGGGGGGGGGGTCAAATTAATTGCGCGTCCGTTAACCCGGCACGAGCACAACGGTCTGACTAGAGATAACTCAATGTCAATACTGACGCCGAGGGGTGTGCAGCACAGGCCAAGAAAAGATCCAACCGTGGGAAATGTTGCACATCGAAGGCGCGATATAGCCTAGGATCCAGCGCATTTAAGCCACAAAAGAGATTACAGTATTGGAGCACCCAATTGCTGTGAGAGCACCATGCTGACGAGGAAACATCAACGGCATCCGTCGATTGGCGCTCATTACGGTGTCCAGGGTGAGACAGTGAGGCAATTTAGGGCCGTGTTACCAAACAAACAGCGCGTGATGTTCGTTTTCACCAGGCACCGCGGCATAAGTTGACGACCTGCCACTCTCGGTATTCCTCAGCTCAACTGGACTGTGGTCTGCATATTTGTAACATAACACTGGTTTCCAAGCGTAACATTGCTCACCTGTAAACATGTGCTCACGATGGCGTAGTGATGCCGTGAAATTAGCACG
Organism: Pollicipes pollicipes; assembly: GCF_011947565.3. Classification (NCBI taxonomy): domain Eukaryota; kingdom Metazoa; phylum Arthropoda; class Thecostraca; order Pollicipedomorpha; family Pollicipedidae; genus Pollicipes; species Pollicipes pollicipes. The sequence continues at coordinate 36,285,071 of NW_023596921.1, forward strand.
GGCAACCGGCTGCGGATTGGCGACAACCAGGGAATAATGCTACAAACTATCGCAGGCCTGTTCGAGTGAGTTACGACGAAGTCGTGCGCCGGATGCAGGCTAAGCAAGTCAGTTCTTCGCAGAGCCCGTACCCGGATGTTGTCCGTCAGTCGAGACATACGACTCGCCACGGAGCAGCGTTGGTCGGACCTGCAATCTTCGCATCGCTCTTCCCGCCGTCTCATCCTTCTTTGACATCATATGGTTTGATTATTCCAGTTGAGAATATTGGAAGGAGCCCAAGCCAGCGTTGGGGGGAGGGAGGGGAGGGGCAACTCAACATTAGGGGCATACGGCCCCACAAATGGATACTTCTTTGTATATACCTAAAAAGTGGCATCACGAAGGAGGTAAAGGTTAACGGCGCATCTGAGACGTATTTTTCGTGCGCAGGTTATTGCCTTGAATGACCTGAATTCGCTTGAGACCAAGGCTATCATTGAGGCCGTCGATGTGCAGGGCGTGAAATGTCCGGGTTCCTGGAGACGCCACGTCGGGACATGATCTAGATTGAAGCAAAGCATGGCAATGCCTGTAGAGAAGGTTTCTGTTCATACGCTGAAGCCTGTGACTAGTGAGGACAGTTTGAATAAAGAAGCGTCCTATCTGCTGTCGTTTGAGGTTAGTCCAGATTATGTTACATATATACCAAAATGTCTTAGACACATACCACATGGTGATTTAGTTAATAGCCAGCCTTCAGCGTGGGGCAGACACTTCACAATATTCTCATGGTACCCAGGCCATGATGTGTCTTGTGACTTTTCAGACCTGAAACCAGGAAATCTGTTAGGTGCTTGTGCTGACCTGACATGATCTTGCAGTTTAAAATTGACCAAAGTATGATTAATTCTAAAAAGATGTTTAAAGATAAAAACTCACAATGTGATCAGCAACACAACTATATCTTAAGTGGTCTGCCAACTGGCATGCAGCACTTCAATCAGAATCATGGGTGTACACTAGGGTGTAACCACTGGGAGGTTGGAGACATTCACTCACCCCCATTTTTGTGGAATTGGTTTTTTGTTACCCTTCATGACTCTAGGCCTGACTTTATAAATTGTCTGATGCTGAACATGCACATCATAATAGTAGCATCCAGCAGTGTTGTGACCACAATTGCAGCACAGGCATGCAGTAAATTGGAGAGCTCTGAGTGTGGCACATGGTTGGTACCAGTTTCAGGACAGCAAGAGGCAATGTTTCAGGAAATCATGATCTGTCAAAGATAGTCGCAGTTAAAAATGCTCGAAAATATTTTTGCATTGAAATAATTTGAAAATTCAGCACAATTTAACTCAGCCTGATTTTGGTGCAGGTAAGGGTAAAATTCAGTACACTTATGCTGAGTCAGTGTTATGTGCAGTGGATACATTTTTGGAGACTGGATTGTAGAATGCAGTTCTTTCATGCCTCAAATTTCACAGATGTAGTTGTACAGGGTGTGGACAACTGACAACTCATGGGTGTGCACAACTGATTCCTCCTTAAAGTCTGTTGGTTCAGAAAATATATAAGTAGTGAAAAAAGTAAAGGAAAGTAAAAGAAGAAAAGGAAATCTCAGTAAGCATCAGTAAGCAAGCAAGCAAAGAGCAAGGAAGCGGGTAAAGGAAGTAAGTAAGTATGCAAGTAAGCCCAAGGCAAGCAAGCAAGAGAAAGCAGAATCAGTGAGCAATTAGCAGTGGCATTAGCATTAAGCAGACAAAGAGAGGGCATAAGCAGTAAGCAACAGCATAAGCAGTAAACAAGCAAAAAGAAGGCATCAGTGGAAGAAAGCCCAGAAAAAATTATGCATGACAACCACCTTTTTGTCCTCATATAGATCACCTACATGTCAGAGGCTGCCTTTAACCTTAACACATTCCTGCATGTTTTAAAGAAATTATTTTCTCTGATTATGGCACAGGTCACTCTGGATAAACCTTCTCCTGTGAAGTCTGTGTTTGGAAACATTTTCCTAAAAAGATAATATCTGTTTGGCCCATGATTGAGCAGGAAATGTGAGAGAAAGGCAGACATGCTGCTTTCATTGAGAGAAAGCCAACAGCATCCGGTTTTACAATGTCAAAACATTTTTAAAACTAAGAATTGAAAACCCTCTGGTTTCTGAGCTAGCTGCTTAGGAACTTGTGCAGCCTAATTTGTTTAGACTCTTCCAAATTCACCCTGGCTTGCATGACTATAAGAATGCTACGTGAATACTGCTAGCCTGTGGGCCATGCTATGCTCGAGACCAATATAAATATAATGGTTAGCTATTTGTGTCTGACATTTTTGCCAGCATGATTCAGCACCAGGATGATTTTTGGCGTCAACATAGTTCAGTCGGCTTTAAGCATTGTAATGCATGCAGTGCAAGACCCGACCACGAGTCAGGCTCTGTGCGACATAATACGGGAAGTTGAACATTGGTACTAGTTATGACGGAAGCAAGACCGGGAGTAGATAACTTAAGAAAAGTGCCGCAACGAAGCACGTGATTTCAAGTTAACAACATCAAATCAAGGACTGAAAGGAAATGTTCGACATTTGGAGATAGTGAAGTAAACATCAGGCTGGATGAAGGAAGCTTACTTATAATTATTGATGCGCGTAGGTGGAAAAGATCATCCTAGACAACACAGTTCCTTTATTTAGTGAATATGCTTCTCACTATGTCATTGGTGGAATTTCATAGAACATTTGGATAACGTTGTGGTGTCTTCAAAATAGCCGTGTGAAATTGCTGACCTAGCACTCTCGTGTAGTAGCCGCCGGGACACGGCAGTGACGGTGCGGAAAAAACTCGCTGAGCCAAATGTCGTGATTTGCCCGTGTTTTGGCCTTTTCTTGTGGTGTTCATCGATATTTACCCATGAGTTTAAGATGTTTTCTTGAGTCGCACACTCAGGTGGGCGCAAAATGACCATTGAAATCGACACGCCCCAAAACACCAATGAACAACACACCCGGGTATGGCGCTTTTCTTAACGAAATTACACATTGAAGGTGTCGAAGAAATCATCAAATATGATGAAATAAACTTACTTATGGCTATTGGTGTACTTTTAAGTGGAAAAGGCCGTTCTGGAAAACACAATTTCTCTGTCTAGTAAACATGCTCCTCAATGCGTTATTGTTTGATTACATCATTGTACCTTGCACAACATTTATTGAGAGCTAAGCGCCGGCCGTTTTGTCCGGAAATTGTGCTCACGAACACCAGATATGAATGAATTGACGAGTGTATTCGTCCCGGCCTTGATCGCCGTATCGTTAATGGAGTGGCATGATTTATATGACGTTCTTATGGCGTCATGGCAGCCTGGGTGACCTTGAAATAGTCTTACCGAAGGAGTATTCAGGCTCGCGGACGTGTGGTTCAGAAAATAGAGCGGCTTAGATCTTAGGGAGGGCATGGCTGTGAATTGCATCGTACGATCTTCAAGATAGCGATTTCAGGTCAAAACCCCACACAAATGTGGAACATTCCTTTTAAAGGGAGCTAAAGGAACAAACTGGGAGGTATAAAGTCTCGGTTGGGACCATGGACGGCCAGTTGCCGTAAGGTGAAGCGGGATGAAGTAGCGCTATGCCGCCTGAGAATAGCACATACATACGCGACTCACAGGTGCTTGTTATGTTGGGAAGGCCGACCACAATGTCTTTGTTGTGGGGAACGTTATGCCGTACTGCATGCGTTGATGGGTTGTACCCACCTCGCTTTGGAACACATACGTCATTTCGGACCAGGGTCCGTGCGTCAGACGCTCTCTGGTGTCTTGGTAGATGACTCGAGTTTGGTAAAGGACGGTCATGTTTTGAGTTTTAAATTGAAGCACGCTTTAAAAATCGGAATGCTCGACTCATTGCAGGATAGATGCGCAAAGCGAAGATCTTTTTTCATGCTCTGTGCCCACCCCACCCCCTCCCCACCTTCTAAATTGGGTAGACTCATGCTCGTGAATAGTATTTTATAGCATTTCATTTGATTTCAGTGATGCCACGTCGTAACATGTTTCCACTTTCCGTGGGATGAATTCCGTTTGAATTCTGTTTCATGGCCTTGCTTGCTAACCACATTCACTCTGTGAATAATACCAGTACACAATCCTGAGTTGTGCCCACATTCGATCCGGGACCGTTTGGCAGATGTGCCGATCGCGCAGCCAGCGCGACTGGTCACAGCGGCGGCGTCCTGCTGTTACAGCGGCGCCAGTCGGCCGGGCAGCTAGCAGCCTCACCGCTGCTGGTCCAGGTCCCAGCACAGCGGCTGGACGCTCTGATTGGCCAGCTGTCCAGCCTGCGCGACCAGCTGGGCGCGCTGGCGAGGCGCTCCTGAGCCGGACACGGCCGCTCGTCGGCCGACCCCACATGGCCGGCTGCTCCGAGGTCATCTGGGTCAGCCGCCCCTGGCGTCTGGGCCAGCCACACCTCAGCCGGCCGCCTCCGCGTCAGCCTGTCTGGAGTCCGTCGCTCCTGAGTTGGCCATCCTTCGTTCCTGGGCCAGCTGGGGTGACCGCTCCTGAGCCCATCTGAGGTCATCGCCCCTGAGCCAGCTGAGGTGACCGCTCCATGAGCCAGCTGAGGTGACCCTCCCAGCCTGCGTCCGAGCCGGCCGCTCCAGAGCCAGCTGAGGTGACCGCTCCTGAGCCAGCTGAGGTGACCCCCAGCCCGCGTCTGAGCCGGCCGCTCCAGAGCCAGCTGAGGTGACCGCTCCTGAGCCAGCTGAGGTGACCCCCAGCCCGCGTCTGAGCCGGCCGCTCCAGAGCCAGCTGAGGTGACCGCTCCTGAGCCAGCTGAGGTGACCCCCCAGCCCGCGTCTGAGCCGGCCGCTCCAGAGCCAGCTGAGGTGACCGCTCCTGAGCCAGCTGAGGTGACCCCCAGCCCGCGTCTGAGCCGGCCGCTCCTGAGCCAGCTGAGGTGACCGCTCCTGAGCCAGCTGAGGTCACCGTTCCTGAGCCAGCTGAGGGTGACTCCCCAGCCTGCGTCCGAGCCGGCCGCTCCCAGGGTCGCCGGTGCCATGTCGGGCCACCACCGGAAGCGCGGCCGCTGGGCGGCGGCGGCGGCGGCCGAGCCGGACCACGTGCGCCGCCAGGTGGAGGCGCTGTTTAGCCGCCGGTTCGACTTCTGCGCGGCCGAGCACGACTGGAGGCTGCCGGAGCCGGAGCACATGTTCCCTGATGACGAGTGGCAGGTGAGGCGCCCTCTCCACGCGCGGAGGACGCCGGTGGCACGTCGTGGCAGGGAGTCAGAGGTGCTGCACCACGCGGTCTGAACTGCCGCCAGAGCGTGGCTACCTGTACCTCAGTGAACAGACCTGTATTAGAGAAACGAAGTGTGTAAATGCGGATGTATTTGTGTTTCGAAAGAGGGCTTTTATTTTACGGCGATTTACAGTCCCGAGGATAACTTGGCTTTTGTGGGTGGTTCAGCCCTCTCTCTGCCCGGTTATGTATCACCTCTCACTAGTTCCTGATCTTCACCTCCAGGTGGCAGAGCTGCAGACTATGAAGCACGAGCTGAACGCCGTCAAGGCGCTGCTTAGTGACAAGGACATCTCCACCTGGCACGAGCACACATCGGCCACAAACCGGGCTGGCCTGGTGGTGCCCACAGTCAAGCGTCACATTCGGCCCGAGATGGGCACACAGGTGCGTCGCTGGGCCTCGGCTCGACCTGAGGCCGGCTCGGCTCTGCTCGAGGCCGGCCCGGCCCGGCTCCAGGCCGGCCCGGCCCGGCTCGAGGCCAGCCCGGCCCGGCTCTAGACTGGCTCGGCTCGGCTCGGCTCCGCTCTGCTCGAGGCCGACCCGGCCCTGCTCGGCTCGGCCCGGGGGTGGCGGCCATGGGACGGTTGGCTGGAAGCGCGGTCAGGACGCGGTCGGGTCCGCACTCCGAAAACGAAATGGTGACATTACGAGCTTGGAGATCACGGCCTGCAGACGTATGGGCTAGAATGGTTGTATTTTGCCTGATTCTGATTTGTAAATCACGAGCTGCAGCTGTCAGGGGTTTTAAGTCGTCTTTGGAACGTACGCCAGCGGAGCGCGTTTTAGAAGTGCGTAGGCCCACAAATGTTTTTGGGGGGTAGATTCGGTCTGGCCCGCCGCGTGAAACGCCTGAAAGTGATCTATACTTATTGCTCCTTTTTGCGGCCAAGAAATGTACTAGGTTTTCAAAAAAGGCTTGACAGTTTTTGCCATATGTTATTGAACGATCTCGTTTGTGTAGCATTGCGGCGCCAGTTTTACGTGTGTGCTCTGGCGGCCAGGCGTGGTGCAAGTTTTACGAGCTGCTGAGCCTGGGCTCTGTGCTGCCGCCGGCCTGTGCGGATGGCGGCCGGCTGGTGTCGCTGCATCTCTGCGAGGCTCCCGGCGCCTTCGTCACCGCTCTCAACCACTACTGCATCCTGAACGGTGTCGAGGAGGTCAGTACCGCCCCGTCGCTGCCGGGACCGCTGGTTGTCACGGCTTGTAAAGAGCGCTTGCGTGGTTTCTGTGTGCAGTTGGTTTGAGAGTGGTTGTCAGAAGGAGAATGCCGCATTGGTGTTCATATTTCATTCCATGACAGGTGTCATAAAATACGGTGCTTGGACTATCACATCCACATACGCAACAGAACGGCGAGGTATATGTTTTACACGGCGTTGTTTCCGTGCGCCGCGGAGACCACTCCGGCCCTGAAAACAATGAAACCGTGCCGACTCGAGAGCCCATCGGGGTCAGATCGGAAGGCGCCGGCGCGCGGCAGCGGCCGCTGCCGGATCAAGGCACAGGGTGTGGACGGCTGGTGTCGGCCGCCGCGCTTGGACGGCCGGCCGTCAGCGGTGCCGGGCGGCGTCCGCCGCCGCCACTCGGCGCTAGTTGCTGTCGCGCTCGAAGAACATGTAGCCGATGAGGAAGGTGGCGCCGAAGAGCGTTGCCTTGGTGGCCGGGTCGAGGCCGTGCGGGAAGGTGACGCCGAACGTGGAGGCGTCGGTGAACACCTCCTTGGTCATGCCGCCCCACTGCTTGGTGATGGTGCCCACCTGGCGGCTGCCGTCGGCCGACATCACGGGGAAGTCGACGTCGGCGCAACACTTGCAGACACAGCAGGGGCCGTGGATCTGCAGGCGCACCTGGCCGTCGGGACCGCGCACGCTGAAGCTCGGCTTCATCACCGACCACTCCTGCGTGACGGTGCCCATCGGCATGCCGCCGGCGCTCACCTCCAGCTCCTGCAGACAGCAGAAGCAGCAGCAGCACTGGCACCTGCCGGCGGCGGGCGCGGCGTGTCAAGCGGGCGGGCGGCGCGGCGGACGCGCGGCCCTACGGCAGGCTAGGCGAGTGTGCTCGACACGGCGGCCGGTTTGGGTGTGGCAGCGGGTCTGGCTATGTCTGGTTGGCGTGCGTCCAGCAGCTGAGTGAAAGTGGCATGCTTGTTTTTACCTTTGCATAAACAAATTTGGTGGGATAAATTTCGCCCCGGTAAAAAATGTTCTTGAGCTGTGCACATTACGCTGCGTAGTGCTGTAAGAAATAAGCTCCATTGAATGTGGTATCGATGGGGATTGCGGTGCATTATGGTTGCATCAACGCGAGACCTGTGCCGTGAGTTATTACAATGAACAGAAAATCGCCCCTCCTGAGCATTTTTAGTTTGCTAGAACAGGTGAGGTACATAGTTCTACCTTTGCACGGCTTCTGCTGCCGGGTTTACTGTAAAAGAGCATTCTGTCCATGGTTTGCTTCCACTCGCTTACCTCGTTCGGTATTCCAGTGGTGTTGTCGTCTGCCCCCCCCCCCCCCCCCCCACACACACACGCTCCTTCTCTCTGACATCTCGCTCTCTCGCCTCCCATTCCACCACGCTGTCAGACTCTGCACACCTCCACATGCCCGCCACTGCATCAGCCCGGGGCGGCCGTGGTGCCGGCCGCCGCCAGCCGCTGTGCTGCTAGGCGGACGGTCCCTTCATCGACCTCCTGCTTACTTGAGCGGCCGTTCCATGGAGAGCACCTCCACCTGCGCGGCGTCCACGACGCTCATGCGGAACGGTCGGCCGCGGCCGCAGCAGCAGCGCGTGCAGCAGCCGCTCTGTTCGGCCGCGTAGTACACCGCCTGGCCGGTGGACGTCTTGATCACGTACTTGTTGGCCGTCTCAAAGCCGGTGAACGCCTCCAGCAGTTCCATCTGGCGGCGCAGAGCGGAGCGACTGCGGCTCTGACTTGGGGCGACGCTGACGCAAGGGCTCGGACGTGCGGTGGTTGTGCTGGGACGGCGGAGAGGGCGTGGCAAGGGTTTACGACGGGGCGGCTCTGGCTTGGGTCGTGCGACGCTGACGCAAGATTCTGACGCAGGGCTTCAGTATGGGGTAGTTGTGGCTGGCATCTGAGAGAGGCCGAGAAGGAAGATGACAAGGCGACTTGGGCTCGGGGGCAAAAGACTCGTCCGGTAGGATGTTGGCACTACGGTCCCGTCTGGCTTCCGGCGACTCAGAGAGCCTGGATGCCGACCCACTCCAGCGCAGGACCTTTGCAAACCCGGGCTACGACGGGGCTGGGCAACATCTGTCAGTTCAGTGCTATCACATACGCGCACTAGTTTCCATTAGGTGGTTCACAACTGTCCAGTCGGTTTTGGAACGGCGCCGCGGCCCACCCTCCGCCCGTTACCGGGGCTGCTCTGGTCACACAACCAAAGATGAGCACGAGGCTTCGTATGCCCTCGACCAGCAGCGGAGCGGTCCACCCAGGGACTCTGGCGCCATGTAGGCACGCGACGGGGTCACCGCGAAGCTGACCTTTTGTTGGACCACGAGCTGGTCGGCATAGGCCAGCGCCTCCAGACCTGAAATCGACATGTTTGGTGTTGTCACAGATGCAAGCAGCATGTGGCGTCATCAGCAGCATGTGACGCGATTGTGGCGTCATCAGCAGCACGTGACGCGATTCAACGCTTCGTGCGTTTGGGCTGCGTCGACGCTTGAGTGCGTTTCGGCTGAGAAATGATTGTGATGCATTCGAAGAGCCTGTTGCATTGGTCTATTCTACGCGGAACTCTTGGTCCCATGGGAGCGGAGCTTGTTCCACAAGTGCTGCGAATGCGAGCAGGTCACCATGGCAGGCGTTGTGACGATCGTATGGGGGCGGAGCTTGTTCCACAAATGTTGCAAGCAGGTCACCATGGCAAGCGTCGCGGCGACTGAACGGCCGTTTGCTTTTCATTATGCCGGGCGTCGCCCGTGGCTCCGTTGCCAACGTTACTGACTGGTAGTTCGGCATGTCTCGCTGTTTGCAGGTAATTGAGCTCCTGTCAGTGAGTATCGCACATCTAAAAAGAACTCGAAAGCTCAAAACAGTAGCAAGATGATAGAGCTTCACCTGCAGAAGTGTCCAGCAGCACAGAAGAACGCTCTCACCCTTCTGTTCACGGGAAATAAAAGCGACACTGGAAGGCTAGGCAGATGTAGGGTATCGTCCTTCACTCAGCTCATACTTTACACTGGACACCAGCCTGTCCTCGACACCACAGGTGTAGGAGCAGGGGCGGGGGGGGGGGAGGCGGGGAGGAGCGAAGACCACTGACCTCGTGGCCAGCCGGGCGCCGTGGTCTGGAGCGTGCCCTGTTGGGCGACCAGCATTGGCTGTCCGCCGGCCATCACCAGCCCGAGCGGCTGCGGCTGCTGCATGGTCGGAGCCGGCCCCACCTGTGACGGCACCATCATCGCTGCGAGCCGTCCGAAACGTTCGCACGGTCCGCTCCGTCCGCCGCTCCTGAGTCGTCCGTTCCGCTCGTTTCGTTTGTTCTGTTAGCTCCTCACGTTCCGTCAGCAGCTGCGCCCGTCCGCTCCGCCCGTCCGCTCCGCCCGGGCCGCCGAGTACGACTGCCGTTGCCCGCTGCCTGGGTAACGGCGGCCCGGTATTGACGTTATATCGAGGAGGCGGCGTCGCCGTGTGGTCATTGTGGTGGCCCGGCAGTCACCAACTAACGGTGTCATTGGGGCTTTCTACGCCTTCAGTAGCTGGGATTATGGTGTCTCTCGCTTACCTCTCACTCTGGCGGAAAGGACGGGAACCGCGCAGAATCGAACCCCGTACCCCCGGTTGCCCAGACTCGCAGGTGAACCGCTAAAAAAAAAACGCCACGAGCGCCCCGTCCGGCCAGCGCGGCGTGTTCCATGATCGGGGCGAAGGAGGGTTACGGCCCGGTGGCGACCGTCATGTGTGCGTAATGGCCAGCATGTGCACTCTGAGCACTTCGCCCTGATCCGATTGTCATTTGACCATTCCTCCTGAGATACAGACCGGGCGTGTATTTACACTGAACAAGCGCAGGTACTCGGAACAGGTGGATCGATGTGTGCTGACGTCGACTCCGCGCTGACGGAACGCGTGCTCCACACCCATTTGCGGACTCACGTGGCTGTTGGCAGTTAATTTGCCCTACATTTACCCGTATCGCGTAAGATTTGTGTTCTGGGGCCAGTTTTATAATAAAAATTTATCACCGCTCCTTGCCAAAAAAAAATAACTCAACCAAAAAAAATTCCGCCGCTTACGGAGTTTTATTAACGGTCCTGCCACCCAACATTAATTTCTCTGATGAAGGCTTTTCTAAACGCAGTCAGCTGTTGCCTGTCAGAAGTGCCATATGCTATCGTATCGCAAACAAACATTTGTTTATTTTTGCGACGGTCGATTATGCTCATTGAGAACGACAAATAGTTTTGTTACTTCTTAAGTGAATACTTAACCACAAGCATGCCACAAGTAATTCAATGAAAACATTGACGTGCATACTTTGAATAAATTACCCAGTTATTATATCATTGGCGAAATATTGCACACAAAATTAGGGGAATGGCGTTTGAATTATGGTACCATGTGATCAGGCACCTATCCACTACCATTGACTGAAATCCCATGGCATATGCCCCCCGCCCCCTTGTCCGATCCATCTCCTGGTTTAATGACGCCGCTTGCAGCCCCGCGTATGAATATTTCACTGTTTGGCGCATGCGTGCACGGTACCTACCTACCAAGGAATACACCTGGGTATCCCATCCTCCCCTGATCTCCCCATAACCAACTTACCCTGGTGGCAGAGAAATTGAAAGAAGGTCGTAGAATCTAAGCAAATGGGTGTAGTGGGATGTAGAATACAGGCAGGCGGGTAGGCTTCTGTCCAGGCACACAACCAGGTACAGTTACGCATGTCTTCACTCGAAGCAACGCGAGGCCGTTGGTGTCGGTCTGCCTAGGCGTCCATTATCACGTTCTAAGGAGCTCAGGGTTTTACTGTGGCGAATATTTCCTATTTTTACAACAGTTCAAACCTGACAAGCGTATTATTCCTTTTGTTCGCTTCCATCCTTTTCAGCCCAAATTTTAGCCCGCATTTATCCGTTGCCAATCACAACCCTCAGCTGCAACCCCGCCGCCAAAACTGATACCACCGGCAGCTGCTGTTTCAAGGACGGCGTGCGCCGAATGCGTCAACGACAGGGTTGACAACGACGCTTGGCGCTGGGGAACAGGAACAAAAATTGTACTACTTGGCGCATGGGCACCTAAGGGGTGCCATGGTTAGCGCCGACGGCGGACCGTTCGAGAGCCAACGCGCGTTTTACAGGTGCCTGAGAGGACAATGCATCCTAGCATGGTCATGTAGGTAGACTTCTAGCTACCTACTACCAATGCATAACGCCTACCTTCCCAATGACACGGTTACCACACAAACTGGTAGCCTTTGCTGAATATGCCAGATATCTACCCTGATTGCGTTACATAGCAATGGTGTCCTACCTCTACTTTCGCAAGCTATTTGAACACAAATTAGGCGGAGGCAGGTCTTTGTTTTTTAGAAAAAAATGCCGACATGGTAACAGAAAAAAAACGCTGTATTTTGCTCACGGCAATGCCAACAACATTTAAAGTTCCAAGCAGTTTGCATGATCTTGCTGTCGCTGCCAGTTGATGGACCTGATGAGGGCGTTCGACACCGGGACCTCGAAATCGGATAGCGTCTGCTGTCTTTGATCTGCAACCAGAGACAGAGCATCAATCATGGAATGCATTGGTTTTACTCATATCGTCATCAGAGTTGCGTATACACTTGCCGGAATATCTGCAGGTCGTTACACTCTACCTACATGTCCAGTTTACATGCGGAATATATATTAGTTGAACACAAGTGCATACAACAGCGATAGGGGAGGGGGTGTTCAACAATCACCTTAAAATGCAAAAACCTTGAGTTCGAAATGGAATAGGAATGATATTAATGGATGGGGACCTATACCCGATTAGATTTAGTACCTCCAAACCCACCAGGTGAAACATAAAATTAAGGTCTCATAAAAATCATGGAACACTGTGTCCTGATCTTCCAGTCCCACGTGCAGCCTCAAGCAACCTGTGGCCCACAACATCGCCGAGGAGCCCACAGCGAACATTAGTTAAAAGTGATGGAAAACAGGGGCGCAGTAGGGTTTCATAGGGGCTGCCCTGTTTAATTATGTGCTGTGGATTATGTGCTATAATATAATTAACATTGTCAATAGCAAAATATGCTATCAGTCTAATGATTGGGGAACATTCACAGCCTTAGCCTGTTCTCATTGTATTAGTGTCCATTGCATGTATGGGAACTTGACAACGCGGAGGTGTGCATCAACCTAGCTGCTTTGATCCGGAGGGTAGCCTTTGCCCTCCCCTTTTTGTTTGTCATATTGCTATTCCATACCAAAATGTAAGCAGTACAGTTATGCATACTTGGACAAGGTACTTTAGCACATGAGGGCAAATCTGAATGAATGCAGCCATTAGTCGCGGTTTCGTCACAACTTAGTCAGCACAGGGGTGAGAGAGGCTATCTGGTGCACCAGGGGTTAGGGGGGGGGGGGGAGCAACAGGTAACTTCATCATAGAAACTATTGAACCTATGCTGCTGCCAAGGAGTGTAAAGGTGGTGGGCCGGATGTGGAGGGGGGGGGGGGCTGCCGCTAGATAAATCACTGACTTCACAGAAAGAGGGGCAAGCAATCGCAACCAGGGAAGCAAATAGCAATGCCATCTAAGTTGCATATAAAAAGGAGACATTTAGTCCACTGTATACATCTAAGATGACTAGTTCAAAGGGCCTTTTAAGATATCTATCCGCTGAAGCATTGTGTTGTTCCCCTTTCCCTAACCACTAGAAATAATACAAATGCTTCAGGTACTCATTCGTGACTTCAGACCACTGGTTACCACCCAAGCATGGGCCATGAATGGGGAGGGAGAGGAGGTGGGGGCAGGGAGAACTGTCGCACAAATAAGGGCAAGCTTTGACATAAACTCCCCCTCCCCTCCATCCAGCATCTAGAGAGGTTGCACTGCTACGCCGCCCCCCCCCCCGGGGGGGGGGGGGGGGGCGGCGTAGTGTCTGTGTCTTAGCGTGCTACAATCAGCAAGATGTTGAAATGTGGGTAAAGCTGTGATTTATCCAGCAAAAGTGCAAATATCTATAAATCGAGGCCCACCTGTACGCTGTAGCATGTTCCTGAATCCTGGGCAATGTTTTCAGCGACGTTCCTTGTAGTCTATGCTTGTGCGTCTTACACGCATGGGGTAGAACCAAGGTACCACAAAGGCATCTCGGAGCATGATGTACACCGCTGGTCCTCATCAGTAGCCTGTTGCCCTTAGCCTGATGTAGCCTTATTTTGATTTCACCATCAATCGGGTGGGGACAAAACGATACAAGCCAAGCAATGTAGATGCATGCACCCTGAAGCTAAGTTTCTGAGCCATTGCAACCTACTTAGGGCGCATTTTGATAAAAGTACGTCGGCCTTGATTAAAAAAACGCAGCGACGAGGTTGATTTTTTATCGGCCCATTTTCTACAATAACTGCGCATTTACCATTGCGCTTCTCGCCGCACAATTTGTTTATAAAACTCGATGGTGAAAAAGCGCTCCCGACGACGGAGGATTTTCATGGAGGATAATTTTTTTACTCCGTGCTTTATAAAACTCGGAGGAGGAAGATCTGAGAAAAATTGCCTGCGCTGAGGGTATTCTTTTTATAAAACTGGCCTCTGATCCGTTTTTAGCGGTAGTTTAACCGTTATCACGACATTGATGTTACGGCAAAGACTCCTTCCGACAGGAGTGCCGCACGACAAAATTATGCTTCAGAAACTTATACACTTCATTACATCTACTGCAAGAACTTATATAGTCTTTACGTGCATTCGACGTTACTTCCACTGCAAAAACTCATGCACGACATGAGTGGTTCACGACCAAACTTATACTGCAAAAAGCTATACCCGTCAATGCTTCTGTAGCAGGCTTATACAACATTCCCTTTACTCATATGTGACGTACTTCTACTCCGAGGAGCTATATGTGACTTTAGTGCTGTACCAGGGACGTAGTTTCACGAAATGAGATGGGTGTAGGTGGTGGCTGAACCGTGAAAAAATGACCCAACCCACACTTAAAGTATGCCAAGGAGCCGGTTTCTCCCAGATTTGGCCCATTTTCTTCCGAAGGTTTTGGGGCTTCATCCCCTTGCCCCAACTAAAAAGGAAGCTACACCCCTGTGCTACTCAACAGAGCTTGAAAAGCAATCAAAAACTTCTATTAAGAGATTATGGCCTTCATTTTTCCTGTTGCAGAAACCTATACAGTCCTTACGTATGTTCGATATTACTTCTCGCACAAAGACTACGCGATATGGGCGCAAGTTTAACCATCAGTGCTCCAACCCATGAATTAAGCCTGGCCAAAGTTCCGGAGGAAAAGAACTCATCGCAACACTTGGCTGGGCGAAGTCAGGCTGGAGGTCGCCCACTCCATGGAATCGAAACATTATTCCTGCCGTAAACATTGCGAGCGCTAAACCTATGACGGCAATTCATCTCTTTTACCGAACAGAGGTGTGGTTCACTGTCGTGGAGTTGCAGAACAAGCGTGGAAGCTGAACAGGGGAAACAACCAAACCTGCCCCAAAATACGCTATACGCGGTGTTTGCCCCGAATGTGGCACACCTTCATATCACAGATGAATTGTGAATGGGGTCTCCCACTGAATACAAAGCTAAACCACTGATCTGGCCTTCATTGAAGCGTGTCATTACTTCAACTGCAATTATTTATATAATGCTCAAGTACAAGCTTTCTAATAGTGGTACCAAGTTTTGTCGCGTAGCATATATCATGCTCCAGTACAGGTTTTCTAGTACTGGTATCGGGTTTTGTCGCGTAGCATATATAATGCTCCAGTGCAAGTTTTCTAGTACTGGCACCAAGTTTTGTCGCGTAGGACCAATGTGTGTAACTATTGGCAGTAGAAGTTGGGTCGTAGCACAGCTGTCGGCAGAAGTTTTTGCTGCAGCACGAATGTTGTGCAGTCGGTGGCACTGATTTGGAGTCAGTTTAAACACCGCCGCGCAGCGTGATGATGCGCAGATTGGGCAGGTGTCAGATGTTTGGTTCAAGTCCGTCTCTGAAGGATCTCACACTGTTCGGGAGTTGGCAGCACTGAGGAGCGATCGCCTGGACCCGCGATCAACACTGCGCCAACTGCAGCGCCCGCGCCAGCGGGCTCGCGGGTACTGCCGGCCATAAACAGCGTCTTTGGCTCCGCGACGCGTCCTCTGGAAGCGGGCTGACCATGGGTCACAGGAGCGCTCCTTCCCGCCAGGGCTAGGAGATCTGCACCGCCGGCTGCGTGCCAGCCGGCCTTGACGGGCGTCTGGACGGCGGTGTAGTGATCAAGACTGCACCGCAGGGATGCCGAGCACCGCACCGCCGTGCTTGATGGGCCAATGCTGCGACATTAGCCAGATCACCTTTGTGATGTCACCCAGAAATTAGAGTTGTCTAGCTCATGCGCATTACATCGATTGGGAGATGGGCGGATTGCGGTGGGTTGTAATGCTAGGGGCCTTCATCGGCTGTACGGTATTACCTCTGCGATCGGCTGTAGTGTGAGCGGCCTTCAGGGTCTGTACGGTAGTACCTCAGCAATTCGGTTGTAGCATGAGAGGCCCTCAGCGGCTGTACAGTCTTACCTCTACAATTCGGCTGCGCATACATGTGGTGTGCGGGGATGGCTGCTGATCGATATTTGCACGTGCTAGCAAAGCTCTTCGCGCTCAAAATAGTCATTTCAGCGTCCGGAGCCCATCATCAATCGATTTTGTGGATTGATCGGATTTGTCGCACGCGGCCAGGTTTCCGGGCCACCATTGTACCAGTAAGTACCACGTTGAGGCGAAGGAGCTGCGAGGTTCTCAAGTGCGCGCCATGCGGGCGGTTTGGGACCTCTGGCACGGATACTTCGGGAAAGTCCAGCTTGAAGCCGCGCCGCAGAGCCGGCCGGTGGCGAAGGTGTCCTTGACGGCCTCCGTGACGTCCGTCGCGCATCGGTCCAGCTTGAAGCCGCGCCGCAGACCCTGCCGGTGGCGAAGGTGTCGTTGACGGCCTCCGTGACGTCCGTCGCTCATCAGTCCAGCTTGAAGCCGCACCGCAGACCCGGCCGGTGGCGAAGGTGTCCGCGACGTCCGTCACACATGGGTCCACCTTTGCCGACGCCGTTACCACGTCGCCGTTAACTCGATATGCTCAGCATTCAGAGTTCATTGCGGTCGTGTGTATCGGTCGCCAGGCAACAAGGTCAATGGCTCAATACTCTGACGTCCCCGGCTTTCGCCGTCTCTTTCTGTCCCGAGTTTTGTGTGACGAGTCGGGCCGGTCGTCGGACCGGGACAATGCGGCCGTGAATACGCAGCAGCGCATGCGGCAGCCGGGCTCTCGGTTGTATGCTCGCGACATTGGCGAAGGCCGCGGCCGGGAATCGATGACCGTTGTTCTTTGGTGTTGTCGGACGAAAAGGAAGGGGCTCCCGTGGGTCTCGCCTTGGTTATGCAGCATGGTGCAAAGGAGCTCTTGTGATGTTTTTTGTTCGAATGGTGAATTATCAGAAGTCTCGAAACAGCTGCTCATTTGACGTCGGCCTTTGAAGCATGCACTTATGGAGAAGCGCGTAACGTTTCTCAAGATTTCCCCGGACGGGTCATTAGTGTAAGTAAACGAAACCGCTGACACCTCCGTGCAGCTGTGTTCTCCAATATGACACCCGAGAAGCCCGTGAAACCCCGTACTCCGCCCCGTCAACAGTGGGACTGGCATGCTACCACGCTGAACCCGTACTACGAGGCCAACCCGCTGAGCCGTATGATCTCGGACGACCGGTTCATCCTGCACACCCTGTCACGCTGGCACTTCGGCGCCGACGACACGGGCGACCTGATGAACCCGGCCAACGCCGACCACCTGATCGAGGTCACCGGCGCCGGGGTCAACCTGGTGACGGCCGACGGCAGCGTGGACTGTCAGGTCAGTGGCCGGGGCGCGGGTCAGATGTCAGACGCCGCGGGCTAGCCAGGGCGGGGGAGGGCGGCACGAGATTCACGGGTGAAGGCGGAGGCAGGCTCGGTGACTCGCGACGGGGGAGATAGGCCGTAGGTTAGGGACGGGAGAGGAGGCAGAGACCGGTGAGGTAAGGTAAGCCGAACAGGTAAGCGGGCTCGGGGCCGTGACGTGTGGTTGTACCGGGAAGAGGGTAGAGACCGGTGAGCGTGGCCGGACAGGTAAGCGGGCTCGGGGCCGTGACGTGTGGTTGTACCGGGAAGAGGGGTAGAGACCGGTGAGCGTGGCCGGACATGTAAGGAGGCCCGGGGCCCCGACGTGGCGGCGTGGCGGGGAAGGGGGGGGGGCAAAAAACCGGTGAGCAGGCTCGGAACCCTGGCGTGGCGTTGTACCGGGGAGGGGGGGGGGGGCAGAGACCGGTGAGCGTAGCCGAGCAGGTGAGCAGGCTCGGAGCCCTGGCGTGGCGTTGTACCGGGGAGGGGGGAGACAGAGACCGGTGAGCGTAGGCGAGCAGATGAGCACGCTCGGGGCCCTGACGTAGCGTTGTACCGGGGAGGGGGGGGAGGGGACAGAGACCGGCGAGCGTAGGCGAGCAGATGAGCACGCTCGGGGCCCTGACGTAGCGTTGTACCGGGGAGGGGGGGGGGGGGCAGAGACCAGTGAGCGTAGGCGAGCAGATGAGCACGCTCGGGGCCCTGACGTAGCGTTGTATCGGGGAGGGGGGGGGGGGGGCAGAGACCAGTGAGCGTAGCCGAGCAGATGAGCACGCTCGGGGCCCTGACGTGGCGTTGTATCGGGGAGGGAAGGGGGTGGGGACCGGCGAGTGTAGCCATGGATGTAAGCAGCCCCGGGGCCCTGACGTGGCGGCGTGTCGGGGAGAGGAGGGGAGAGGACAGAGGCTGGTAAGCGTAGCCGTACATGTAAGGAGGCCCGGGGCCTTGACTTGGCGGCATGTCGGGGGAGGGGAGGGGTGGAGACCTGTAGTGAGCCGGGTGGGTGACCAGGCCCCGGGCCCTGGCGTGGCGGCGTGTCGGGGGAGGGGAGGGAGTGGAGACCTGTGAGTGAGCCGGGCGGGTGAGCAGCCCCCGGACCCTGACGTGGCGGCGTGTCGGGGGAGGGGAGGGGGTGGAGACCTGTGAGTGAGCCGGGCGGGTGAGCAGCCCCCGGACCCTGACGTGGCGGCGTGTGGCGGGGAGGGGAGGGGGCAGAGACCGGTGAGTGGGCCGGGCGGGTGAGCAGGCCCCGAGCCCTGACGTGGCGCTACACACCTGTCTTGTTCGTGGCTCCCGTGACTCCGGACATGTGTCAGTCGGCTGCAGCTGGGTGGAGTCGTTGGCCGGACTCCAGGCCGCCGAATTGCCCGCTCACAACGGAGCCGACTCATGTGGTGTCTGTTGCGTTATTAGGGGTTGTTATGTGCATATTGGGCTGTTTGCTGCGTCTTGGTTCGTAACGAAGCTATGACATATTTTGCGCTCGTTTGCTGCATGTTGCGTGCCTTGTTTTCCTACCAACCTGCTATTGTGATGGCATGAATGAGCCTCATCATAATTTTGTGCGGCTAAATTTGGTCGTGCGTCGTTCTTACATCATCATGGGGATCGCCTCGCCGCGGTAGCAGTGCACATGGTTTTCACGAGTACTCGCTGTCGCGAATAGTAGCTTACATCGATTGTCAGCATCGATACAGTCATCGTGCCATCGCTTCACATTCACTTACACTGTTTGCTGGTGAACCTGCAAGTGTAGCCGCGTGCCATACGGTGCTCGCCCCCATGTCGGAGCGCTTCGGCACAGGAACGTGAGCAAGCTTGATTGCTGATGTACATGTTGCTTGCGTGGCCTATACGCCCGCGGTCATTTGCGTACATGCCTACCGAGTAGCACACAAGTTATGGGCGTTGATGGCCGTCGCTGTCGATGCACCTAAACCTCCACTGGTCGTAATGGCACACATAATTACGTCTTCACCGCTATCTATTTCTTTGCGTGACTGTTAATGATAACATCGATTTCCTGAATGAACAAAGACTGTGGCGCCCCAATTACTGACCCCGCAAATTCCCCTAGGTCCGAACGTTCCTCGCCAGCTCCCCGAGTGGGCATTAAAATACGGAAGTACTGTTACCAAAGACAAGTGGGGTGTTTTTGTTTCGGCTTAGCTTAGCGGCAAAATTTACAGCATGCGGTGCGTGGTCGATCGTGTTTAGACGTTTGGTGGGTAAAGCACGTGCGTGGGCAGATGAGTTTGTTTGCATACTGGCGACAAAGCAGGCGCCATCGAACACAGCGAAGTTGCTTGCTTTGAGCTGTACGGGCGACAAACCAGGCGCGACTGAACGCGGCGAAATTGTTTTATTTGAGCGTCACTGACGACAAACCAGGTGCTATCCAACACGCGAAATTGCTTGATTTGATCGTATGCGCTGGAATAGTACGTTTCTTGGTATTCTGCGTGTCGTGTTGCTATGCTGTGAAGGAAGGCCAGACAGTTTCCGGGATATTTTATTCGAATCTCGCACGACGAGCGGACGCGGCTGGAGGGGGCCAACGTCACTGATGTTTATAGAGCCACGACAGCAGTGGAACGAAGCCTTCTTCGGTTCTCGGTTTGCGAACCCGCAGTTTTTCCTGCAGTGGTGTCGGCTCGGCTTCGGCTTTTAGCGGATTCTCACGGCTGACCGGCTTTGGTCTCATCTTTACGCCAGTTTCAGCGGTCGGCTATGGCTTTATTTTTGTGTTAGTTTTGTGCGCAGGCTTGACTTCGGCTTCCAAGTATTTTTTTTTTTTTAATCCTGGCTCTAGCTTTGGTTTCATGCGATCTTGAATTGCTCGGTGCACTTTTTTCATGATAGTTTTCTTTGCAGTTGCGGCCTTGCTAAAGAATACAGTAAAAGGAAACACAAAGGCAATCGCCTATTCGAGGCTTCGGTCAATATATGTCTGAAAGCCAAAAGTAGCAGCGGAAGACGGCCTGAGAATTGAGCGTTGGAAACGGTGGGCACAGACTTATGTACAAGAAGAGGTTTTTAGTCAGAAAAAAATAGTACGTCCGTAATGCTAACTCGTCTGTCTCAATCACTCCGCATCACCCCGCAAGACCCTGATGATATTTTGTGACGCCATACATACATACAGTTTCAGCAGACGGGAGACGATTTTCGTGTAGGAAAACGTCGTCGTACACTAAAATAACTAGGCCGAAGCCATGTCTTAACTAATGGGGTCAGCTTTGGCTGCCCGTTTCGCAAGTTCGAAGCCCCTGACTTCAGCTTCGGTTTCGTGTTAACGAAATAATTATCACGTTTCAAAAATGCATAGCCGCTGGCGTGGGCTTAGGCTTCGGCTCCACGTTCTTGTTCGGCTTCAGGTGGGTCTTTGAAGCCTGGTTTGGTCACGACAGCGTATTTGCCTCCAGAGTCTCTGCCCCGTTCGTACACTGTAGGCCATCCCGCCAGGGAAGCTTCAGCCACACCTGCACACTGTGACCGGGACGGACCTGGCCGCGACGTGTATCCGGCGCGTGAGCGTGACACGGGACCCGCTGACCTGTGGCAGGGCGAGCCGGCCGAGCAGGAGCGGATAGTGGCTGGCCTGCACCACTGCGAGGTGTGGTGCGCCCTGCGTGCCCTCCAGCCCGGCGGCACGCTGGTCGTCAAGATGTTCACGTTCTACGAGTCCGGCTCCGTGTGCCTGCTGTTCCTGCTCAGCTGCTGCTTCGCCGAGGTGGGTCGGCTGCTGGCCGTCCGCGGCCGCTCCAGCCGCCCCGAAACAGCCGTGCAGCGGCGCCTCGTGCGTGTGCGTGTCCAGGGGTCATGTGGCGGGGTTGCCGCGCTGACCGTAGCGGTCACGCACGCTCGAAGGCGCCTGACGATAAATTTAACATGTTTCACGCCGCCGGAGGGGTGCGGTGCTGTTCCAACAGGTTAGCCCGATTAAAGGGCATCCGCGTGACATTTGGAATACTCTGCTGCGTTCACCGTCCTACGCCGCATTGGCAAACGTGGAAAGGGAAAAACCGTGTGACAGGTGCCAGCTTTGTCTCAAGTTTAGTTTCGTTTTCATGGATCTGCGCTGTTTTGTACCGATTTCGATAGCCGCTCTCCGGCGGCCAGGCAATTGTCCCCCTGCCCTGACCGTCCCCTGACCCATGTCGGCCAGGTGAGCGTGGTCAAGCCGTCGTGCAGCAAGTCGGGCAACTCGGAGGTGTACGTGATGTGCCGACGGCTGGCGGCGGGCCCGCTCAGCGGCGGCCACCTGGAGCGGTGGCGGCGGCGCTACGGGGCCGACGGCCGCCAGCCGCTCTTCGCCCGACACCACGTGCCCGACACGTTCATCCGAACAGCTGGTGCAGTGCGCCAGGCTGTTCAAGGTTGGTGTCAAAGGCTGTTCACAGCGGCAGCCGGCGATGAGAGAAAGTGAGAGACGCTTTGTAGCCGGACCTGCCTTGTTCACATTTCTTTTGCCGTCAGTGCAAAGGTGCAAATACACAAACAATCATGTGGAGAGATCTGGAGTCTTCTTCTTCCTGAGAGAGCTGAGAGAGAGAGAGTGAGAGGTGGAGAAGAGAGCTGCTTCCAGACATAGCTTACACTTCATAACTCGGTGTTTTGTTCAGTCCACTTAACTATTCCCTGTCTACTCAGCGTTACGAATAGCAGACGTCCATGGTGCTGACATGCTGTCCGTTTGTTGCCCGTGATGGGAGCCGTCTTCCCCACTGAACCTGACCTGACCTGACCTGACGTGACCCGGCGCCGGCCGTTGATTGCCAGACGTCACAGGAGGCGGAGATCGCTCGGAACCTGCAGCTGCACGAGCGGGCGGATGGCGCCGCCTGGCGCGAGGTGGACGGCCGTCAGAGAGGCGGTCGCCGCCCAGTTCCTGCAGCGCTGCCGCCTGGCGCCCATAGATAAGACGCTGAAGCTGAGCCACCCGGTCGATCCCCGGCTCTACAACGTCGTTCCAGGTGAGCGGGTGGCCCAGCTAGGGACGCCTCGATCTGTCCTGAATGGGGGACGGGAGCCGACTGTCGCGCCGCGGCCTTCGGAATGAAGCCGTTCGGTGTCGCGCGGCGAGCAGGAAGACCGGCTCGTGCAACAATGTTAGGTCTCGTCCCGTCGAGGACGATTGATAGCCGGCGGCGGTACTCGCTCTCATTCACCAAGTAGCCCTTCCCGGACTGTTCGTTGTTACTCAGCGTGTGCTGGCGGCCGTCACACAAAGTAGCTTACGGGGTTTAAAGCCGGTCCAGGTGTTAAGTTCACTCATGGTATGATACTGTTTGCTGGGTTGTGATTGATGAAAAGAGTACATCACCAGCTATCATGCATAACCTGATCGTTTGTATTAACTATGGGGCTTTGGTGGATGACCGTGAGGAGTTTTGAAAATATCTCGGAGGCCGCGGTTTCATATCGGGACGTGCGCCATCCTGCAGCCAGCCATGCAGCGCACGCCCGCCGCCGTCTGACATCGCCGCTGTCTCCCAGGTGGAGAACAAGGCCGGCACCGGCACCTACGAGCAGCGCAACCGGGCCGCGTTCGGACCGGGACCGGCTGGCGGCGGCCGCCCGGCAGCTGGCCGTGCTGGCCGCGCCGCCGCCGGCCGCCGAGCTGGAGTGGCGGCCAGCGCCGGCCGCCGCCGACTTCCGGCAGGCGGCCAGCCGCGCCGAAGGGTCTGCCGCCGGCGCGGCTGCACGCCTGCAAGTTCTGCTCGCTGCGTCTGCTGAAGCTGCACGGTCGCGTGGCGGCGGCGGCGGCGCGGTGCCTGCCGGCCGAGCCCGGCGACGAGCGAGGCGCTCGGGTGGCGCGCGTCGAGGACGGTGTGTGCTCGTCTCCCTGCCGTGACCGCGCCGAGCCGTGGCCCTGTGACGCCGACACGGTGACGACGCTGCGCGCGGCGGCGGCGCTGCTGCGGGCCGGGCGAGACGCTCGAGCTGCGCGGTCTCTTTCTCTTCCACCGGCTCAACATCGGCCTGCTGCAGCTGGCGGCGGCGTTGTTCGAGCGGGCGGCGCTCCTGCCGCCGCCGGCCGGTCGGCCGCGGCCGTGCGTGGCGCTGCGCGGCGCCCGTGATCCACCGGCGCTGCTGGCGCTGCTGGACACGGTGCTGCAGGTGCTGACGCCGCGCACGCTGTCGCTGTTGCCGGTGACAGAGTTGTGTCTGCGCCGGGCGTGGAGCAGCTGGTGGCCTACAATGACAGGCTGCTGCGGCTGATCACGGCTGACCTGCTGGAGCAGGTTGGCGCCGGGCAGACGGCAGCTGAAGAGGAGCCGTCCGGGACCGGGCCGGCCGACCTGCTGGAGCGAGACGGACAGCGGCAGACGCCCAGCGAGCCGTGCGAGGCGGTGAAGCTGACTGAAGAGCGGCAGGCCTTGAGCGGTCAGTGCGATCAGTTGGAGCGAGTTGGAGG
This sequence comes from Pollicipes pollicipes, assembly GCF_011947565.3. NCBI lineage: Eukaryota > Metazoa > Arthropoda > Thecostraca > Pollicipedomorpha > Pollicipedidae > Pollicipes > Pollicipes pollicipes. Next base: position 36,308,911 of record NW_023596921.1, read on the forward strand.
CGGACAGGTGGTCAGCGACCAGTGCGATCAGCTGGAGCGGGTTGGAGGCGGACGGGTGATCAGCGATCAGTGTGACCAGTTGGAGCGGACTGGAGGGGGACAGGCGGTGAGCGGGCAGTGTGACGCGTTGCAGCTCACTGGAGCGATGCAGACAGAGACTACCGCGGTGGTTTGAGACGCGACTGTGCAGCCACCTGGCCACAGATTCCCGAGACGCCGTGATGCGGTCGCCGGGGTGAAGTGGGACCCCGGCGTGGCACGTGGTGACCGAACGCGCCGGGCGCGGACCGGGAGTGACCGCTCTGCGGCGGCCGACCGCTGCGCTCCGTTTTGGGCCGCTGGAAGGGCAGCCCGATGAGCCCTTGCAGGAATGGTAGATCACGGACGGGTGACAGTGTGATCGTATGGTGCGAAGAGGATCGGTTTGTTTACTGGAGGCTTCAGCTATTTGACGATCTTTTGGATTGGCTGGCTCGTGGAGGAACTGTGCCGGCCTGCTGTCGTGGCGTGCCTTCCGGGTTGTTGCTCAAGCACGGTATGGCTTCGCGATGGCTGGCACCCGGGCCACGCGCCACGTGGAGGCTGCGTCTGCACGGCGGTTTACATCAATCGACTGATAGTGTCGGCTGTGGGATGGCACGGGGCTGTGTGTATTCCCACATTGTTTCCAATAAACGGGCTGCAATTGCCAATAGCTTTAACATGCGTCCTGGGTTTGTCAGAATGGGACGATGGGAAGGGGGGGGGGGGGGGGGGCGGGGAGCTGCACCTCGCTCTCAGCTCCCGCCGCGTCGGCGCCACGGAAATGTTAACATGGTGATTTCGAGTTGACTATCTCTTGAACGGAAGCCATGAATGGTTGCCATGACAGTCTCACAGTAGCCGTACGTTAGGGACCAACATGTTACCGCCGTTTAAACGGTTAGTAGCCAAATATCGAAAGGAACATGTCGACTGTTGCATGGCAATTGCATATTACATATGTTTTTCGCTGAGCTCGTGGAATGGGCCGAACCAGCCAAGCTGGGCAATGTTCTGCCTTATGCACACGATAAGTAGAGGCACCTCATGACGTAACTTGGTACCAACGACCATGCACTGAAGAATCGTAAGTTCTGAACTGAAGGAGTGATGTCCGTTTCTGTTGTCAAAGTCGGTATACCGGCTGCTTGGAGGTTTGCTGTGTGGTGTATGGTTGAGACGGGCTACCTGACTCAAGCATTTGTTCATTTGTTTACTTTCCTTGATATGTAAGGTCCAGCCTTCATGGTATTGTTAGCAAATGTCTAATGCACATACAGCTCGTTCTGTTAAGAAGGTAAACCCTCCATATGTATTGCATCTGTTTTTGCGCTCTTTCTTGAAAGTTCTCGCGACTAGAGCTCAAAGGTGGGCAAAGGCCGTAGAAATATTGAACCTATCTCTGTGCCAGCGGTTGGTGCCCACGTGGGCTGACAGTTTTTAACGGTTGCCGTAGGCTTTCTCTGAAAGTATTTTACATAGAGCATGCTCTTGCCTTAGCATTGAAAATATGATGTGTTACAACCAGGCTTTCCGGCCTTATGAGGAAATCCATCGTGCGCACATGGAAACCAGATATAGTGGAAATTTGTCGGCGGTGCACCCTTCACAGTACCCGGACGTGTAACCGTCCCGCCCTAAACTGCAAAACGCTGTAGCCGACGCAACCATCCCGCTCATCCTGCTTATGCCGCCTAACGCCATGCGACACAGGACCGCACACTCAGAAAAGGTGTACAACAAAGACGATGCGAAATTGGTTAAATAAATAACCCTGTACAACTATGCAATGGTCTGAAGCGAGTTGGGGCAATAACATTACGTTTTGGGGGGGCGCCACCGCGCTTGGCTTGAGCATGCATCCGGGCCTCTGTTCACGTTGACAAGCCTTCGCCAGCTGACGGCAGCCCGACTGGTGACGTCGCGATCCGTCAGCTGACGCCAGCCCCGCCTGGTGACGTCACGGTTCGCCAGCTGACGCCAGCCCCGACTGGTGACGTCGCGATCCTCAGCTGACGGCAGCCCCCGACTGGTGACGTCGCGATCCGCCCTGACGGCAGCTGCGGGTGACGTCGCGAGCAGCTCGCTCGTGTTCCCCTCAGCCCACCACTATTCCAGCGCTCTGCTCGGGGTGGGGAAGTACGACAGCGTACCCCAGATGAGTTACGCGCGCGTTTCATGTGTATGTACTGATCTATTACCAACGACGGTGAGAATCATCACAATGGAACGGGCCCACCGGTCGCCGGCGCCCTATGTACACTCACGACACACGCAGACGGCGCGCACGGACGCTCCGGCGCGACAGGGCAGCGGCCGCAACGGACGGCGCTACGCTTCCCACAAGGCCAGTCGGCACGCCCACTGTCAACGGTGGCGGTGGCAGTGGCTGATAACACACCGGCTGCGCCTTTCACGTCGACAATAAAACAGGAAACGGACAGTCCACCAATAAATACTCTCTCACACACCCCGCAGGCAACGTGAGCAAATTTTCAGAGTGGTTCCGCACCGTCCCGAGCGATCGCGGATGAAAGAAACCTGCGCAAACTCTGTCTTTTCTCGCCAGGGAGGGGAGGGTGTCGGTCGGGGATGAAATGGGGGCACCACGATGGTGGCGCGGGAGGGGGGGGGGGACGTTCGAGCGCCGAGACGATAGGGGGACTAGCTACGTTCTACTCTACACTAGGGGCTCCGTCAAGCCCTCCAGAGTCGGGCCGCTCATTATCCGCCGCCGCTGAGATCATCGGTGAAGGAAAGCGGGGGGGGGGGGGGGCATACTGGGAGGCATTACCCACCGATACGCGGAAGAAAAGCGTCGCGTGTCAGCGGATCAAGAGTGGTCAGGCAACTGGGCTATTCAAAATGAATTGAGAAGGTAGAAAACCAGACGGCTTACCAACGACAATTTTCCAGGTGTTACTACTTCAGACCAAGCAAGCGCCGTTACAAGCAACAAAATCCCCAACATACGAAAATCACGTAAAGGTCTTGTTTGTAGAAACGCAACTTGAGGTAAGGATTTCTGACATACATTTTGGTAAAACCAATCAAAGGCAGTGGGAGCTGTACGCACCACAAAAGTGAAAGACGCGCGGAATCAGTGTGAGGTATTTCGTTGTCGATAGAATGTGAGGAAGAGGATAAACATGCACATGGGATGGGTGCGAGATGTGTGGATGTTGAAGGCAGGGCGCGGCGGACCGTCCGTGTCCTGCAGTCCCGTGACAGCTGGCAGCGGTCGGACAGTGATCGTTCGCTCCGGGATATCGCAGTCACTCGGCTTGAATCCATCAACCAACCACCCATTCACGCACACACACACACGGTTGGGCCAGCTATGACCGGAAGACAGTGGACATGGGGACACGGGCCAGCTGAACGCCGCCGCTCTGGCTGCCTGGCGGCGCTCCCCCCCCCCCCCCCCCCAGCTCTCCCGAGACCGATCCGCTCCCGGCTCAACTAAAACACAACAGCGTGCACACAGACAACTCAAACCTGCGGCGTGACAGACGCACTGCCAGACGCCCGGCAGGCAGACACGCACACACACACACGCACACACACACACGCACATACGCGCACGCACGCTCGCACGCACGCACACACGCGCGCGCGCGCACGCACGCGCACACGCATACACAACACACACCCGCACGCGCGCACACGCACACACGCACGCGCACGCACACGCACGCACGCGCACGCACACGTACGCGCACGCACGCGCACCGCACGCACGCACCTGTCACGCGCCGCGGAGTTATGGTTGACGCAGCCTGATGCGTATGGACTGATGGACTGACTAGGAGTGAGGCCTCGGTGCGCGACAGTAGTTCGCCGGCCCGCCGCCGCGCGGCGCCACCTGTCTGAGCGGAAGCGCCGCCGCCGTCGTGGCGCGCGCCGGCGGCGGTGTGCGCCACGCACGGACCGATTTGCGACGGAACAACACGAGATCGTCTGGCAGGTGACAGTGGGCGCAGCCGCGCCGACGCGACGTCCCGGGACAGCGCGAGATCGGACGCCGGCCTGCCGCGGCCGCCCGCCAATGGCACTCGGGGAGTTGGCAGTGTACGGGCAGTGACGGTATTGTACTACATGACAGTCTGCTTGTCGGCGTGCGCCTATGTACAAAACACTATAAAAATGGACTGGAGACGCCGTGCCTCCGATGCCGCCACGCGAGCGACCATCCTCTTCTACTGGCAGTGCAATTGCTGGTCACTCTCCTCCGGCCCACCGGGCAGCGCCCCTGGCGGCCGGGGTGAAAACACGTGATGGCCGGGACGCCCCGGCCGGCCGTGACGCCTCGCTCGCACAACATCGCTAAATTCCAACCATTTGTACTGAGGTCCGCTGGCGGCGGCGCACAGCTGCCTGGAGGGGGCT
>NW_023596921.1:36314320-36393650 GCF_011947565.3 Pollicipes pollicipes
GATATGTAGGGCACTGGTTCTTTGACCAATGCAGCTTTAAACAAAGCTCAAATCAAACCAACCTGTGAAGAACCTACCTGCTCAGGTCTCATACATGCAGTGATTTAACTGGTCTAGGCTGTGCAATGTGATGTTCCAATGTTTATTTGTACATACCAGGCTTCACATACTAAATGAGAGATTACTGATGTCAAAGACATGCCAGACCAAACAGAAATGTCAGCAATTCAATATGTGGCCAAGAATGTCCCATACTTCTTAAGTGGTTGGGAATTCCAAAGCCAGATCAAAGAAGGGGGCCTGTTTCATCAACTACCACTGATTTCTGAAATGAGGGAATGCTTCTTCATATGATTAATCAGTAGTGGTGATACAGTGACACCAGTGTGAGGATACATGGTTGCCAAAAGGGCTCACAATGTTGGATGCAATTTGGTTATAGTAACAGCTTTGAGTTCACCACTGCAGTCAGGATGCATGGAACCTGAACATGGGTCATCACTTGTCCTCTAAACATATCAATTGATAAGTCATCAGCAAGGTTTTGGCAGTGCACCCTCCTGTTGGATCAGTGATTTTATGTGGATGGAAATCTCCACATCAGTGGCATCTAGATGTTTTGAATGGACCAGTCTAAGCATCAACATTCATTAGATCACTTGCATCACATGCTGACTGTTTTATTTCATGTAAGTGAGTGAGATTGTCCCTTGTCCAGAGTGCTGTTCCGGACATGGGATGCACCCTGAACCCTGTGTCTGACACTGAGCTTAGATGGCCACTCTAGCAAACCACGGTACCGGTGGCGCGTGGCGAGCTCGAAACACGGCCTTCAATGGCGATGGAAGCGAGTTTATTGTATCATAATCAATATGCTGCAGTAAGTAAAGTGTTTTTGAAAGTGCTTTTATGGAATGCATAGTGGGTGATAAGCAAAGGCTAGGGTCCAGGTAAATTTCAGCTCAAGAGCATGCTGTATGTATGGCAGCACAGAAATCAAGTGTTTGCAAGCGAATGCTAGTGCTGCAAACATTTGCAATCGCATTGCTCACTTCCAGCCATATGGAACGTGACCGTATCGCGAGAGGTTTGTTTTCTGATGTTCCCTTGGTCACACGTGGTCGAGTACCATCTGGTCACGCCTGGTCACACCTGGTCTGATGTTGAACCACCTCCAGGCCACACCTGGTCTAGTACCATCTGGTCACACCTGATCACACCTAGTCTGATGTTCCCTCCTGGAACCTTATCCGGCCCACTCGTGGTCCAGTGTTTAAGTGAAAGCGCCCCGGCCAATGCAGCCCCAAAGAACGTCCAAGACTCCACGATGGTGGCAAAGCACGTCACAACCGTGTATTCTAGAGTGGAGTCGACAGAGAGGAGATTACGGCACGGTGTCATTTACGCCGTATTATATGCAGTTTAACTTCTTGCTGGGACTGTAACCACTGCTCGATAACTGCCATTCCAGTTAAACCAACATGGCGGCTGACATTTCTAGCTGTGCAGGACCGCTAAGAGATCTTTTCGTGGCGCTCAGTGCCACATCGCGACCACACAGAGCCCTAAACCAGGACCATCTCATCTGGCCAGCGTCCAGTCGCCTTTTGTAGGCCGGCCAAGCCCCATACTGGCCGCTTTCTGGGTTTTGCACCAGCGCTGGTTAATCACAGGCTCGACATTTTTCCGCTGGCCTCGGCGATGCCAATCTGTAGTGTCGGCAGATATTGCGTCATGCTCGAGCCTTGGCCTTCTCAGTAGCACTTCCTCGTCTGTCCACGGCCGGCGACGTGCTATTAGTCATTCCTCGAAGCTGAATTAGTGTTGTGTGGAAAGGGTGGCTGCCCAGGTGACGCCCGAGGGGCGTGGCACACGTAGGGCGCCTGCTGGCAGTCCTAGCGCCGGTATCGCCCGCCAGGCCGGCTGCTGTTCAGGGACCTAAAACAACATTACATCCCAAACACAAGCTCTCTCTGAACAGTTCCTGAACGGATGTGCTGTCTGCGCGTTCACGTGTTGGTCGGCGTTCTCCGCGCCGTGTTGACGTACAGAGTGTCGGTACCGGTGGTCTCGCCCTTGGTCTCCGGATGGCCACGACTCGCGCTCGTATTGGGCGGTGGTCCGTGTCCCCAGTCGTGCAATTGTGCTGTCGGGCATCATTGATTAGCCAGTGGCGAAGCGTGTCTGGACGCTTGGCGAGCCATGCACATGTGATCATGGCCACTTGCCTGATAGACAAATGAGTCAACCTGTTTTTATGCTGTTAATTCACAACACTAGTTGAGGTCATCCTCATATGTCGGCTGCCAGCGAACGTGTCACGTTGCCGGGATGGGCGTTTTGTTTGTCAGGACAAAGGATTAGCTGTGGCGACACGAACATTTGCTTTCTGCTGATTGTTGAAAATCGCCCATGCTTGTTTCCCTGCAATCGGCAAGTCTGCGAAACACTGTTCGATCAGACCAAAGTAATATTTATCAGGCAAATGAGCTTGATAGGCTATGAATGGTCATGACCCTGGACCATGTGCTTCACGCTGAAAGGTAGTTTCCTGGAAGCGATCTAGTTTAATGATGCACTTGTCAACGTTGAAGCGGGAACACACGGCATCAGACGCGGCGGCGTACCAGACTATAAGTTCGGTCTCACCGTATGTTATCATTTAACGTCAAGTGGGGTGAATATGCATAGCAATGCATTGCAACAGTAGTAACACGCTAATCCCATCCAAGGCCTAAATAGTAAATATTTCTGCCAAAATATTTTGACCTAATAAAGTAAGCTTGTTCGCCGCTTTAATCATATGGGCCAGATGTATGTTGGTTTGGTTTGGATGGTTTTGATTCACTCCGATTTGATGCACGAGCCGGAGGTGTTTCGGGAGGTCAGGTCGAGATCACAGAATAGATAATACTGCGATTATCCCTGCGTGCTTCAAAGGGAAAGAAACAGATCTGGAGCGGGCCCTGGGATAATTGAGGCTAGCAAAATGGTTTCCTGAGATTGTGGGAATGTGATCACATTTGAGCCTGACATTCTGATGAGACGGCGTGACACGTGCTGTGGAGCACGTGCTGTCGGCTCACGCGCGAACATCAGCAGCATCTGGCGCGCCGGCAGACCTGCTGCTGTACCGCCGCCCGGTGCGCGTGTACGGGCCGACGATGGCTCGCCGGCCGTCCAGTCGCGGCCCCGATCGACACCTACCTGGACACGCTGGGCCTGTACCGGCTCAAGGTGCCGCCGCAGGAGCCGCTCTTTCCGCATCGTGGCCGAACAGTTGAAGCGCTGCCCCGCATTGTGACGATGTTCTCCTTTTGTGTGCGGTACGGCGGGGTACGCGGAGTGTGGCGCGTGTTGTAATCGCAGCCGGCGTGTGAAGAACGACACGTGAGGAGGGGCTTTTCACAATGGATGACAATTGGTCAGTCACACGAGCAGTGTGCTGAGTCGCGGCCCTCGTTCTCTGAGCACCGGTTACGTGTTTTCAGCTGTGTTTTACGCAAACGGAGTATCCCAAGTTTAAGCGGATGACGTGTCAGCGACTTCTGTTGAAGCAGGAAGAGTATGCTCAGGTAAGATGGCCACCCCTTCCGTCATGAGTACGTTAAGGCCTGCTGTGTATCCATAGTGGTTTCCTGGATGTCGCTGGTGGCCAGAAAGTTGTCTCCGGTTTTGTATTTTGAGTGTCCACTGCTAGTGATACTGTTGGGGGTTTAGGGATAGCATGGGGTATGCAGCTGCCGGTCGATCCATCTGATCTGCGTCTTGGCCTCTGCCCCTTGCATTTGCCGTCCCAGCGGCGATAGTTGCTCTTGTCTTTCAAATAACTGTTTGTGTTTTCTTTCATTCTATTCATCCGAATGTTGTGGGGTGATTCGGTGCGTTGCAGATCATCCTGTCCTTGTTAGTCTGTCTGCGGTGAGCCGAGGTCTAAGTGAGATATTACTGTGGCTGCAGTGTTTTTGGCGTCTGACTGTCAGAGGCCACACCCTCTCCCTCACCGCTTCCTCATCACGCTGCTGCGGTAGGAGACTGGGCCGTGAGCCGCGACCGCCACACATCGTGCCATGTGGATATGTCGTACGCTGCACCGTCTCCCGACCGGAAGCCGGCGCAGGCCATGCTCGGATGGGGTCCAGGGGGTGCCGTGCCGGCCTGGCGCTGACTCTTGTGCTCGGCGGCCGGCAGTACACGTCGGAGCCGATGTCGGAGCACGTGGTGAAGCTGCAGGAGGGCCGCCTGACGGCCGGCCTGGTCGAGATGATGGCGCTGGCTGACATCACCAGGTGCGGCGCTGTGACTTCACGGCCGCTGGGGTGGACACGGTGACATCACGGCCGGTGGGGGAGGGACTTGTGACGTCACAGCCGGTCACTTGGGCCGTCACGGCCGGTGACTTGCTGCCGTCACGACCGGTGGAGGAGTGACTTGGTGACGGCTCGCCGGAGGTGCCCTCTCTCCCTCTAACGTCTCGTCGGATGGGGCTAGGTCAAGCGGGGGCCCGGCCATCGGGACGTGCCCAGCAGGTCATCGACACGGGCGGGAGAGCGGTCGGCACGCGTGTGCGGCCGGTTAGTCACGGCCGCAGCTGTCGGGCCCGACACTGTCGTCACAGTTGTGTCGCCTAGCGGGCGGGGCGAGCCACGGCGCTGGCGTGGGGTGTGACGGCGCGCCGCCCGGCTGTCTGCCGCCAGGTACGACTTCTGGGTGTACAAGGACATCGACCAGCCGCCGACCAATGTGACCAACCGCGGCTTTCAGCCGGTGGGATCCAGGTGGCCGGCGGGGATTCGAGCCACTACGATCTGGTCATCAGCAAACAGGAGGCCACCGACCGAGCCATGGGGCAGTGGTGAGCGCACGCAGGCGGCCGCTGCTGCAGCGGCTGGGCATTGTCTGGGGCAGTGCGGCAGGAGAGCTGCGAGGGCGGTGGATAGTGAGTCGTCGTATGTGTAGAGGCGGGGTAACTCAGTGCCGGAGGAAGCGGGCCTTTTTACCGTCCCTGCTTTCACTGCTTGTGAACCGTTTATCATTCAGATATTCAGGCTCTTCCGAAATATGTACTGTCCTTAGCCTCTTTGGAATGTATTTACTTCAGTTTCAGATCAGGGTTGTGCATTGTGTCCTCGTTTGGCAAGTAACCTTTTTGTTTCGTACAGCGATGCTGTACCACACGCTGTACACATCGGTGTACAATCTCCAAAACGTGGAGCACGCGGTGGACAAGATGCTGTACGACAAGGAGTACGCCCGCACGCGCAAGGAGAGCCTGTGCAGCCAGGATGGCACGCTTGCCGCCATGATCGGCAAGATGGCCGACTCGCCGGAGCACGAGAGCTCGAGCGGGTCAGTGCAGCGGCGGGCTGAGGCGTGGGGCCTGGGGAAGGAGGCGACTGGGAGCGACTGCAGTGTCGTCCCTCCCTGCACCATTATGTCGGCTGTTTAGAGGACCAAAACCTGTAATCGACAGTGTTGTTGCAGGCTGTGTGCTTGCTATCGCAGCCGGCGGATTTACCGCATTAATCACGCCCGCGGTCAGATGCTGGCGGTTCGACAGCATTTGGCTCATTTAAGCTATTTACGACACACTTTCCCAGCAAGCGGTCGCGGCACGCCGCGGCTGCACTGCGTCCGTGTCCATGTATTTTAACGACTTCGTCCTTGGTAATGTTTGAGTACGTCGTGGCCACAGTCTGACGGGGTTTGTGTCTCGGAGTCCGAGCACGTACACCTGATTCCGATTGACAATCCGAGGCTGCTTCGCCTCTTCAGGGATGTGCTTTTCACCAAGGAAGCAGAACTTCAACACGGCAATACCGCGACGGAATCTCTTAACACTAAAAACAGTGGGGCGTCATACAAACCCTCAGCGTACTACAAACTGTGTAAAACAAATTCTACAGATGTAACGCCGCGATACACGCGCCTGCGCGACCCCAGGTGGGCGTGGGGGCCGCCGTGTGACGAGCCGGACCGCCGCAGGAGCGCTGGCCTGTACGCCACCTCCGACGAGGAGCCCTGTGACGTGATGGACATCCTCGACCGCAACATGGTGCCGTTCCCGTACAAGACGGCCAAGGCGCTGGACGGCACGCACTACCGCAACCTGCCGCAGGACGTCTGGACGGAGCTCGTCAAAGGTCAGACGAACGGCCGGCAGGGCCGCTGGCCGGTCGGTGACGGGCCAGGGCTCGTGGCGCGGTCACCGGGGATGGCTCGCGCCCTGTGGCACGCAGTGCGAGATCTGCGAGTTCGACAGATGCTCGGACTGCATGGGGACTGTCTGTTCTGACTGACTGGCTGGACTGACCTCGCCTGTTTGAGATTGTCGGTCGGTCCTCGGTTTTGTGCCGTGGAGAATCTGCTGCCTTTCTACTGATGTGATCACTATAAACCTGTTCATCAGCGGTAATGGCTGGTCGGCTCAAGCTATCCTTTCCGCTGCCCAGCTCGGAGTGATCAGATGTCGCGAACTTTAACATGAGTGCAATCCACTCCCATGTTGAGTGCGCGGACGTCGGCGCCGGGAAGTGCCGTCGGGCGTGACTGACCGCAGTCCGGCGGCGGTCGTGACGCCGTCTGACCTCCCCCCTCCCCCCTCCCTGCGCTGTCCCCCAGAGCGGCGGCGCGAGCAGCAGCGGCCCGACTGTAACGGCTTCCTGGCGGGCATCAAGTGCCTGGTGGAGCTGGGGCCGGTGCTGGGCGCCGCCGAGCTGTCGCAGCTGGAGTCGGAGGCGCGGCCCGAGCACCGCCACCTCTCCGAGACGGGCTCCAACCTGTACGTGGCGCACATCCAGGAGATGGCGCCCAACCAGGGGCCCGTCTGCTGCTACGTCGAGCCGCTCGGCAAAAAGTACGTCACGCGCCGGGTGGTGGAGCTGAGGCGCCAAGTGGGCAAGGCGATCGTGGGCGCGGGGGACCTTTTGGCCTACGCATGGTTGGCGTTGCACCTGACAGCCTTGCGGATCACCGGGCAGACTGTTCCGTTTGACCGTCGCTTCCCGTCGCTGAGATTTATCCGCAGTCGTGCGTGTATGAGGCCGTGTACCGTGTCCTGCTCTCCGGCCGTGAGGCCGCGTGCCGTGTCTGTTTGGACTCGCGTTGGCATGTTACGTGATCATCCATGCGTGCCGTGATGGCCATGTAGCATTGATCAAAACGTTCGCGAAGTGGTTGTTCGCCAAGACGATGTCGCACATGTGCTGGGCCTCCTTCAGATTGTTTCTTTATAGAGTTGTCCTGGTGCCCGCCGACCGCATTGCCGCCACGCTTCAGCAACATCATTTCATGGATGGTTGGGAGCGCGGGAGTATACTTTCCTACTCATTTGGGTGGATCTCAGCCCCTTCCTTAACTTTGGGAAGGAATTGGGTCAAATCCGGGAAGGAAACTGGTGTAAATTTTGGGGGTAGGTTTGGTTAACTTTTACTGTTCACCCCCTCCCCCCTCGCAACTCATCTTGCGAAACTACACCCGTGCATTAGCGTGCCGGCCGCCCAGCGCCTGCTGCGAGCCACCCTCCCGTGTTGTTCCGTGCAAACGTGTGGCGGCCGGTGTGTGACCTGTGGGCGGCCGTTTGCAGGCTGACCGTGCCGTACGACAGTCTGCGGCCGCTCTGTTCCACACCGGTTGCCGTGCCCGGTGTCGCCGTCGCCGGCGGGAGCGCGCGCCAGAACTCCCGGTATGTGGGCCGACCCCATCCCGCCGACCCGCCTGACAGTGGCAGTCCGGCTCCCTTGCAATGCCCTGAGTACCATGTATGTCTTTTTCTGGACATTGTCAAACTGTTAAGGCGACTGATTAATGATTTCGTCCATTAGCAGTTCATGCATGGTGTGTGCATTGCTTCGTGAGTAATGTATGCACTGTGACGTTCACCATTATTGCATGGTTCAGTCGTAAGTATAGTCGTGTTTTGCTTTTTTACTCAATTATTACACAGTCAATTCATATCCCTTGTATTTGTGTATGCAATATTTATTCGTGACTCCTCATACATTCAGTGGTGTCTGGATGATTTCCATACCTTATTTATTTATCATTTATCAATCACTTACTTTTTTCAGTCATTCCTATTCGTTCCATTCATTCGTCATCCATTCATTCATACATCCATTCATTCATTCACTTCACTCACCCACCCATTCATCCATCCATCGAAAGAACTCTGGCGGGTTAACATATGGGGTCCCCGGCCATAGCGTTTAGAGCCTTGTGTGCGAATGGGAAGAATTCGTTCCAAGCACCTGCAAAGCAATGAAGGGCAAGCTGGAAGACTCCTTGCGCTCGAATTGCCCCGCAAGTGGATATATGGAGCCCCCGGTAACAGCCAAGGGCCGTGGGATAGCTCGTAATGAGTCTTGATATTTGCAATCACCACCCGCTCACTCAGCGAATTATTATTTTTGTCTACTCATGGATCTTTTACTTTCGCTTGCGACTGATCTAGGCCGCCGGGGGGCCCAAAGGCGTACAATTGTGTTGCGTTTCGTGTTAAAAAAGCTGCGTCTGTGCAGCAGACCATAGATCCATTCTGGTCTAAGGAAGGGAGGCATGGCTCCGTGCCCCCCCCCCCCCCCTCGCTTTGGACCTGCCACTTGTGATGATGAGTTTTGTGCTGAATATAACGAACATGAGTTTGCTGGGAGGCACTGGTTAAAATACATGTAAATCACTGGGGTACATTATGAGAATGCTGGACGTTTTAAGGTAATTCAACCAGTACCTTCCGGCATGTTGGAAGGTCAGTCATTTTCCGCATAGGAACCCACAATCCCGAAAAATCAATAGTTTGAGGCATTTCTCGCCGGTGTGAAGTAACGCTGCACCTTTCATTCGCCCATCAGGCGGTAGATTTTCGGGCTGCATCTGGTACCATTGAGCCACCTCATACTTGCTCCGGTCGCGACTCGACGTGGCCGCGGTATGTTGCGTGTCCTGTGTGTCGTTGTGTGACCACGTGACTATGACCGCCAGGCCGCCGCCGTTCCCGGCACAGCACGTCCGAGCGCTCCTCGTGCGGCGAGCGTCACCTCTCGCACACCGACTCTTCGTGCAGCACACCCCAGGTGAGAGGCGCCGGCCGCCGCACAGCCGCCGGTGAACGGGCGGCGCCGGCCGGTCCAGCCCTGTGAACAGGCACACTCTGCCTGGGAATGTGGCGTCGGGCCATGTGCTGTGTGCGGCAGAATAGAGAACAGTCCTGCCGTGGCCGCCTACGTCTGCGCACACCCGCGCGGCAGTGCTGTGTGCAGGACGGCTGGGCGCAGGGCGGCGCGTCTACGGCGTCCGTTGCGCGCGGCATGGGACCTCTGATGTCTGTTGTGTGCGGTGCAGAGCCTCAGATCGGTGGCCGCTGCGATAGGGATAAGATCTCCCAGCTTTGCACAACATATCTGGGCGGTACCTGCGGTGGGCGGGTTGGGGCCCCTGAACGATACCCACCACGTGCAGGATGAGATACCCCGGCTATGGCTTCTGTGTGCGGCAGAGCACCTCTGAGCGATGTCCCCTGTGTGTGATGCTGAAGCGCCACAGCGGGCCGGCTGCGCTCTGGACGGCACCTCTGAGCGGCGTGTCCTAACACGGAGCACCTCTCGCCAGGAGGTGTGCTGGTCACACGGTGCGGGAGATGTGCTGCTCACATGTTGCGGGAGATGTGCTGGTCACACGGAGCCGGGAGATGTGCTGGTCACACCGGGATTGGCGGGGAGATGTGCTGGTCACACGGGGCGGGAGATGTGCTGGTCACACGGGGCGGGAGATGTGCTTGTTCACACGAGGCGGGAGATATGCTGGTCAACACGGGGCGCCTCCCGCCAGGACATGTGCTGGTCGACACCGAGTTACATGATGAGCGAGCCGCCGGCCGGCATCATGTCGCCGGTGGCGCTGGCGCCGGCCCACTGTGAGCCCTCACTCGCCCAGTCCCCGCTCGTCCAGATGGGCTCGCCCACCGCCGCTCAGCCCTACGGCATGCACCTTGTGGGCTCGCCCATCTTCTCACAGCAGGTGTGTTCAGTAACGCGCTCAGGGAGGCGGCTGTCGCCGGAGCCAGACGATTTTGGTGGAAGGGAAGCCTTGCGGATGCTTTGACGACCGATGTTTTGGACAGACTTCGCGTAGGCTGGACAAGGTACCACCCCTGTATTTCACATGAATAGCCGTATTCGTGTGCGAGAGTATTGAAAGACCTCTTGGTTTACGGTCGAGTGCTATTTTATTCTTTATGAGCATGTGTTTTAGGTATTTTCGGTTGCAAATTGAATGGGATAGCTGCAGCAGCAATTACAGAATACCCTTCAGACGCGTCTCACTCCGGAGCGTACGCCCGTTGTATCCCCACCGGGGAGCACGAGCGGCCTTGTAGTCGTCGCCGTCTGACGTGATTCCGTGCCGTGTCGGCCAGTTTCTGCCGCCGGGCGCCGGGCTCGGTCTGGAGCAGCGGCTGCACTCGCTGGCGCTGGCCGGCTCGCGCGGCTCCGAGACGCCGCCCGTGGCGCCGGTCATCATGAGCCCGTCCGTTCACGGCGCCGCGCCGGGCGCAGTTCGGCGCCGCCGACCCGGCCGAGCTGATGTACCCGCCGGCCGGTGGCTGGCACCTGGTGCCGGGCCCCGGCGGCGGGCCGCCGCTCGTGCTCTCGCCCGGCACGCCGCCCGTGCCGCTGGCCGTCAGCAGCCCCCAGTCGCCGTACGCGCCGGCGGCGGGTCAGCCGTACGGCCCGCCGCCGCCGCCTCCTCCGCCGCCGCCACAGCAGCAGCAGCCGCAGCAGCCGCAGCAGCCGCAGCAGTACTACGCCGGCTACGCCATGCCCGGTCCTTACGAGGTGCGTGGTGACGTCGGTGTGTTTCCAGCCGGGTGTGGCGCGTGGAGGCGTGCCGCGCGCGTGCCCTTTGCCTACACTGGGCTGGCTCGGACGGAAAAGTTTGCGCTGTGTCGGCGGTCGGGGTTTGGGGCGCACGGTGGGCCCACCGACAGATGGTGCGGGTGGTCGGCCGGTGTGCGCGTCACGCGCTGACGGGGCTCCGCCGCGTGTCTGCCGTCGGCTGGCACGGACGTCTGACCAGCCCGAGTTGATTGCAGTTGCAGTTGCAGTGGCGGCGGCAGCAACAGCTCGTGCACCGCCTCCCGTGCGTGACTGCGTCCGCCTGCTTGTGCAAATGCCTGACCACATCCATCGTACCCCTGCAGCAACAGCAGCAGCAACACCACCAGCAGCAGCACCAGCAGCAGCAGCGGATGGGGCGCGGCGCGCCGACCTGCCCGACCGCCATGTACCCGCTGGAGGTGATGCCGCCGGCGCCGGTGTTCGCCGTGGCCGAGTCGCCGGACCCCGGTGGCTTCTACAGCCCCGGCTCGGCCGAGGAGTCCGGCTACCGCTCCCGCAACGCCTCTCACTCGTCCAACAACTCCGGGGACGGCTCGGGTGAGTGGCCGCGTGCGCCGGGGTGACAGACAGCGGCCACGCTGGTGTGCGCTGTGTCGGTGGAGCCGTCGGACTTAATGGTCCCCAGCCGGGGGCAATGCGCTGCGTGGAATTAGTGTGAAAGACGTACTGGTGTACGTGCAGTGCGTGCCTGTTACCTGCTGGTCGTACCGTGTCACGTATGTTCTTGGATGCTGCGCCACAGGGCACCCGTGCGTTTTTCTCGATAATTCATGGGAGTGCGTAATGGGGGTATGTATGCGCTGGTAGACTGCTGTGGACGCGTGGCCGATGTGTGTCTGTGATCTGTTGGCGTGGCCGGTGTGTGCCCTTGACCTGTTGACGTGGCCGGTCTGTGCCCTTGACCTGTCGACGCGCCTGGCGTGTGTCTGTGACCTGTTGGCGTGGCCAGTGTGTGCCCTTGACCTGTTGATGTGGCCAGTGTGTGCCCTTGACCTGTTGATGTGGCCAGTGTGTGCCCTTGACCTGTTGGTGTGGCCGGTGTGTGCTCTTGACCTGTTTGACGTGGCCGGTCTGTGCTCTTGACCTGTTGGCGGGCCCGGCTGACCGACGCCTTTGACGTCTGCCGCAGTCGGCGACGTCAACTCGCCGCACGTCCGCAACGGGGCGCCGCGCCGCTGGCCGTCCCGCCGCGCGTCCGACGAAGGCAGCCGCAGCCGCCGCGCAACCTGCCGCCGCGGCTCAGCAAGTACTCCGGCCCGCCCGCCGCAGCCGCTGCCGCAGCCGCGGCCTCCCGCCGCCGCCGCCGCCGGCCGCGCCGCTGCTGTACGCCATGGCGCCGCCCTTCTTCTACCCGGCAGGCGCGGCCGAGCCTGGCGGCCAACGGCTGCTGCTGGCCGACAATGGCAGCTACTACCTGGCACCGCCGGCCGGGCCGCCGCCGCCGAGCGCCGGCTATTTCTACCTGCCGCCGCAGTACCCGTACCCGGGCTCCGGCCAGTAGGCGCGCGCCGCGCGCCGCCCGCCGCCGCCGCCCGCGCCCGCTTACGGCGGCTGCCTCCCCATCGGCCGATAAGGCCACATCATGTTATTCTTTTTAGGTGGTTTTGGGTGCGCGTATGAGGGACACATGGATCATGAGGTCAGAGCTTACTGTCGCGGCCGGCGTGGTTAGAATTCGACTCAGGTGCCTGTGCTGTTGTGTGCGCAGGCGCGCGCGCGGTCCCCGCCAGGGCTCGCGTCTCCGCTGCCCGCGCCGTCTCGGCCGCCGTTTTAGGGGTAGCTGAGCTCGGCGACAACTGCCACTGCCTTGTAGTTGACGGCGACCTGCCCCGTTCGTCCCGCGTTTGCCGATGTGCTGTGTGCTTCGCGGAGATTTGCGGGCTCATGCAGGTGCAGTTTTAGTGTGCCACTGTGTCTGAAGGTGAGGGACGAAATTGAGTCGCCCGACCCAGTTAAAGTAAACCGGGGGAACACGTTAAAATTTCGCCGTCGTTACCAATATTTTACAGGACTGCTTGAATGAGTTTTAAAAAGCTTCCGGCCCAAATCGCGGATCCCATGCATTTTACGCCGGTTTCTGACGCTTTTTAGCCCGTCAGTATTGGACCACTAGGGAAGCACTAACCCACAATCAAGCATGAACGGAGCGTGGTGTGAGCCGTCCGGCCGTGCACCGCTTTGGCTGACCGCGGCGGCCGACTCCCCTGGCCGCCGCTCACCCAGCCGCCGGCGCCGCGTCTGTCGGCGACCCCTCTGGCCTGGCTCGCGGTGCCCGGTGTCCGATCATGTGGGCTGATTGCTGGCGCGCCACCCGCCTCGCTCCCTGTGGCGGCTTGCTCGGCCGCCCTGCAGGCGGACGTGGTGCCTTACCGGCGCACAGCGGGGCATGTCCAGCGTGGCCCGCTGTGGTCCCGGCGCTGCGGGGTGCGCGGCCAACCAGGCGGCACGCGCAGCTGGTTCTCTTCTTACGTCTCGATCATTTTAGATGATGGTATTTTCCCGTGTTTCACGTCCGTGGGATTTCGCGGAGTCCAATTTGGCTTCCGGCTTGTTGAGACCGCCTCCGCTGGGCCGCGGTGGAAGCTGTGTGGCCCTGCTCAAATAGTGCTCCTCTTTGCAGAAGTAGCGGTATTTTGACAAGTGTCTCATTGTCTGGCTTGCTCGGACGTTGGGGCCGCATCCCACTTCCTGTCCCTCCGGCGAGAGGTGTCCCCCCGCCTGTCCCCACATCAGTGAGCTCACCCAGCGCCGAGCCGCGCGGAAACGTCCACGCACCCACAGCAATCCTGCCGTAGAAGTGACTGGTCTGACCGTCCGGGTGTCCGGCTGGTCACACTTCCGTGACGGTGTAGCCCAGCCCCATGTAAGGTGTCTGCATTCAAGCCTCCTCCCCGGGGGCGTTCCGCGGCGCACGCCATCTGTTGCCGACCGGTGACATTGGATTGGGCCTTTTGTCGCGCGCGCGCGCGCGCGTGTGTGTTAGCTTGTGGTGGCTCACGTTCAGCCAAGTATGTTTGCTATGATCTGGTGGGGCTGTCGGCGGGCGCACTGCCCGTCCCGCAATCAATCAAATGACGCGGCTGGCGGCCGGTCTGAGGGGTCCCAGGCGGCCGGTTCACGGGGTCCCAGGCGGCTGGCGGCCGGTCTGTGGGTCCCAGGCGGCCGGTTCACGGGGTCCCAGGCGGCTGGTGGTCGGTCCGTGGGGTCCCAGGCGGCCGTGGTCGGTTCGTGGGGTCCCAGGCGGCTGGCGGCCGGTCCGTGGGGGTCCCAGGCGGCCGGCGGTCGGTCCGTGGGGCCCGGCGGCCGGCCCCTGTGGTCACAGGCGGCTGGCGGGATCCGCGGAGGCGGCTGCTGGCTGGACTCGCGCGGAGACGGGTCCTCGCTGCGCTGTGTGCAGCCTACCTCAGCGGGGGGATGGGGTGGGGGAGGGGGTGAGCGTGTGCGGGACGCCCGGGTGGCAGGAGCGGGGTGTTGGTCGTGATCTTTCTGCGGCCGGTACATCGCAGTGGCTCGTCGCACACGTTTTTGTCCAGTTCGCTCCGCACGACGTTTGGGTATTTCCGAGACTGTGTCGTTCCTTTGTTTTTTTTTTGTAGTTCTTTAGAGGAAGCATTTATGTTTCGTCCGTGGGCGTGTCTGTGTATATATTCGTATCCCGCTTGGCGTTAAGCCCAGCGCCGTACTTTATCGGCGAACCTTTGCGTGACGTCACTGGGTGTCGGTGGTTGTGTTGCGGCCGTGTGGCTGGGTGCGGGTGACGAGGCGGCTGTGGTTTGTGAGCGGATTGGTCGTGATGTCAGGCTGTAGTGGGGACGTGCTGGTGGGGCGGGATCGACTGGCGCGCGCGGGTGGCGCCTCTGTCGCCGCCCGGCCATCCTGTCAGCGCCGCAATAAAGAACCATGTTTTCTACTGTGGCGTTCGCTATATGTGGTCGCGGCGCGTGACTGGACGGAAGGCGCGAGCGTGACGTCACTTCGCCACAAACTTTCGAAAAGATCAAATGAGTCATCAACTGATGAAAAATGCGAGTCAGTGGATCAGCTTCGTTGCCTTACTCAAGTCAAACCTAGCAATGAACGCCAGGAGCGGATGAGAACCAAAGGAATAGTAGTCACTGTAGATAACTTGGTGGGCCACTAGACATCCGACCAATGCGGCCAGCGTCGGGTCGGGTCGGGTGGGGTCACGTCCCTGAGATCGCCCAGTTGCAACTTGTCAGGGACATACAAACTTTCAACGCATCGTTCAACTGTAATAGCTCTGTTCGGTGCTGGAACACATTCTTCGACAATAAGCTATGTGTGGCAGGCACTGATCCCAGAGCCATCCTTGCCAAATATTTGATTGAGGTTATCTCGCAAAACCGGGTCACGAGCCGACGGAAATGTGCAAAGTCCCGAGCAGGGGCGCTGCAACTGAGGCGTGGATGGCCGTCAGCTGACGTTACGCTCATGTGTGCGGCAGGCTGGCACTCAGCCGGTTCCGTGCCCGACCAACGCTTTCGCCTTAGCGCGCGGGATGTTCACTGCCATCAGAACAGACGGGAGAGGGGGGGGGGGGGGTCAAATTACTTGCGCGTCCGTTAACCCGGCACGAACACAACGGTCTGACTAGAGATAACTCAATGTCAATACTGACGCCGAGGGGTGTGCAGCACAGGCCAAGAAAAGATCCAACAGTGGGAAATGTTGCACATCGAAGGCGCGATATAGCCTAGGATCCAGCGCATTTAAGCCACAAAAAAGATTACAGTATTGGAGCACCCAATTGCTGTGAGAGCACCATGCTGACGAGGAAAACATCAACGGCATCCGTCGATTGGCGCTCATTACGGTGTCCAGGGTGAGACAGTGAGGCAATTTAGGGCCGTGTTACCACACAATCAGCGCGTGATGTTCGTTTTCACACCAGGCACCGCGGCATAAGTTGACGACCTGCCACTCTCGGTATTCCTCAGCTCGACTGGACTGTGGTCTGCATATTTGTAACATAACACTGGTTTCCAAGCGTAACATTGCTCACCTGTAAACATGTGCTCACGATGGCGTAGTGATGCCGTGAAATTAGCACGGGCAACCGGCTGCGGATTGGCGACAACCAGGGAATAATGCTACAAACTATCGCAGGCCTGTTCGAGTGAGTTACGACGAAGTCGTGCGCCGGATGCAGGCTAAGCAAGTCAGTTCTTCGCAGAGCCCGTACCCGGATGTTGTCCGTCAGTCGAGACATACGACTCGCCACGGAGCAGCGTTGGTCGGACCTGCAATCTTCGCATCGCTCTTCCCGCCGTCTCATCCTTCTTTGACATCATATGGTTTGATTTTTCCGGTTGAGAATATTGGAAGGAGCCCAAGCCAGCGTTGGGGGGAGGGAGGGGAGGGGCAACTCAACATTAGGGGCATACGGCCCCACAAATGGATACTTCTTTGTATATACCTAAAAAGTGGCATCACGAAGGAGGTAAAGGTTAACGGCGCATCTGAGACGTATTTTTCGTGCGCAGGTTATTGCCTTGAATGACCTGAATTCGCTTGAGACCAAGGCTTTCATTGAGGCCGTCGATGTGCAGGGCGTGGAATGTCCGGGTTCCTGGAGACGCCACGTCGGGACATGATCTAGATTGAAGCAAAACATGGCAATGCCTGTAGAGAAGGTTTCTGTTCATACGCTGAAGCCTGTGACTAGTGAGGACAGTTTGAATAAAGAAGCGTCCTATCTGCTGTCGTTTGAGGTTAGTCCAGATTATGTTACATATATACCAAAATGTCTTAGACACATACCACATGGTGATTTAGTTAATAGCCAGCCTTCAGTGTGGGGCAGACACTTCACAATATTCTCATGGTACCCAGGCCATGATGTGTCTTGTGACTTTTCAGACCTGAAACCAGGAAATCTGTTAGGTGCTTGTGCTGACCTGACATGATCTTGCAGTTTAAAATTGACCAAAGTATGATTAATTCTAAAAAGATGTTTAAAGATAAAAACTCACAATGTGATCAGCAACACAACTATATCTTAAGTGGTCTGCCAACTGGCATGCAGCACTTCAATCAGAATCATGGGTGTACACTAGGGTGTAACCACTGGAGGTTGGAGACATTCACTCACCCCCATTTTTGTGGAATTGGTTTTTTGTTACCCTTCATGACTCTAGGCCTGACTTTATGAAATTGTCTGATGCTGAACATGCACATCATAATAGTAGCATCCAGCAGTGTTGTGACCACAATTGCAGCACAGGCATGCAGTAAATTGGAGAGCTCTGAGTGTGGCACATGGTTGGTACCAGTTTCAGGACAGCAAGAGGCAGTGTTTCAGGAAATCATGATCTGTCAAAGATAGTCACAGTTAAAAATGCTCAAAATATTTTTGCATTGAAATAATTTGAAAATTCAGCACAATTTAACTCAGCCTGATTTTGGTGCAGGTAAGGGTAAAATTCAGTACACTTATGCTGAGTCAGTGTTATGTGCAGTGGATGCATTTTTGGAGACTGGATTGTAGAATGCAGTTCTTTCATGCCTCAAAATTCACAGATGTAGTTGTGCAGGGTGTGGACAACTGACAACTCATGGGTGTGCGCAACTGATTCCACCTTAAAGTCTGTTGGTTCAGAAAATATATAAGTAGTGAAAAAAGTAAGGAAAGTAAAAGAGAAAAGGAAATCTCAGTAAGCATCAGTAAGCAAGCAAGCAAAGAGCAGGAAGCAGGTAAAGGAAGTAAGTAAGTATGCAAGTAAGCCCAAAGCAAGCAAGCAAGAGAAAAGCAGAATCAGTGAGCAATTAGCAGTGGCATTAGCATTAAGCAGACAAAGAGAGGGCATAAGCGTAAGCAACAGCAATAAGCAGTAAACAAGCAAAAAGAAGGCATCAGTGGAAGAAAGCCCAGAAAAAATTATGCATGACAACCACCTTTTTGTCCTCATATAGATCACCTACATGTCAGAGGCTGCCTTTAATCTTAACACATTCCTGGCAGGTTTTTAAAAGAAATTTATTCTCTCTGATTATGGCACAGGTCACTCTGGATAAACCTTCTCCTGTGAAGTCTGTGTTTGGAAACATTTTCCTAGAAAGATAATATCTGTTTGGCCCATGATTGAGCAGGGAAATGTGAGAGAAAGGCAGACATGCTGCTTTCATTGAGAGAAAGCCAACAGCATCCGGTTTTACAATGTCAAAACATTTTTAAAACTAAGAATTGAAAACCCTCTGGTTTCTGAGCTAGCTGCTCAGGAACTTGTGCAGCCTAATTTTGTTTAGACTCTTCCAATTCACCCTGGCTTGCATGACTATAAGAATGTTATGTGAATACTGCTAGCCTGTTGGGCCATGCTATGCTCGAGACCAATATAAATATAATGGTTAGCTATTTGTGTCTGACATTTTTCCAGCATGATTCAGCACCAGGATGATTTTTGGCGTCAACATAGTTCAGTTGGCTTTAAGCATTGTAATGCATGCAGTGCAAGACCCGACCACGAGTCAGGCTCTGTGCGACATAATACGGGAAGTTGAACATTGGTACTAGTTATGACGGAAGCAAGACCGGGAGTAGATAACTTAAGAAAAGTGCCGCAACGAAGCACGTGATTTCAAGTTAACAACATCAAATCAAGGACGAAAGGAAATGTTCGACATTTGGAGATAGTGAAGTAAACATCAGGCTGGATGAAGGAAGCTTACTTATAATTATTGATGCGCGTAGGTGGAAAAGATCATCCTAGACAACACAGTTCCTTTATTTAGTGAATATGCTTCTCCTATGTCATTGGTGGATTTTCATAGAACATTTTGGATAACGTTGTGGTGTCTTCAAAATAGCGTGTGAAATTGCTGACCTAGCACTCTCGTGTAGTAGCCGCCGGGACACGGCAGTGACGGTGCGGAAAAAACTCGCTGAGCCAAATGTCGTGATTTGCCCGTGTTTTGAGCCTTTTCTTGTGGTGTTTCATCGATATTTACCCATGAGTTTAAGATGTTTCTTGAGTCGCACACTCAGGTGGGCGCAAAATGACCATTGAAATCGACACGACCCCAAAACACCAAGAACAACACACCCGGGTATGGCGCTTTAATCGAAGAAAATCATCAAATATGATGAAATAAACTTACTTATGGCTATTGGTGGTACTTTAAGTGGAAAAGGCCGTTCTGGAAAACACAATTTCTCTGTCTAGTAAAACATGCTCCTCAATGCGTTATTGTTGATTACATCATTGTACCTTGCACAACATTTATTGAGAGCTAAGCGCCGGCCGTTTTGTCCGGAAATTGTGCTCACGAACACCAGATATGAATGAATCGAGTGTATTCGTCCCGGCCTTGATCGCCGTATCGTTAATGGAGTGGCATGATTTATATGACGTTCTTATGGCGTCATGGCAGCCTGGGTGACCTTGAAATAATCTTCCCGAAGGAGTCTTCAGGCTCGCGGGGCGTGTGGTTCAGAAAATAGGGCGGCTTAGATCTCAGGGAGGGCATGGCTGTGAATTGCAATCGTACGACCTTCAAGATAGCGATTTCAGGTCAAAAACCCCCACACAAATGTGGAACACTCCTTTTAAAGGGAGCTAAAGGAACAAACTGGGAGGGATAAAGTCTCGGTTGGGACCATGGACGGCCAGCTGCCGTAAGGTGAAGCGGGATGAAGGTAGCGCTATGCCGCCTGAGAATAGCACATACAGACGCGACTCACAGGTGCTTGTTATGTTGGGAAGGCCGACCACGATGTCTTTGTTGTGGGGAACGTTACGGCGACGGCCGTACTGCATGCGTTGATGGGTTGTACCCACCTCGCTTTGGGAACACATACGTCATTTCGGGCCAGGGTCCGTGCGTCAACGCGCTCAGGTGTCATTGTAGATGACTCGAGTTTGGTAAAGGACGGTCATGTTTTGAGTTTAAATTGAAGCACACTTTATAAATCGGAACCCCCTCCCCACCTTCTAAATTGGGTAGACTCATGCTCGTGAATAGTAGTTTATAGCATTTCATTTGATTTCAGTGATGCCACGTCGTAACATGTTTCCACTTTCCGTGGGATGAATTCCGTTTGAATTCTGTTTCATGGCCTTGCTTGCTAACCACATTCACTCTGTGAATAGTAACCAGTACACAATCCTGAGTTCTGCCCACATTCGATCCGGGACCGTTTGGCAGATGTGCCGATCGCACAGCAGCGCGGCTGGTCATAGCGGCGGCGTCCTGCTGTTACAGCGGCGCCAGTCGGCCGGGCAGCTAGCAGCCTCACCGCTGCTGGTCCAGGTCCCAGCACAGCGGCTGGACGCTCTGATTGGCCAGCTGTCCAGCCTGCGCGAAACCAGCTGGGCGCGCTGGCGAGGCGCTCCTGAGCCGGACACGGCCGCTCGTCGGCCGACCCCACATGGGCCGGCTGCTCCGGGGTCATCTGGGTCAGCCGCCCCTGGCGTCTGGGCCAGCCACACCCTCAGCCCGGCCGCCTCCGCGTCAGCCTGCCTGGAGTCCGTACGCTCCTGAGTTGGCCATCCTTCCGTTCCTGGGTGAGCCGTGGTCTAGCCAGCCGCTTCAGAGCCAGCTGAGGCGACCACTCCAGAGCCAGCTGAGGTGACCCGCTCCTGAGCCAGCTGAGGTGCCCCCAGCCCGCGTCTGAGCCGGCCCGCTCCAGAGCCAGCTGAGGTGGACCAGCTCCTGAGCCAGCTGAGGTGACCGCTCCTGAGCCAGCTGAGGTGACCGCTCCTGGAGCCAGCTGAGGTGACCGCTCCTGAGCCAGCTGAGGTCATCGCCCCTGAGCCAGCTGAGGTCATCGCCCCTGAGCCAGCTGGGGTGGCCGTTCCTGAGCCAGCTGAGGTGACCCTCCAGCCTGCGTCTGAGCCGGCCGCTCCCAGGGTCGCCGGTGCCCATGTCGGGCCACCACCGGAAGCGCGGCCGCTGGGCGGCGGCGGCGGCGGCGGCGGCCGAGCCGGACCACGTGCGCCGCCAGGTGGAGGCGCTGTTTAGCCGCCGGTTCGACTTCTG
This sequence comes from Pollicipes pollicipes, assembly GCF_011947565.3. Taxonomy (NCBI): domain Eukaryota; kingdom Metazoa; phylum Arthropoda; class Thecostraca; order Pollicipedomorpha; family Pollicipedidae; genus Pollicipes; species Pollicipes pollicipes. The sequence continues at coordinate 36,335,212 of NW_023596921.1, forward strand.
CGCGGCCGAGCACGACTGGAGGCTGCCGGAGCCGGAGCACATGTTCCCTGATGACGAGTGGCAGGGTGAGGCGCCCTCTCCAGGCGCGGAGGACGCCGGCGGCACGTCGTGGCAGAGAGTCAGAGGTGCTGCAACCACGCGGCCTGAACTGCCGCCAGAGCGTGGCTACCTGTACCTCAGTGAGCAGGCCCTGTATTAGAGAAACGAAGTGTGTAAATGCAGATGTATTTGTGTTTCGAAAGAGGGCTTTTATTTTACGGCGATTTACAGTCCCGAGGATAGCTTGGCTTTTGTGGGTGGTTCAGCCATCTCTCTGCCCGGTTATGTATCACCTCTCACCAGTTCCTGATTTTCACCTCCAGGTGGCAGAGCTGCAGACTATGAAGCACGAGCTGAACGCCGTCAAGGCGCTGCTTAGTGACAAGGACATCTCCACCTGGCACGAGCACACATCGGCCACAAACCGGGCTGGCCTGGTGGTGCCCACAGTCAAGCGTCACATTCGGCCCGAGATGGGCACACAGGTGCGTCGCTGGGCCTCGGCTCGACCTGAGGCCGGCTCGGCTCTGCTCGAGGCCGGCCCGGCCCGGCTCCAGGCCGGCCCGGCCCGGCTCGAGGCCAGCCCGGCCCGGCTCTAGACTGGCTCGGCTCGGCTCGGCTCCGCTCTGCTCGAGGCCGACCCGGCCCTGCTCGGCTCGGCCCGGGGTGGCGGCCATGGGACGGTTGGCTAGAAGCGCGGTCAGGACGCGGTCGGGTCCGCACTCCGAAAACGAAATGGTGACATTACGAGCTTGGGGATCACGGCCTGCAGACGTATGGGCTAGAATGGTTGTATTTTGCCTGATTCTGATTTGTAAATCACGAGCTGCAGCTGTCAGGGGTTTTAAGTCGTCTTTGGAACGTACGCCAGCGGAGCGCGTTTTAGAAGTGCGTAGGCCCACAAATGTTTTTGGGGGTAGATTCGGTCTGGCCCGCCGCGTGAAACGCCTGAAAGTGATCTATACTTATTGTTCCTTTTTGCGGCCAAGAAATGTACTAGGTTCTCAAAAAGGCTTGACAGTTTTTGCCATATGTTATTGAACGATCTCGTTTGTGTAGCATTGCGGCGCCAGTTTTACGTGTGTGCTCTGGCGGCCAGGCGTGGTGCAAGTTTTACGAGCTGCTGAGCCTGGGCTCTGTGCTGCCGCCGGCCTGTGCGGACGGCGGCCGGCTGGTGTCGCTGCATCTCTGCGAGGCTCCCGGCGCCTTCGTCACCGCTCTCAACCACTACTGCATCCTGAACGGTGTCGAGGAGGTCAGTACCGCCCCGTCGCTGCCGGGACCGCTGGTTGTCACGGCTTGTAAAGAGCGCTTGCGTGGTTTCTGTGTGCAGTTGGTTTGAGAGTGGTTGTCAGAAGGAGAATGCCGCATTGGTGTTCATATTTCATTCCATGACAGGTGTCATAAAATACGGTGCTTGGACTATCACATCCACATACGCAACAGAACGGCGAGGTATATGTTTTACACGGCGTTGTTTCCGTGCGCCGCGGAGACCACTCCGGCCCTGAAAAACATGAAACCGTGCCGACTCGAGAGCCCATCGGGGTCAGATCGGAAGGCGCCGGCGCGCGGCAGCGGCCGCTGCCGGATCAAGGCACAGGGTGTGGACGGCTGGTGTCGGCCGCCGCGCTTGGACGGCCGGCCGTCAGCGGTGCCGGGCGGCGTCGCCGCCGCCACTCGGCGCTAGTTGCTGTCGCGCTCGAAGAACATGTAGCCGATGAGGAAGGTGGCGCCGAAGAGCGTCGCCTTGGTGGCCGGGTCGAGGCCGTGCGGGAAGGTGACGCCGAACGTGGAGGCGTCGGTGAACACCTCCTTGGTCATGCCGCCCCACTGCTTGGTGATGGTGCCCACCTGGCGGCTGCCGTCGGCCGACATCACGGGGAAGTCGACGTCCGCGCAGCACTTGCAGACACAGCAGGGGCCGTGGATCTGCAGGCGCACCTGGCCGTCGGGACCGCGCACGCTGAAGCTCGGCTTCATCACCGACCACTCCTGCGTGACGGTGCCCATCGGCATACCGCCGGCGCTCACCTCCAGCTCCTGCAGACAGCAGAAGCAGCAGCAGCACTGGCACCTGCCGGCGGCGGGCGCGGCGTGTCAAGCGGGCGGGCGGCGCGGCGGACGCGCGGCCCTACGGCAGGCTAGGCGAGTGTGCTCGACACGGCGGCCGGTTTGGGTGTGGCAGCGGGTCTGGCTATGTCTGGTTGGTGTGCGTCCAGCAGCTGGGTGAAAGCGGCATGCTTGTTTTTACCTTTGCATAAACAAATTTGGTGGGATAAATTTCGCCCCGGTAAAAAATGTTCTTGAGCTGTGCACATTACGCTGCGTAGTGCTGTAAGAAATAAGCTCCATTGAATGTGGTATCGATGGAGATTGCGGTGCATTATGGTTGCATCAACGCGAGACCTGTGCCGTGAGTTATTACAATGAACAGAAAATCGCCTCTCCTGAGCATTTTTAGTTTGCTAGAACAGGTGAGGTACATAGTTCTACCTTTGCACGGCTTCTGCTGCCGGGTTTACTGTAAAAGAGCATTCTGTCCATGGTTTGCTTCCACTCGCTTACCTCGTTCGGTATCCCAGTGGTGTTGTCGTCTGCCCCCCCCCCCCCCCCCCCACACACACACGCTCCTTCTCTCTGACATCTCGCTCTCTCGCCTCCCATTCCACCACGCTGTCAGACTCTGCACACCTCCACATGCCCGCCACTGCATCAGCCCGGGGCGGCCGTGGTGCCGGCCGCCGCCAGCCGCTGTGCTGCTCGGCGGCGGTCCCTTCACGGCCTCCTGCTTACTTGAGCGGCCGGTCCATGGAGAGCACCTCCACCTGCGCGGCGTCCACGACGCTCATGCGGAACGGTCGGCCGCGGCCGCAGCAGCAGCGCGTGCAGCAGCCGCTCTGTTCGGCCGCGTAGTACACCGCCTGGCCGGTGGACGTCTTGATCACGTACTTGTTGGCCGTCTCAAAGCCGGTGAACGCCTCCAGCAGCTCCATCTGGCGGCGCAGAGCGGAGCGACTGCGGCTCTGACTTGGGGCGACGCTGACGCAAGGGCTCGGACGTGCGGTGGTTGTGCTGGGACGGCGGAGAGGGCGTGGCAAGGGTGTACGACGGGGCGGCTCTGGCTTGGGTCGTGCGACGCTGACGCAAGATTCTGACGCAGGGCTTCAGTATGGGGTAGTTGTGCTGGCATCTGAGAGAGGCCGAGAAGGAAGATGACAAGGCGACTTGGGCTCGGGGGCAAAAGACTCGCCGGTAGGATGTTGGCACTACGGTCCCGTCTGGCTTCCGGCGACTCAGAGAGCCTGGATGCCGGCCCACTCCAGCGCAGGACCTTTACAAACCCGGGCTACGACGGGGCTGGGCAACATCTGTCATTCAGTGCTATCACATACGCGCACTGTTTCCATTAGGTGGTTCACACCTGCCCGGTCGGTTCTGGACCGATGCCGCGGCGCACCCTCCGCCCGTTACCGGGGCTGCTCTGGTCACACAACCAAAGATGAGCACAAGGCTTCGTATGCCCTCGACCAGCAGCGGAGCGGTCCACCCAGGGACTGTGGCGCCATGTAGGCACGCGACGGGGTCACCGCGAAGCTGACCTTTTGTTGGACCACGAGCTGGTCGGCATAGGCCAGCGCCTCCAGACCTGAAATCGACATGTTTGGTGTTGTCACAGATGCAAGCAGCATGTGGCGTCATCAGCAGCATGTGATGCGGTTGTGACGTCACCAGCAGCATGTGACGCGATTCAACGCTTCGTGCGTTTGGGCTGCGTCGACGCTTGAGTGCGTTTGGGCTGCGAAATGATTGTGATGCATTCGAAGAGCCTGTTGCATTGGTCTATTCTACGCGGGACTCTTGGCCCTATGGGAGCGGAGCTTGTTCCACAAGTGCTGCGAATGCGAGCAGGTCACCATGACAGGCGCTGTGACGATCGTATGGGGGCGGAGCTTGTTCCACAAATGTTGCAAGCAGGTCACCATGGCAAGCGTCGCGGCGACTGAACGGCCGTTTGCTTTTCATTATGCCGGGCGTCGCCCGTGGCTCCGTTGCCAACGTTACTGGCTGGTAGTTCGGCATGTCTCGCTGTTTGCAGGTAATTGAGCTCCTGTCAGGGAGTATCGCACATCTAAAAAGAACCCGAAAGCTCAAAACAGTAGCAAGATGATAGAGCTTCACCTGCAGAAGGGTCCAGCAGCACAGAAGAACGCTCTCACCCTTCTGTTCACGGGAAATAAAAGCGACTCTGGAAGGCTAGGCAGATGTAGGGTATCGTCCTTCACTCAGCTCATACTTAACACTGGACACCAGCCTGTCCTCGACACCACAGGTGTAGGAGCAGGGGCGGGGGGGGGGGGCGACGAAGACCACTGACCTCGTGGCCAGCCAGGCGCCGTGGTCTGGAGCGTGCCCTGTTGGGCGACCAGCATTGGCTGTCCGCCGGCCATCACCAGCCCGAGCGGCTGCGGCTGCTGCATGGTCGGAGCCGGCCCCACCTGTGACGGCACCATCATCGCTGCGAGCCGTCCGAAACGTTCGCACGGTCCGCTCCGTCCGCCTCTCCTGAGGTCGTCCGTTCCGCTCGTTTCGTTTGTTCTGTTAGCTCCGCACGTTCCGTCAGCAGCTGCGCCCGTCCGCTGCCGTCCCGTCCGCTCCGCCCGTCCGCTCCGCCCGGGCCGCCGAGTAGCGACTGCCGTTGCCCGCTGCCTGGGTAACGGCGGGCCCGGTATTGACGTTATATCGAGGAGGCGGCGTCGCCGTGTGGTCATTGTCGTGGCCCGGCAGTCACCAACTAGCGGTGTCATTGGGGCTTTCTACGCCTTCAGTAGCTGGGATTATGGTGTCTCTCGCTTACCTCTCACTCTGGCGGAAAGGACGGGAACCGCGCAGAATCGAACCCCGTACCCCCGGTTTCCCAGACTCGCAGGTGAACCGCTAAAAAAAAAACGCCACGAGCGCCCCGTCCGGCCAGCGCGGCGTGTTCCATGATCGGGGCGAAGGAGGGTTACGGCCCGGTGGCGACCGTCATGTGTGCGTAATGGCCAGCATGTGCACTCTGAGCACTTCGCCCTGATCCGATTGCCATTTGACCATTCCTCCTGAGATGCAGACCGGGCGTGTATTTACACTGAACAAGCGCAGGTACTCGGAACAGGTGGATCGATGTGTGCTGACGTCGACTCCACGCTGACGGAACGCGTGCTCCACACCCATTTGCGGACTCACGTGGCTGTTGGCAGTTAATTTGCCCTACATTTACCCGTATCGCGTAAGATTTGTGTTCTGGGGCCAGTTTTATAATAAAAATTTATCACCGCTCCTTGCCAAAAAAAAAATAACTCAACCAAAAAAAATTCCGCCGCTTACGGAGTTTTATTAACGGTCCTGCCACCCAACATTAATTTCTCTGATGAAGGCTTTTCTAAACGCAGTCAGCTGTTGCCTGTCAGAAGTGCCAGATGCTATCGTATCGCAAACAAACATTTGTTTATTTTTGCGACGGTCGATTATGCTCATTGAGAACGACAAATAGTTTTGTTACTTCTTAAGTGAATACTTAACCACAAGCATGCCACAAGTAATTCAATGAAAACATTGACGTGCATACTTTGAATAAATTACCCAGTTATTATATCATTGGCGAAATATTGCACACAAAATTAGGGGAATGGCGTTTGAATTATGGTACCATGTGATAAGGCACCTATCCACTACCATTGACTGAAATCCCATGGCATATGCCCCCCGCCCCCTTGTCCGATCCATCTCCTGGTTTAATGACGCCGCTTGCAGCCCCGCGTATGAATATTTCACTGTTTGGCGCATGCGTGCACGGTACCTACCTACCAAGGAATACACCTGGGTATCCCATCCTCCCCTGATCTCCCCATAACCAACTTACCCTGGTGGCAGAGAAATTGAAAGAAGGTCGTAGAATCTAAGCAAATGGGTGTAGTGGGATGTAGAATACAGGCAGGCGGGTAGGCTTCTGTCCAGGCACACAACCAGGTACAGTTACGCATGTCTTCACTCGAAGCAACGCGAGGCCGTTGGTGTCGCTCTGCCTAGGCGTCCATTATCACGTTCTAAGGAGCTCAGGGTTTTACTGTGGCGAATATTTCCTATTTTTACAACAGTTCAAACCTGACAAGCGTATTATTCCTTTTGTTCGCTTCCATCCTTTTCAGCCCAAATTTTAGCCCGCATTTATCCGTTGCCAATCACAACCCTCAGCTGCAACCCCGCCGCCAAAACTGATACCACCGGCAGCTGCTGTTTCAAGGACGGCGTGCGCCGAATGCGTCAACGACAGGGTTGACAACGACGCTTGGCGCTGGGGAACAGAAACAAAAATTGTACTACTTGGCGCATGGGCACCTAAGGGGTGCCATGGTTAGCGCCGACGGCGGGCCGTTCGAGAGCCAACGCGCGTTTTACAGGTGCCTGAGAGGACAATGCATCCTAGCATGGTCATGTAGGTAGACTTCTAGCTACCTACTACCAATGCATAACGCCTACCTTCCCAATGACACGGTTACCACACAAACTGGTAGCCTTTGCTGAATATGCCAGATATCTACCCTGATTGCGTTACATAGCAATGGTGTCCCACCTCTACTTTCGCAAGCTATTTGAACACAAATTAGGCGGAGGCAGGTCTTTGTTTTTTAGAAAAAAAATGCCGACATGGTAACAGAAAAAAACGCTGTATTTTGCTCACGGCAATGCCAACAACATTTAAAGTTCCAAGCAGTTTGCATGATCTTGCTGTCGCTGCCAGTTGATGGACCTGATGAGGGCGTTCGACACCGGGACCTCGAAATCGGATAGCGTCTGCTGTCTTTGATCTGCAACCAGAGACAGAGCACCAATCATGGAATGCATTGGTTTTACTCATATCGTCATCAGAGTTGCGTATACACTTGCCGGAATATCTGCAGGTCGTTACACTCTACCTACATGTCCAGTTTACATGCGGAATATATATTAGTTGAACACAAGTGCATACAACAGCGATAGGGGAGGGGGTGTTCAACAATCACCTTAAAATGCAAAAACCTTGAGTTCGAAATGGAATAGGAATGATATTAATGGTGGGGACTTATACCCGATTAGATTTAGTACCTCCAAACCCACCAGTGAAAGATAAAATTAAGGTCTCATAAAAATCATGGAACACTGTGTCCTGATCTTCCAGTCCCACGTGCAGCCTCAAGCAATCTGTGGCCCACAACATCGCCGAGGAGCCCACAGCGAACATTAGTTAAAAGTGATGGAAAACAGGGGCGCAGTAGGGTTTCATAGGGGCTGCCCTGTTTAATTATGTGCTGTGGCAATATAATTAACATTGTCAATAGCAAAATATGCTATCAGTCTAATGATTGGGGAACAGTCACAGCCTTAGCCTGTTCTCATTGTATTAGTGTCATTGCATGTATGGGAACTTGACAACGCGGAGGTGTGCATCAACTTAGCTGCTTTGATCCGGAGGGTAGCCTTTGCCCTCCCCTTTTTGTTTGTTATATTGCTATTTCATACCAAAATATAAGCAGTACAGTTATGCATACTTGGACAAGGTACTTAAGCACATGAGGGCAAATCTGAATGAATGCAGCCATTAGTCGCGGTTTCGTCACAACTTAGTCAGCACATGGGTGAGAGAGGCTATCTGGTGCACCAGGGGTTAGGGGGGGGGGGGGGGAGCAACAGGTAACTTCATCATAGAAACTATTGAACCTATGCTGCTGCCAAGGAGTGTAAAGGTGGTGGGCCGGATGTGGAGGGGGGGGGGGGGGCTGCCACTAGATAAATCACTAACTTCACAGAAAGAGGGGCAAGCAATCGCAACCAGGGAAGCAAATAGCAAATGCCATCTAAGTTGCATATAAAAAGAAGACATTTAGTCTACTGTATACATCTAAGATGACTAGTTCAAAGGGCCTTTTAAGATATCTATCCGCTGAAGCATTGTGTTGTTCCCCTTTCCCTAACCACTAGAAATAATACAAATGCTTCAGGTACTCATTCACGACTTCAGACCACTGGTTACCACCCAAGCATGGGCCATGAATGGGGAGGGAGAGGAGGTGGGGGCAGGGAGAACTGTCGCACAAATAAGGGCAAGCTTTGACATAAACTCCCCCTCCCCTCCATCCAGCATCTAGAGAGGTTGCACTGCTACGGCCGCCCCCCCCCCGTGGGGGGGGGGGGGGCGGCGTAGTGTCTGTGTCTTAGCGTGCTACAAGCAGCAAGATGTTGAAATGTGGGTAAAGCTGTGATTTATCCAGCAAAAGCGCAAATATCTATAAATCGAGGCCCACCTGTACGCTGTAGCATGTTCCTGAATCCTGGGCAATGTTTTCAGCGACGTTCCTTGTAGTCTATGCTTGTGCGTCTTACACGCATGGGGTGGAACCAAGGTACCACATAGGCATCTCGGAGCATGATGTACACCGCTGGTCCTCATCAGTAGCCTGTTGCCCTTAGCCTGATGTAGCCTTATTTTGATTTCACCATCAATCGGGTGGGGACAAAACGATACAAGCCAAGCAATGTAGATGCATGCACCCTGAAGCTAGGTTTCTGAGCCATTGCAAACCTACTTAGGGCGCATTTTGATAAAAGTACGTCGGCCTTGATTAAAAAAACGCAGCGACGAGGTTGATTTTTTATCGGCCCATTTTCTACAATAACTGCGCATTTACCATTGCGCTTCTCGCCGCACAATTTGTTTATAAAACTCGATGGTGAAAAAGCGCTTCCGACGACGGAGGATTTTCATGGAGGATAATTTTTTTACTCCGTGCTTTATAAAACTCGGAGGAGGAAGATCTGAGAAAAATTGCCTGCGCTGAGGGTATTCTTTTTATAAAACTGGCCTCTGATCCCTTTTTAGCGGTAGTTTAACCGTTATCACGACATTGATGTTACGGCAAAAACTCCTTCCGACAGGAGTGCCGCACGACAAAATTATGCCTCAGAAGCTTATACACTTCATTACATCTACTGCAAGAACTTATATAGTCTTTACGTGTATTCGACGTTACTTCCACTGCAAAAACTCATGCACGACATGAGTGGTTCACGACCAGACTTATACTGCAAAAAGCTATACCCGTCAATGCTTCTGTAGCAGGCTTATACAACATTCCCTTTACTCACATGTGACGTACTTCTACTCCGAGGAGCTATATGTGACTTTAGTGCTGTACCAGGGACGTAGTTTCACGAAATGAGATGGGTGTAGGTGGTGGCTGAACCGTGAAAAAAATGACCCAACCCACACTTAAAGTATGCCAAGGAGCCGGTTTCTCCCAGATTTGGCCCATTTTCTTCCGAAGGTTTTGGGGCTTCATCCCCTTGCCCCAACTAAAAAGGAAGCTACACCCCTGTGCTACTCAACAGAGCTTGAAAAGCAATCAAAAACTTCTATTAAGAGATTATGGCCTTCATTTTTCCTGTTGCAGAAACCTATACAGTCCTTACGTATGTTCGATATTACTTCTCGCACAAAGACTACGCGATATGGGCGCAAGTTTAACCATCAGTGCTCCAACCCATGAATTAAGCCTGGCCAAAGTTCCGGAGGAAAAGAACTCATCGCAACACTTGGCTGGGCGAAGTCAGGCTGGAGGTGCCCACTCCATGGAATCGAAACATTATTCCTGCCGTAAACATTGCGAGCGCTAAACCTATGACGGCAATTCATCTTTTTTACCGAACAGAGGTGTGGTTCACTGTCGTGGAGTTGCAGAACGAGCGTGGAAGCTGAACAGGGGGAAACAACCAAACCTGCCCCAAAATACGCTATACGCGGTGTTTGCCCCGAATGTGGCACACCTTCATATCACAGATGAATTGTGAATGGGGTCTCCCACTGAATACAAAGCTAAACCACTGATCTGGTCTTCATTGAGGCGTGTCATTACTTCAAATGCAATTATTTATATAATGCTCAAGTACAAGTTTTCTAATAGTGGTACCAAGTTTTGTCGCGTATCATATATCATGCTCCAGTACAGGTTTTCTAGTACTGGTGTCGGGTTTTGTCGCGTAGCATATATAATGCTCCAGTGCAAGTTTTCTAGTACTGGCACCAAGTTTTGTCGCGTAGGACCAATGTGTGTAACTATTGGCAGTAGAAGTTGGGTCGTAGCACAGCTGTCAGAAGTTTTTGCTGCAGCACTAATGTTGTGCAGTCGGTGGCACTGATTTGGAGTCAGTTTAAACACCGCCGCGCAGCGTGATGATGCGCAGATTGGGCAGGTGTCAGATGTTTGGTTCAAGTCCGTCTCTGAAGGATCTCACACTGTTCGGGAGTTGGCAGCACTGAGGAGCGATCGCCTGGACCCGCGATCAACACTGCGCCAACTGCAGCGCCCGCGCCAGCGGGCTCGCGGGTACTGCCGGCCATAAACAGCGCCTTTGGCCCCGGGACGCGTCCTCTGGAAGCGGGCTGACCATGGGTCACAGGAGCGCTCCTTCCCGCCAGGGCTAGGAGATCTGCACCGCCGGCTGCGTGCCAGCCGGCCTTGACGGGCGTCTGGACGGCGGTGTAGTGATCAAGACTGCACCGCAGGGATGCCGAGCACCGCACCGCCGTGCTTGATGGGCCAATGCTGCGACATTAGCCAGATCACCTTTGTGATGTCACCCAGAAATTAGAGTTGTCTAGCTCATGCGCATTACATCAATTGGGAGATGGGCGGATTGCGGTGGGTTGTAATGCTAGGGGCCTTCATCGGCTGTACGGTATTACCTCTGCGATCGGCTGTAGTGTGAGCGGCCTTCAGGGTCTGTACGGTAGTACCTCAGCAATTCGGTTGTAGCATGAGAGGCCCTCAGCGGCTGTACAGTCTTACCTCTACAATTCGGCTGCGCATACATGTGGTGTGCGGGGATGGCTGCTGATCGATATTTGCACGTGCTAGCAAAGCTCTTCGCGCTCAAAATAGTCATTTCAGCGTCCGGAGCCCATCATCAATCGATTTTGTGGATTGATCGGATTTGTCGCACGCGGCCAGGTTTCCGGGCCACCATTGTACCAGTAAGTACCACGTTGAGGCGAAGGAGCTGCGAGGTTCTCAAGTGCGCGCCATGCGGGCGGTTTGGGACCTCTGGCACGGATACTTCGGGAAAGTCCAGCTTGAAGCCGCGCCGCAGAGCCGGCCGGTGGCGAAGGTGTCCTTGACGGCCTCCGTGACGTCCGTCGCGCATCGGTCCAGCTTGAAGCCGCGCCGCAGACCCTGCCGGTGGCGAAGGTGTCGTTGACGGCCTCCGTGACGTCCGTCGCTCATCAGTCCAGCTTGAAGCCGCACCGCAGACCCGGCCGGTGGCGAAGGTGTCCGCGACGTCCGTCACACATGGGTCCACCTTTGCCGACGCCGTTACCACGTCGCCGTTAACTCGATATGCTCAGCATTCAGAGTTCATTGCGGTCGTGTGTATCGGTCGCCAGGCAACAAGGTCAATGGCTCAATACTCTGACGTCCCCGGCTTTCGCGGTCTCTTTCTGTCCCGAGTTTTGTGTGACGAGTCGGGCCGGTCGTCGGACCGGGACAATGCGGCCGTGAATACGCAGCAGCGCATGCGGCAGCCGGGCTCTCGGTTGTATGCTCGCGACATTGGCGAAGGCCGCGGCCGGGAATCGATGACCGTTGTTCTTTGGTGTTGTCGGACGAAAAGGAAGGGGCTCCCGTGGGTCTCGCCTTGGTTATGCAGCATGGTGCAAAGGAGCTCTTGTGATGTTTTTTGTTCGAATGGTGAATTATCAGAAGTCTCGAAACAGCTGCTCATTTGACGTCGGCCTTTGAAGCATGCACTTATGGAGAAGCGCGTAACGTTTCTCAAGATTTCCCCGGACGGGTCATTAGTGTAAGTAAACGAAACCGCTGACACCTCCGTGCAGCTGTGTTCTCCAATATCACACCCGAGAAGCCCGTGAAACCCCGTACTCCGCCCCGTCAACAGTGGGACTGGCATGCTACCCACGCTGAACCCGTACTACGAGGCCAACCCGCTGAGCCGTATGATCTCGGACGACCGGTTCATCCTGCACACCCTGTCACGCTGGCACTTCGGCGCCGACGACACGGGCGACCTGATGAACCCGGCCAACGCCGACCACCTGATCGAGGTCACCGGCGCCGGGGTCAACCTGGTGACGGCCGACGGCAGCGTGGACTGTCAGGTCAGTGGCCGGGGCGCGGGTCAGATGTCAGACGCCGCGGGCTAGCCAGGGCGGGGGAGGGCGGCACGAGATTCACGGGTGAAGGCGGAGGCAGGCTCGGTGACTCGCGACGGGGGAGATAGGCCGTGGGTTAGGGACGGAGAGGAGGCAGAGACCGGCGAGCGTGGCCGGACAGGTAAGCGGGCTCGGGGCCGTGACGTGCGGTTGTACCGGGAAGAGGGTAGAGACCGGTGAGCGTAGCCGAACAGGTAAGCGGGCTCGGGGCCGTGACGTGTGGTTGTACCGGGAAGAGGGTAGAGACCGGTGAGCGTGGCCGAACAGGTAAGCGGGCTCGGGGCCGTGACGTGTGGTTGTACCGGGAAGAGGGCAGAGACCGGTGAGCGTGGCCGGACAGGTAAGCGGGCTCGGGGCCGTGACGTGTGGTTGTACCGGGAAGAGGGTAGAGACCGGTGAGCGTGGCCGGACAGGTAAGCGGGCTCGGGGCCGTGACGTGTGGTTGTACCGGGAAGAGGGTAGAGACCGGTGAGCGTGGCCGGACATGTAAGGAGGCCCGGGGCCGTGACGTGTGGTTGTACCGGGAAGAGGGTAGAGACCGGCGAGCGTAGCCGAACAGGTAAGCGGGCTCGGGGCCGTGACGTTGGGTTGTACCGGGAAGATGGCAGAGACCGGTGAGCGTGGCCGGACATGTAAGGAGGGCCCTGGGCCCCGACGTGGCGGCGTGGCGGGGAAGGGGAGGGGGGGGGGCAAAAAACCGGTGAGCAGGCTCGGAACCCTGGCGTGGCGTTGTACCGGGGAGGGGGGGGGGGGGGGGGGGGGGTGGCAGAGACCGGTGAGCGTAGCCGAGCAGGTGAGCAGGCTCGGAGCCCTGGTGTGGCGTTGGTACCGGGGAGGGGGGGGGGACAGAGACCGGTGAGCGTAGCCGAGCAGGTGAGCAGGCTCGAGCCCTGGCGCGGCGTTGTACCGGGGAGGGGGGGGGGGGACAGAGACCGGTGAGCGTAGCCGAGCAGGTGAGCAGGCTCGGAACCTGGCGTGGCGTTGTACCCTGGAGGGGAGGGGGGGGGGGGGGGGGGCAGAGATCGGTGAGCGTAGCCGAGCAGATGAGCACGCTCGGGGCCCTGACGTGGCGTTGTATCGGGGAGGGGGGGGGGGGGGGCAGAGACCAGTGAGCGTAGCCGAGCAGATGAGCACGCTCGGGGCCCTGACATAGCGTTGTACCGGGGAGGGGGGGGGGGGGCAGAGACCAGTGAGCGTAGCCAAGCAGATGAGCACGCTCGGGGCCCTGACGTGGCGTTGTATCGGGGAGGGAAGGGGTGGGGACCGGCGAGTGTAGCCATGGATGTAAGCAGCCCCGGGGCCCTGACGTGGCGGCGTGTCGGGGAGAGGAGGGGAGAGGACAGAGGCTGGCAAGCGTAGCCGCACATGTAAGAAGGCCCGGGGCCTTGACTTGGCGGCGTGTCGGGGGAGAGGAGGGGTGGAGACCTGTGAGTGAGCCGGTGGGTGACCAGGCCCTGACGTGGCGGCGTGTCGGGGGAGGGGAGGGAGTGGAGACCTGTGAGTGAGCCGGGCGGGTGAGCAGCCCCCGGACCCTGACGTGGCGGCGTGTCGCGGGGAGGGGAGGGGGCAGAGACCGGTGAGTGGGCCGGGCGGGTGAGCAGGCCCCGAGCCCTGACGTGGCGCTACACACCTGTCTTATTCGTGGCTCCCGTGACTCCGGACATGTGTCAGTCGGCTGCAGCTGGGTGGAGTCGTTGGCCAGACTCCAGGCCGCTGAATAGCCCGCTCACAACGGGGCCGACTCATGTGGTGTCTGTTGCGTTATTGGGGGTCGTATGTGCATATTGGGCTGTTTGCTGCGTCTTGGTTCGTAATGAAGCTATGACATATTTTGTGCTCGTTTGCTGCATGTTGCGTGCCTTGTTTTCCTACCAATCTGCTATTGTGATGGCATGAATGAGCCTCATCATAATTTTGTGCGGCTAAATTTGGTCGTGCGTCGTTCTTACATCATCATGGGGATCGCCTCGCCGCGGTAGCAGTGCACATGGTTTTCACGAGTACTCGCTGTCGCGAATAGTAGCTTACATCGATTGTCAGCATCGATACAGTCATCGTGCCATCGCTTCACATTCACTTACACTGTTTGCTGGTAAACCTGCAAGTGTAGCCGCGTGCCATACGGTGCTCGCCCCCATGTCGGAGCGCTTCGGCACAGGAACGTGAGCAAGCTTGATTGCTGATGTACATGTTGCTTGCGTGGCCTATACGCCCGCGGTCATTTGCGTACATGCCTACCGAGTAGCACACAAGTTATGGGCGTTGATGGCCGTCGCTGTCGATGCACCTAAACCTCCACTGGTCGTAATGGCACACATAATTACGTCTTCACCGCTATCTATTTCTTTGCGTGACTGTTAATGATAACATCGATTTCCTGAATGAACAAAGACTGTGGCGCCCCAATTACTGACCCCGCAAATTCCCCTAGGTCCGAACGTTCCTCGCCAGCTCCCCGAGTGGGCATTAAAATACGGAAGTACTGTTACCAAGGACAAGTGGGGTGTTTTTGTTTCGGCTTAGCTTAGCGGCAAAATTTACAGCATGCGGCGCGTGGTCGATCGTGTTTAGACGTTTGGTGGGTAAAGCACATGCGTGGGCAGATGAGTTTGTTTGCATACTGGCGACAAAGCAGGCGCCATCGAACACAGCGAAGTTGCTTGCTTTGAGCTGTACGGGCGACAAACCAGGCGCGACTGAACGCGGCGAAATCGTTTTATTTGAGCGTCACTGGCGACAAACCAGGTGCTATCCAACACGCGAAATTGCTTGATTTGATCGTATGCGCTGGAATAGTACGTTTCTTGGTATTCTGCGTGTCGTTGTGTTGCTATGCTGTGAGGGAAGGCCAGACAGTTTCCGGGATATTTTATTCGAATCTCGCACGACGAGCGGACGCGGCTGGAGGGGGCCAACGTCACTGATGTTTATAGAGCAGCGACAGCAGTGGAACGAAGCCTTCTTCGGTTCTCGGTTTGCGAACCCGCAGTTTTTCCTGCAGTGGTGTCGGCTCGGCTTCGGCTTTTAGCGGATTCTCTCGGCTGACCGGCTTTGGTCTTACCTTTGCGCCAGTTTTCGACGGTCGGCTATGGCTTTATTTTTGTGGTAGTTTTGTGCGCAGGCTTGACTTTCGGCTTCCAAGTTTGTGTTGTTTTAATCGTGGCTCTAGCTTTGGTTTCATGCGATCTTGAATTGCTCGGTGCGCTTTTTCATGATGGTTTTCTTTGCAGTTGCGGCCTTGCTAAAGAATACAGTAAAAGGAAACACAAAAACAGTCGCCTATTCGAGGCTTCGGACCATATATGTCTGAAAGCCAAAAGTACAGCGGAAGACGGCCTGAAAATTGAGGCGTTCGAAACGGTCGGCACAGACTTATCTACAAGACGAGGTTTTTAGTCAGAAAAAATATCACGTCCGTAATGCTAACTCGTCTGTCTCAATCACCCCGCAAGACCCTGGTGACATTTTATGACACCATACATCCATACAGTTTCAGCAAACGGGAGACGCTTTTCGTTAAGGAAAAACATCGTCGTACACTAAAATAACTAGGCCGAAGCCATGTCTTAACTAATGGGGTCAGCTTTGGACTGCCCGTTTCTCAAGTTCGAAACCCTTGACTTCAGGCTTCGGTTTCGTGTTAACGAAATAATTATCACATTTCAAAAATGCATAGCCGCTGGCGTGGGCTTAGGCTTCGGCTCCACGTTCTTGTTCGGCTTCAGGTGGGTCTTTGAAGCCTGGTTTGGTCACGACAGCGTATTTGCCTCCAGAGTCTCTGCCCCGTTCGTACACTGTAGGCCATCCCGCCAGGGAAGCTTCAGCCACACCTGCACACTGTGACCGGGACGGACCTGGCCGCGACGTGTGTCCGGCGCGTGAGCGTGACACGGGACCCGCTGACCTGTGGCAGGGCGAGCCGGCCGAGCAGGAGCGGATAGTGGCCGGCCTGCACCACTGCGAGGTGTGGTGCGCCCTGCGTGCCCTCCAGCCCGGCGGCACGCTGGTCGTCAAGATGTTCACGTTCTACGAGTCCGGCTCCGTGTGCCTGCTGTTCCTGCTCAGCTGCTGCTTCGCCGAGGTGGGTCGGCTGCTGGCCGTCCGCGGCCGCTCCAGCCGCCCCGAAACAGCCGTGCAGCGGCGCCCTGTGCGTGTGCGTGTCCAGGGGTCATGTGGCGGGGTTGCCGCGCTGACCGTAGCGGTCACGCACGCTCGAAGGCGCCTGACGATAAATTTAACATGTTTCACGCCGCCGGAGGGTGCGGTGCTGTTCCAACAGGTTAGCCCGATTAAAGAGCATCCGCGTGACATTTGGAATACTCTGCTGCGTTCACCGTCCTACGCCGCATTGGCAAACGTGGAAAGGGAAAACCGTGTGACAGGTGCTAGCTTTGTCTCAAGTTTAGTTTCGTTTTCATGGATCTGCGCTGTTTTGTACCGATTTCGATAGCCGCTCTCCGGCGGCCAGGCAATTGTCCCCCTGCCCTGACCGTCCCCTGACCCATGTCGGCCAGGTGAGCGTGGTCAAGCCGTCGTGCAGCAAGTCGGGCAACTCGGAGGTGTACGTGGTGTGCCGACGGCTGGCGGCGGGCCCGCTCAGCGGCGGCCACCTGGAGCGGTGGCGGCGGCGCTACGGGGCCGACGGCCGCCAGCCGCTCTTCGCCCGACACCACGTGCCCGACACGTTCATCCAACAGCTTGTGCAGTGCGCCAGGCTGTTCAAGGTTGGTGTTAAAGGCTGTTCACAGCGGCGCCGGCGATGAGAGAAAGTGAGAGACGCTTTGTAGCCGGACCTGCCTTGTTCACATTTCTTTTGCCGTCAGTGCAAAGGTGCAAATACACAAACAATCATGTGGAGAGATCTGGAGTCTTCTTCTTCCTGAAAGAGCGGAGAGAGAGAGAGTGAGAGGTGAGAGAGAGCTGCTTCCAGACAAAGCTTACACTTCATAACTCGGTGTTTTGTTCAGTCCACTGAACTATTCCCTGTCTACTCAGCGTTACGAATAGCAGACGTCGATGGTGCTGACATGCTGTCCGTTTGTTGCCCGTGATGGGAGCCGTCTTCCCCACTGAACCTGACCTGACCTGACCTGACGTGACCCGGCGCCGGCCGTTGATTGCCAGACGTCACAGGAGGCGGAGATCGCTCGGAACCTGCAGCTGCACGAGCGGGCGGATGGCGCCGCCTGGCGCGAGGTGGACGCCGTCAGAGAGGCGGTCGCCGCCCAGTTCCTGCAGCGCTGCCGCCTGGCGCCCATAGATAAGACGCTGAAGCTGAGCCACCCGGTCGATCCCCGGCTCTACACGTCGTTCCAGGTGAGCGGGTGGCCCAGCGCAGGGACGCCCCGATCTGTCCTGAGTGGGGACGGGAGCCGACTGTCGCGCCGCGGCCTTCGGAATGAAGCCGTTCGGTGTCGCGCGGCGAGCAGGAAGACCGGCTCGTGCAACAATGTTAGGTCTCGTCCCGTCGAGGACGATTGATAGCCGGCGGCGGTACTCGCTCTCATTCACCGAGTAGCCCTTCCCGGACTGTTCGTTGTTACTCAGCGTGTGCTGGCGGCCGTCACACAAAGTAGCTTACGGGATTTAAAGCCGGTCCAGGTGTTAAGTTCACTCATGGTATGATACTGTTTGCTGGGTTGTGATTGATGAAAAGAGTACATCACCAGCTATCATGCATAACCTGATCGTTTGTATTAACTATGGGGCTTTTGGTGGATGACCGTGAGGAGTTTTGAAAATATCTCGGAGGCCGCGGTTTCATATCGGGACGTGCGCCATCCTGCAGCCAGCCATGCAGCGCACGCCCGCCGCCGTCTGACATCGCCGCTGTCTCCCAGGTGGAGAACAAGGCCGGCACCGGCACCTACGAGCAGCGCACCGGGCCGCGTTCGGACCGGGACCGGCTGGCGGCGGCCGCCCGGCAGCTGGCCGTGCTGGCCGCGCCGCCGCCGGCCGCCGAGTTGGAGTGGCGGCCAGCGCCGGCCGCCGCCGACTTCCGGCAGGCGGCCAGCCGCGCCGAAGGTCTGCCGCCGGCGCGGCTGCACGCCTGCAAGTTCTGCTCGCTGCGTCTGCTGAAGCTGCACGGTCGCGTGGCGGCGGCGGCGGCGCGGTGCCTGCCGGCCGAGCCCGGCGACGAGCGAGGCGCTCGGGTGGCGCGCGTCGAGGACGGTGTGCTCGTCTCCCTGCCGTGCCGCGCCGAGCCGTGGCCCTGTGACGCCGGCACGGTGACGACGCTGCGCGCGGCGGCGGCGCTGCTGCGGCCGGGCGAGACGCTCGAGCTGCGCGGTCTCTTTCTCTTCCACCGGCTCAACATCGGCCTGCTGCAGCTGGCGGCGGCGCTGTTCGAGCGGGCGGCGCTCCTGCCGCCGCCGGCCGGTCGGCCGCGGCCGTGCGTGGCGCTGCGCGGCGCCCGTGATCCACCGGCGCTGCTGGCGCTGCTGGACGCGGTGCTGCAGGTGCTGACGCCGCGCACGCTGTCGCTGTTGCCGGTCACAGAGCTGTGTCTGCGGCCGGGCGTGGAGCAGCTGGTGGCCTACAATGACAGGCTGCTGCGGCTGATCACGGCTGACCTGCTGGAGCAGGTTGGCGCCGGGCAGACGGCAGCTGAAGAGGAGCCGTCCGGGACCGGGCCGGCCGACCTGCTGGAGCGAGACGGACAGCGGCAGACGCCCAGCGAGCCGTGCGAGGCGGTGAAGCGGACTGAAGAGCGGCAGGCCTTGAGCGGTCAGTGCGATCAGTTGGAGCGAGCTGGAGGCGGACAGGTGGTCAGCGACCAGTGCGATCAGCTGGAGCGGGTTGGAGGCGGACGGGTGATCAGCGATCAGTGTGATCAGTTGGAGCGGACTGGAGGGGGACAGGCGGTGAGCGGGCAGTGTGACGCGTTGCAGCTCACTGGAGCGATGCAGACAGAGACTACCGCGGTGGTTTGAGACGCGACTGTGAAGCCACCTGGCCACAGACTCCCGAGACGCCGTGATGCGGTCGCCGGGGCGAAGTGGGACCCTGACGCGGCACGTGGTGACCGAACGCGCCGGGCTTGGACCGGGAGCGACCGCTCTGCGGCGGCCGACCGCTGCACTCTGTTTTGGGCCGCTGAAAGGGCAGCCCGATGAGTCCTCGCAGGAATGGTAGATCACGGACGGGTTACAGTGTGATCGTATGATGCGAAGAGGATCAGTTTGTTTACTGGAGGTTCCAGCTATTTGACGATCTTTTGGATTGGCTGGCTCGTGGAGGAACTGTGTCGGCCTGCTGTCGTGGCGTGCCTTCCGGGTTGTTGCTTAAGCACGATATGGCTTCGCGATGGCTGGCACCCGGGCCACGCGCCACGTGGAGGCTGCGTCGGCACGGCGGTTTTCATCAATCGACTGATAATGTCGGCTGGCGGGATGGCACGGGGCTGTGTGTATTCCCACATTGTTTCCAATAAACGGGCTGCAATTGCCAATAGTTTTAACACGCATCCTGTGGGCTTGTCAGAATGGGACGATGGGAAGTGTGGGGGGGGGGGGGGGGCGGGGAGCTGCACCTCGCTCTCAGCTCCCGCCGCGTCGGCGCCACGGAAATGTTAACGTGGTGATTTCGAGTTGACTATCTCGTGAACGGAAGCCATGAATGGTTGCCATGACAGTCTCACAGTAGCCGTACGTTAGGGACCAACATGTTACCGCCGTTAAACGGTTAGTAGCCAAATATCGAAAGGAACATGTCGACTGTTGCATGGCAATTGCATATTACATATGTTTTTCGCTGAGCTCGTGGAGTGGGCCGAACCGGCCAAGCTGGGCATATGTTCTACCTTTATGCACACGATAAGTAGAGGCACCTCATGACGTAACTTGGTACCAACGACCATGCACTGAAAGTTCGTAAGTTTTGAACTGAAGAAGTGATGTCCATTTTTGTCGTCAAAGTCGGTATACCGGCTGCTTGGAGGTTTGCTGTGTGGTGTATGGTTGAGACGGGCTACCTGACTCCAGCATTTGTTCATTTGTTTACTTAACTTCATATGCAAGGTCCAGGCTTCATGGTATGTTAGCAAATGTCTAATGCACGTACAGCTCCTTCTGTTAAGAAGTAAACCTCCCATATGTATTTGTATCTGTTTTACGCTCTTCAGAAAGTTCTCGCGACTAGAGCTCAAAGGTGGGCAAAGGCCGTAGAAATATTGAACCTATCATCTGTGCCAGCGTTGGTGCCACGTGGCTGACAGTTTTTACGGTTGCCGTGGCTTTCTCTGAAAGTATTTTACATGAGCATGCTCTTGCCTTAGCATTGAAAATATGATGTGTTACAGCTTTTCTGTCTTAGGAGAAATCCATCGTCGCACATGGAACCAGATATAGTGGAAATTTGTCGGCGGTGCACCCTTCACAGTACCGGACGTGTAACCGTCCCGCCCTAAACTGCAACCGCTGTAGCCGACGCAACCATCCCGCTCATCCTGCTTATGCCGCCTAACGCCATGCGCACAGGACCACCTCAGAAAAGGTGTAACAACAAGACGGCGAAATGGTAAATAAATAACCCTGACAACTATGCAATGTCTGAAGCGAGGGGCATAACATTACGTTTTGGGGCGCCACCGCTGCTGGCTTGGCATCATCTGGCCTCGGTCACGTTACAAGCCCGCCAGCTGACGGCAGCCCCGACTGGTGACGTCACGGCTCGTCAGCTGACAGCAGCCCCGGCTGGTAACGTCACGGTTCGTCAGATGACGGCAGCTGCGACTGGTAACGTCACGATCCGTCAGCTCACGGCAGCCCCGACTGGTGACATCACGGTTGGTCAGCTGACGTCAGCTGCGACTCGTGACTTCGCGATCCGTCAGTTGACGGCAGCTGTGGGTGACGTCACGATCCGTCAGCTGACGCCAGCCCCGCCTGGTGACGTCACGGTTCGCCAGCTGACGGCAGCCCGACTGGTGACGTCGCGATCCGTCAGCTGACGCCAGCCCCGCCTGGTGACGTCACGGTTCGCCAGCTGACGCCAGCCCCGACTGGTGGCGTCGCGATCCGTCAGCTGACGGCAGCCCCGACTGGTGACGTCGCGATCCGCCAGCTGACGGCAGCTGCGGGTGACGTCGCGGAGCAGCTCGCTCGTGTTCCCCTCAGCCCACCACTATTCCAGCGCTCTGCTCGGGGTGGGGAAGTACGACAGCGTACCCCAGATGAGTGATTACGCGCGTTTCATGTGTATGTACTGATCTATTACCAAACGACGGTGAGAATCATCACAATGGAACGGGACCCACCGGTCGCCGGCGGCCCTATGTACACTCACGACACACGCAGACGGCGCGCACGGACGCTCCGGCGCGACAGGGCAGCGGCCGCACGGGACGGCGCGTACGCTTCCCACAAGGCCAGTCGGCACGCCCACTGTCGAACGGTGGCGGTGGCAGTGGCTGAAACACCGGCTGCGCCTTTCACGTCGACAAGTAAAACACAGGAAAACGGACAGTCCACCAATAAATACTCTCTCACACACCCGCAGGCAAACGTGAGCAAATTTTCAGAGTGGTTCCGCACCGTCCCGAGCGATCGCGGATGAAAGAAACCTGCGCAAAACTCTGTCTTTTCTCGGCCAGGGAGGGGAGGGGTGTCGGTCGGGGATGAAATGGGGGCACCACGATGGTGGCGCGGGAGGGGGGGGGGGACGTTCAGAGCGCCGAGACGATAGGGGGACTAGCTACGTTCTACTCTACACTAGGGGCTCCGTCAAGCCCTCCAGAGTCGGGGCCGCTCATTATCCGCCGCCGCTGAGATCATCGGTGAAGGAAAGCGGGGGGGGGGGGGGAGGGGGCATACTGGGAGGCATTACCCACCGATACGCGGAAGAAAAGTGTCGCGTGTCAGCGGATCAAGAGTGGTCAGGCAACTGGGCTATTCAAAATGAATTGAGAAGGTAGAAAACCAGACGGCTTACCAACGACAATTTTCCAGGTGTTACTACTTCAGACCAAGCAAGCGCCGTTAGAAGCAACAAAATCCCCAACATACGAAAATCACGTAAAGGTCTTGTTTGTAGAAACGCAACTTGAGGTAAGGATTTCTGACATACATTTTGGTAAAACCAATCAAAGGCAGTGGGAGCTGTACGCACCACAAAAGTGAAAGACGCGCGGAATCAGTGTGAGGTATTTCGTTGTCGATAGAATGTGAGGAAGAGGATAAACATGCACATGGGATGGGTGCGAGATGTGTGGATGTTGAAGGCGGGGCGCGGCGGACGCGTCCGTGTCCTGCAGTCCCGTGACAGGTGGCAGCGGTCGGACAGTGATCAGTTCGCTCCGGGATATCGCAGTCACTCGGCTTGAATCCATCAACCAGCCACCCATCCACGCACACACACACACACGGTTGGGCCAGCTATGACCGGAAGACAGTGGACATGGGGACACGGGCCAGCTGAACGCCGCCGCTCTGGCTGCCGGCGGCGCTCCTCCCCCCCCCCCCCCCCCCTCAGCTCTCCCGAGACCGATCCGCTCCCGGCTCAACTAAAACACAACAGCGTGCACACAGACAACTCAAACCTGCGGCGTGACAGACGCACTGCCAGACGCCCGGCAGGCAGACACGCACACACACACACGCACACGCACATACGCGCACGCACGCTCGCACGCACGCACACACGCGCGCTCGCGCACGCACGCGCGCTCGCGCACGCACGCGCACACGCATACACACAAGCACACGCACCCGCACGCGCGCACACGCACACACGCACGCGCACGCACACGTACGCGTACGCACGCGCACGCACGCACCTGTCACGCGCCGCGGAGTTATGGTTGACGCAGCCTGATGCGTATGGACTGATGGACTGACTAGGAGTGAGGCCTCGGTGCGCGACAGTAGTTCGCCGGCCCGCCGCCGCGCGGCGCCACCTGTCTGAGCGGAAGCGCCGCCGCCGTCGTGGCGCGCGCCGGCGGCGGTGTGCGCCACGCACGGACCGATTTGCGACGGAACAACACGAGATCGTCTGGCAGGTGACAGTGGGCGCAGCCGCGCCGACGCGACGTCCCGGGACAGCGCGAGATCGGACGCCGGCCTGCCGCGGCCGCCCGCCAATGGCACTCGGGGAGTTGGCAGTGTACGGGCAGTGACGGTATTGTACTACATGACAGTCTGCTTGTCGGCGTGCGCCTATGTACAAAACACTATAAAAATGGACTGGAGACGCCGTGCCTCCGATGCCGCCACGCGAGCGACCATCCTCTTCTACTGGCAGTGCAATTGCTGGTCACTCTCCTCCGGCCCACCGGGCAGCGCCCCTAGGCGGCCGGGGTGAAAAACACGTGATGGCCGGGACGCCCCGGCCGGCCGTGACGCCTCGCTCGCACAACATCGCTAAATTCCAACCATTTGTACTGAGGTCCGCTGGCGGCGGCGCACAGCTGCCTGGAGGGGGCTCGGTAATAGCGCCGGGGGCCGCCGGGGCGGGGCTAAGAGGTCTTGCGTTTGCGCCGGGTGGGCGGCTGCCCCACGGCGCGCGCCAGCCGCTCCCACACGCCGACCGGCAGCTGGCTGCAGGGCACGCGCCGGGTCGACCTGAAGGCGTGCGCCGGTATCCACTCGTCCTCCACACTGTCGGCAGAGTGGCGGGGTGGTCAGACCGAGCCAACAGTGTCGGTGGAGGGGCACCTGGCGCGGACTGAGGCGCGGAGATATAACTCAGGCTGAAAATAACGCAGCACGGCTACAATCTATTTGAACCTCCACAACATGTAGGTGTGCGCTTTCTGTAATTCAACGAACTAGCAATTCGGTATTGCAAAGCCCCATCCAACATGCATCGACTGAGTCTTGGTTACAACTAGTTCTAAGCGCAGAAACCATCAATGAAAACAAACAGTACCGGTCACGTGCGCGTGAATTCCACACAGAGCTCAAGGGAGGGACCGCAGAGACGACTTACACATCCGCCGGCTCCCAGTGCACCAGCACCTCCGGCTTGTTCGTGGTGAGGGTCCGGCGTGCTGTTACCTGTAACAGAGGGCAGCACGTCACATTCGGGACCGACGCCGACGGCGGAGCGCAGGGTGCGAACAGAGGGCAGCACCATCACACCCGGCGCCGATACCGACGGCGGAGGGCAAGTGCAAACAGAGGGCAGCGCTATCACACCGGGGGCCGATACCGACGGCGGAGGGCAGGGTGCAAACAGAGGGCAGCACCATCACAACCGGGGCCGATACCGACGGCGGAGGGCAAGGTGAGAACAGAGGGAAGCACCTCCAGTCACGCCCGCAACAGGACAGCACGGAAGGCTGACGACAGGAGAGGCACGGCAGAGTCAGCATGGCTGAACAGCAACGGGGTTACACATCTGATCAGCCAGGCGGAAACAGCAGACAGACGACGAAACAGGGCCGAGCTGGCGGCACAGGCCGCAGTGCAGGCGGCTCCGCGCGAGACGTCCACAGCAGCTGGCCAGGCAACGGCCCTGCGTGTCCCGCTGAACGTTGCTGGCTGACGCAGTGTGAGTGGTCCACCGGAGCGCGGCGTGAGCACACCATCCCGATGACAGCTTAGTGGCGTGGACCGGAGGCCTGGCGCGGCCTGTGACGCACTATCTGGCCCCACCCGCTGATCGGCTATGTCGTACAAATACCACCCCGTACTATCACGCCTTCCACGTCAGTGACTGCCAGCCAGTCCCCTGAGTGACACGCACGTCATGTCTGTTCCGCCGCCGGGTCTGGATGTTCGCCGCCAGCTCATTAGGTCATCGGAGCTGGCCTACCGGGATGACCGTTCACAAAAGCGTGAGAGATCTATCCACCGGCACCACCGTCGAGACCCAGTACAGGTGCGCGCCGAGCCTCGACACGTGCCCCGCCGGCGGAGCGGGTCAGAGGTCACTGGCCGTCCCCCGGGGTCACTGACCCTGGCCGTCAGCTGGACGGACCGGCTGGCGATGGCCGGCAGCCTGTCCAGCGCGCTGTCCGCCGACACCAGCTGGTACCGCAGCCGCTCCATGGCGCTCGGGTCACAGAAGTCGAAGATGCGAGCTGCCGGCACACGCAGAGGCCACGTCACGCCACATCACGTCACGTCACGACGCGTCGCGCTACGTCACGTCAGGTTAGATATCACAACGTTCAGCGGCAAACCACGCCACCATCGCGCATTAGCCGTGATGGCGGGACGAGCTTCCCGATCAGGGTGCACCGCTAAAGCTCTTAACAAAAAGACCGGCCGACGGAATACAACGAAACGGTTTTAAGACTGGAAGCCGAGGGCCGCTTAAGAGAGCGGAGTGGTAAAACCCAAACCGGAAAAATTCACGGCAAGCCGCGACAGGTACTGTTTGCACACGGTGATGTATGAGAACGGGGTTCGATTATCCGCGATGCCCGCCCTTCTTGCCAGGGTGAGAGGCAGGCGACGCCATACAGCCTCAGCAACTGAGTGTGTTGTAACGCTCCAATGACACACACACGCACGCACGCACACACACACACATGATGACGTAGGAGAGTGTCGTCAGGCATGCCAGGCTCAGGGACATGTTCAGGGACATCGATCCAGGTCGTCGCCCGTCAATATTGCAGGGGTTTCACATTGCGCACTATCGCTAAGTGCATAACGGCACACACTCTGTGCTAACTCCACCGCCCTGCCAACACCACGCCACACACCATACTCACGGTGTATCATATAACATTGATCAAACTCGGTCTGTCAAATGTCAAATGGACGCACAAAGTCAGGCTCATGACGGCCTTGGAGTGAAACTCAGGGGCGCACCAATGCGGCCAACACTCGGTCCAGGGTCGGGCTCTTCGCTGAGTTGAGTAAGAGAGGGCCGGAGCGATGTCCCCAGACCCGAGGCCTGCCCCAGAAGAGGGCGTCGCACGACGCCGAGGGGGCCGGCAGCCCCGAGCCGCCGGCCGCTGCCGCAGACCACTCGGCGCGCCGCTCACCGGAGTAGGGGTGCTGGTCGAGCTGGGCGCGCCGACCGCTGCCGCAGACCGCTCGGCGCGCCACTCACCGGAGTAGGGGTGCTGGTCGAGCTGGGCGCGCCGGCCGCTGCGGCGCGGCGTCTTCACGCTCGAGTCGGTCTTTTTCCCCGGCGCCGGCGGGTTGAAGTGGTGGTTTACGTGCCGCTCCAGCATCGACTGTGGTGGAGGGCGGGCTTTACTCAGAACTTCTCATCAGGGACTCCGGTCACAATCTCTGGTTATGGGCTCCGGTCATGGGTTCCGGTTATGGGCTCCGGTCATGGGCTCAGGTCATGGGCTCAGGTCATAGGATCAGGTCATGGGCTCAGGTCATGGGCTCAGGTCATGGGATCAGGTCATGGGTTCCGCTCATGGGCTCCGGTCATGGGCTCAGGTCATGGGTTCCGGTCATGGGCTCCGGTCATGGGCTCAGGTCATGGGTTCAGGTCATGGGATCAGGTCATGGGCTCAGGTCATGGGATCAGGTCATGGGCTCCAGTTATGAGCTCAGGTCGGGGCTGTGTTCAGGAGGTCAGGGCAGGTAGCGCCGGTCGGAAGACTCGTGTAGACTCAAGCATAACTGACACAGGCTTAAACACGGTCTCCATGAAGTTACTGACTGATCGGAAGGCAACATCG
The DNA here is from genome assembly GCF_011947565.3 of Pollicipes pollicipes. Taxonomy (NCBI): domain Eukaryota; kingdom Metazoa; phylum Arthropoda; class Thecostraca; order Pollicipedomorpha; family Pollicipedidae; genus Pollicipes; species Pollicipes pollicipes. The sequence continues at coordinate 36,362,091 of NW_023596921.1, forward strand.
CATAACACCATGCCTAGCTATGCTGGCATGTACGTGAGCTATATACCTACATCACCAATATGCCAGATATCGTATACAATGTGTTATTCGTGTTTAGGTGAAATAGCCGACAAATCCCCTGCCGTCAGGCTACCAGCTGGCATGTCCGCCCCCCACCCCCACCCCCTGACAAAGATCGTTCGCCTCAGCTGATTGCCAAACCCGGCGGGTTCACCCGCCCCGTAACGCGACGGGTCGGGCGGACTGGTCTGGCAACGAGAGGCCAGAGCAGAACGGACAGACTGAGCCCACGCAGGGACAAACAGAAGAACACGCCATGCGGAGGGATCTACGCTTACAGGGGCCGAATAGTGACCATCCCGCCGGCGGGCACCAGAGACCCCACAGCTGGCACGTGGGAGAGAACACACCGCCCGGCACGACCACGAGCAAAGGTCAAAAGTTCAGACAAGCATATGACATGGCCCGGTTTCAGTTGGCTTTTCACATGGCCAGCAGCCGATCACGGCACGTCACTGCGCGCGTGCCGCGCGCAGTGACGTGCCAATATATATATATATATATATATATATATATATATATATATATATATATATATATTTAAGACAACGTAGCCGACCAAAAGACGACGGTGGACCGGAGGCCGACCAGAAGCACGCGGCGCTGGGCCGGCATCGCACTCGCGTCCCCAGGAGGACTCTGTCATCCTGCTATTTTCGTTTTGCGTCCAGTGAATGGGCCGCAGGGGCGTTGACGGCGCCGACTCCCCGGCCGGTGACGTCTGCGTGTCCGTAACTGGTGTCACACCCCGGTGCGGACGCCGATTGCAGTATGAATCATTAATAGGCGGCGGTGGCTGTCGGCTGGCGACGGCGTCTAACGTCACGTTGAGATGATGGCGACCGCTGCCGACCCGGGAGGCACTCCCGGGGTCGAGTACCTGGCGCGCGGCCGCCGGCCCCCGGCGCCGGTCTGCGGCGATCGAGCCGCGCCTCGGGGTGACGCGCCCCGTCCGCCGGTCAGCGGGCACGCCCACAACACGACACGCCCACAACACAGCTGCCGCGGTGTGGCGGCACGCGCTCCGTCAGCCGGCTCGCCGTCCAGACGAAGAGGCTGCGCCGAACGGACCTGGCCCATTTCCGGACGCGAGGAGTGTAGCTGCCACGGCAACCGTCTCCCCTCCCCCCCCCCCCCACACACACGCAATCACACATTCACTCATTCACAGCGCTGCTCGGGTGGCACTGTCCCGGTCAGTCATGGCAGGGGCAGGACGCCGACATACACGGCGGTTTGTACATTAACGAGGAGCCTCACTGGCGGTCTGGCTGTTGCGCTTCTTCCCAATCGTTCACAAGGCCGCGATGCTGATGTTCCAGAGTCGATCGGGATTCATGGACATACGACGCGGCCGGTCCAATGACAGAGGGCCGGGAGCTAAGAAAAGGCAATCATTGAGGGCTCTTTGCTGGCATGTTGTCGCTACGTGCCTCGCGTGTTCGGCGCTGTCTGCCGTTATTCTCACAAGCGTCTCCGACCACGTGATCATTCACGGAACACGCCCGGCCCGAACCTTCCCCAGGCAGCCCGCCTCCGGCACGGATAACGGTGGGGTCGCAGCGACAGCCCCCAGTCACCAGCGGGTGGGTGTCAGCCGCTGCGGGGGGGGGGGAGGGTCCGCGCGGGACTGCCAGGGGCGAAGGGCGGCGGGAGCAAACAGGCAGCGATACGACTTGGTATCAGATTAGTTATCGGTCGGCGGCAAGGTAATGCCAACTCATCTGCCTCAATCTACCGACAGCAAGGTGATTTTTAATGACAGAAGACAGCTGCCGCACACAAAAAGGCCACTTGCAGACAAGCCACCGATGATGTTGCGGAGCCCGTAGCTGAAGATGCAAACGCCATATGTTGTTTCCGAGCCTGGACTAACTGCCATTCGCCCAATCACTGTCACAAACTAGAAGATCGGGCAACCACAATTGTCTCCTTCCATACCAATACAATCCGATGCGGCATCACAAACGACTGCATCTGACACAGCACGGCACGGCCGTCGATTATAAGTGCCTCTCGCTGTCATCGTGCGACACAGCACGCCACCATACGGACGCCCAAAGCCAAAGTCCAACAAACGCCTCCCACCACGACCGACTTCCGCCGCCACACACCAACACAACATACTACAACGGCCGACCGCCAGCGTGACAGCACAGCACAGCACAGCACTCCGGACCTCTCCCATCCACAGCCCTCGCCGCGGAGCGGTGGACACCAGCTCACCTGCGAGGCGAACCGCTGCGAGCAGCCGTTGACGATGCAGCGGAATGGCTTGCTGCCGCCGTGCGTGAGCACGTGCCTCTCCAGCCAGGCGGCCGAGCCGGGCCGGTCGAACACCTTGCAGCCCTGCCAGAGGCAGCGGCGAGAGCGGCCGGCACCAGCACGCTGATCCTGCACATGGCACGTCTGTAGGTGGTCCAGCAGCTGCGTGGGCGAACTTAGCCGGTGGCCGCAGTCGCGCCAGCGGCAGCAGCTGAGCGCGCCGCCGGCGCCAGCGGCCGGCGTCGGCGCGTGCCGCGCCGGGAAGCGCAGCACGGGCGGCGCGACGCTGGCGCCGGCGCCGGCGCCGGCCGAGCCTGGTTCGCTCGGTGTGCCTGGCTCGCTGCAGCGCTCCTTGCCGAGGCCCGAGTCGACGCTGCTCGTCTCGCTCGGCGCGCGGCAGGCGGCTGAGGTGGTGGCGGCGGCCGCCGCCGCCTCGCCGCCGCCGCCGGGCGAGTGGAAGCCGTTGCGCTTCTTGAGCGAGCGAAGCGGCGTCGGGCCGCGCTCCGGCGGCGCAGGGCGGCTATCACAGTCGGCCAGCGGCGCCGGCTCGTCGTCGAGGTCGGCGCGCAGCTGCAGCACGGCGCGCTCGTGCGTCGCGCCACTCAGCTCCTTTTTCATGGTCCGGAACGCCTGCGCTGATATGTGCTTGATCTGTTTGCTGAAGTACTCGGTGATCTTCTCCTGGACGCGCGGCCGGCCGGCGGCCGGCGGCGGAGGAGGCAGTGGGGGCCGCTCACCGGGGGAGGACCGCCGGCGGCCGCTTTGCCGGTCGTCGGTCGGCGGCGGGCGCCGGCGGCGGCGGCGGCGAGGGCGGCGCACCTGCGGCGGGCGGCGCCGCGTCGGCCGGGCCCCGGCTGCGGCCGGCGGGGCGCGCCCACTCGGCGGTCGCCGGCTGGCTGGGGGGCATGGGCGGAGGGCGCGGCTCGCCGCCGTCCGAGCCGGCCGAGCAGCTGGAGAGCGGAGAGCTCGGCTCCAGCGAGGCAACGTCGCTCACGCAGCAGCTGCCCGTCGACGCTATCCCACTGAAACAAGACGCGGAGACGGCGCGTCAGCGGCGGCTGGCTCGCACGTGGGGATGGCAGCCCAGAAGCGGTCACGCGCGCCACGCAGCACGCCACGCGCACCGCGACGATACTGGCGTCGGTGGTAAGCGAAGTAGCGATCTGGCTTCGCGCCTGCCGCGGCCAACACTGAGCGGTTGCCGCATTTGATTGTGGGCGAGGGTTAAAGTTGAACAGGGCAGCCTTTTAACTGATACCGTGGGTGTGTCACAATCTCGAGCGATTTGCGAAGGTGTCGCTGCTATTGGACGTATTAACACGCGCACGGGTGGGGAGGATCAAATTGACCCCCCGAAGGTTTTTCCTGAATGGCTTCCGAACGGCGCGACGTAGCCGCCAAATCTTGCATAGCAGTAGACAATTGAATAGCGGATCGTTTAGCATCAAAATTTTGCGTGTACCTTGTAAGGTTACCGACCTATGGCAGGTCAAAGTCAGGCCATGGTTTCAGCGAAGGCAATTTTTAGTGAATCCTTCAATCTGATCTGACAACGGAGTGTTAGACAAAGCCACACATCTTTGAAATGCTTTCTTGGCAACACAGCAGTTGAATGAGCAAATTACATTGACCTAAGGTCAGGTATAACGGTCCCACCGAGGTCAAAACCAACCTGTTTTGTTACTCTAGCGCTTGCTGCATGGGATAGTTTCTGGTGCTCATTTCGAATTTATTGACAGCAGGGACCGCGTTATACATCTTCCATGAACTTCTTACAGGTCAGAATAGGTCACTGACCTGAAATGACCCAGGTCAACATTTTGTTTTAGGAACATACTGCCTAGCGTAATCTTAGTCACTTAGTTAAATGCCAAATTCAAAGCAATCTTGCATGATTTTGGTCACCTTGACCTTCAAAAGGTCAAAAAAGATCACTGACCCTGAATGAGCATGTAACCTTTTGCATAGAAACGGGTATCTAGGTTCTGGGGGCACTTTGGAAACCAACCTGGAATTTGACCTTGTTTGACCTTTTTTGACCCGAAGACCACGATCTAGCAACCTGAAACTTTGACTTAAGTGAGTTCACGTACACGTCAACGCACCTCGTAAATTTTGCGTTTCTAGCTTTCTTAGTTCCCGAGATTTCAGGGGCGTCAAATTGACCCCTCCCCACCCGAGCGAAGGGTATCTAGCCGGCCGCCCGAGCGCGTGTTCTGGTTCGACCCTGCCTGGTTCAGACAGGGTCGAGATGACTCAGAGAAACAGCTTCCCCTTGCTTGCGTTGTATGAGCTGTTTGGAAGCGCGATTAACGCAGATGAGTGTTAACGTGGCTCTGCCCGATAGCTCCGATGTCTCGACAAGCGCGGGAGACAATACGACTCGGCTGTCAGAAGCGACCGACTGCGGACGGCATACAAGACCTTCCTTCTTGTAGTAAGTTCCTTCATTTGCAGGCAAGATCACAAGATGACGGAGGACCCGGAGCTGACTACGAAGCCGCCTTTCAGACCACCACAATGCGGTATCTGAACACGCCTACCCCCTGTTTGGGATTACACAAGAAGGGATGTGGCCTGCGAGTTTGCGGCGTGTACATGCGACCTTTGAGGATGCAGTTGGAGACGTGTCCATTTCAGAAACAACGCACTTTAGCTGCGGGCGGATCCACCGGCACCCTGCGCATGTTCGCCCCACAATCGGGCACCAGTGGCCGGGCGGGACGCAAGGTGGCCTGCGACTGTATCAGAGCCATGGGCATGATAACAGGGCATCAACATACCTGCGTCAATACCACAAACGCGATAAACCTCACCAGCCACGTCAGAAGGACGGTAATCTTGACCGCGGGGACCGTAAACTGCATCGGGCAGTCACCCCAGAAAGCCAGAGCTGCAGTTTCTCGCCACACCCATGGAGCTTGCAGTTCCCGGTTGAGCAAGAGAATAGATAGAACGATACAACGATACAACGATACAACGATAGAACGATAGAACGATAGAACGATAGAACGATAGAACGATAGAACGATAGAACGATAGAACGATAGACGATAGAACGATAGAACGATGAACGAGAGAGAGAGAGAGAGAGGAAGAGAGAGAGAGAGAGAGAGAGAGATATATATATATTATATATATAATCTATATATATATATATGTATATATATTATATATATGGACCCATGGCCAGAGCTCCAAGTCAAGCTAGGCTAGGTTAAATATTGCGCGGTGTTACACTCTTCTTGTCTAGGACCTACAAGCATTCCAGAACTATCACAATCAGGAGCACAAGATGGTCAAGAATTGGCTGTAATAGGACCGGGTTTTTTCATGCATACGTTTTTGGTTCTGTTCATGCAACACGCCCAAAAGAGCCCTGTGTTCAATTCCGTGGACTCGTGAGCTTGTCCTACTCCTGAAACGAGGCCTCAATGTAAGAAACAACAGGGAAGAAGGGGGAGAGATCGAGACCAAAACTCCCAGCCTAGTGCCACCTGATGCCACAAATCTGCCATGTCATGCTCCCATCATCTGACCAACAGCGCTCCGCGCCTTTCATCCTATCGAAAGCAGCGCTATCACACAACGTGAGCACCGTAACATTAATTCATTTGCAGGTAACGGCCGTTAATGCAGTCGTGGTAAACATGTTAGTTACGGGGTGCGGCATGTGCAGGCAGTTATTGTGTTGTAAACTCATCAGTGCTCAGTCAGGTGATTGCAGGACTATCGGAAGAGTCTGGGTCCTATACAGCGTCGTGTAATGGTGCGTATGGATATGCTACAGTTAATAGAGCTGCCAACACCGTCAGGTTTTGTGTCTTCCCGTATGCATCATAACTGCTACTTCAGTAACACAAAACAAAAGCTAGGTGTCAAAAAGAACGATGTCACTCATGTGATCACGCAGATTTCAGACGGAATGGTCAGCCAAGATGGCGCAGAAAATGGGGAACCGCAGCGGACTCAAACTTGGGCAAAAACAGCATTAGTTCCCTCGGCATTGCATCGCAACACAGGTGCAGCACAATGTGGCTCCCCTCCTCCCCCGTCTTGCAAGTCCTTCGCCACTGGCCATCCACGACACGTGGTTAATGAAGCCCCTTTTCAACATATCAGGCGCGTTGCGTGATCGCATTTATCAACAGCTTCCCCGCAAAGGTTAAGCGACTGTCAACATTTACGGCGGTGCTCTGTTGTATATCCTGCAATGGAGTTTCATTTTGATGAAATATGACATCCTGCAGTCAGACCATTATAAGGTCATCGACTCCGAGAGCATGCAAACTGAAGAAGGAGCATTCCTTCGATCAATTTTCATAAAGGTGGAGTCGTTACCCGTAGAAGCGGCCCCGCCCCAGTGCCGCTACATCTGGCAGTGCCACTCTCCCCCGACTGACAAGTCGTGCGTCCATGCCACCGATCAGCCTCGTCAACACCAGGGAGGTCAACACGCCCTCAGCTCCCGCTCACTCACCGAGACTCCCGGCCACTGTTGCCGAAACACGCAACAGCGGCACTACAGCGCCGCCACCGCCCGGAAATACTGCGTCCCACGGTCGGGAATGCTTCGCCACGGAGCGTCCGCTTCACGCACCCCTGCTAGGGCCACGTCTACAGCTGGCCACGTCCCTGACGTGCTCTGTCAGGGTGGGAAGGACAGGCGTCCTCCTCCTCCTCTTGACCGTCCTCCGCGGAGGCGGCCGGGCGGCGCGGCCGTCAGCTGGCCGGCCCGTCTGACTACGGGCAGGGCGGCGGCGGCGGGTGGTGGCGGCGGCCGGAGAGGGGAGCCGCCGCCGCCGCTCGGCCCCGGGGGCGCCGGGGAGATCCGGACCGGATCGATGGCGGGAGGGAGGGCGGCCGCGTGCCGCCGGCCGGCCCGCCGCCGCAGGTGCCGGCCGGCCACCTCCGGCGCCGGTCACCGGCCGCCCGACCGCTGGGGACGGAGAGCCGGCAGGCAGAAAGCTCCCTGCGACAGGTCAGCGGCCGGTCAAGCGCCGCCCTCCAGACGAGAGACGAGACCCCTGCGGCCGAGTGCACTGGTGATCGCTAGGCAACGATCGTCGCCCAGCGCGCTGATGCTGCGAGGGTGCCTGATCCACCGAGCAACGCGCATGCGCGCCGGAGAGCTCCCGACGGCCAGGCGGTGGACACGCGAAGGTGACAAGTGGGTCTCGGGCGGGCCAGACGCGCCAATTAGCGGGCCGCGTCGGGCCGGGCCGCCCGGGGCTTCGTGACGTCACCGGCGCGAGATGACGCGTCGCCGGGTCAGCGACCCGTTGGCGCGCAGAAAAACAAACTGGCCCGCCGTCGGCGGCCGGCGTGTTTGAGACGGCCGCGCGAGGTGGCCCGGCCCGGCCCGCGCACGCCTCCGCGCGCGCCGGCCGACTGGCGGGAAGGTTCGCTGAGCCGCCCGCCTCCCGCCGGCACCGTGCAACCGTGCACGGTGCACTGCAGAGGTCACAGTGCAGAGCCCGGCGCGCGGCAGTGCGTGAGGCGGCGGCCAACTCAAGGACACGCATTCACCTGTCTGGACCCGCCCACCGCGCGGCTCGCCGTCCATCAGAGGCGCGGCGTGCGTGCGTGGGGCGCCTTGGAGCGGAGCTGGGTCAGCGAACAGATCCAGCGCGGTCCCAGTCGCTGGACAGGTGGCACAGGCCCGCTAGCTCACTAGAGAATGCAGCCCCAGCCACTTAACTGACAGAACATTGTTGTTGCGTAAGAGCCACGCGTAGGGGTCAGTGGACAGTCCCTCGAGGCACTGGCCAGACAGAACACCTGAGGCCACCGCAGCGGGCAAAGTTACGGGACAGGCAGCGACGCCCAGCGTCCTGAGCCCTCCCCACACACCCACAGGACGGGCGGAGGTCAGGCCCGGCTGAGGTCGTGAGACGTCGGCTGGCGGCCGCGGTCCACGGCACTCGCCGAAGCCACCGAAATCCACGGCGCACTGCCGCCCGCTCCAGGCCGCTGACACCGTACAACGCTTCACCACAGAGTACTGCAAAAGTGTTTTTCAAAGTATTGCTTCTTTCGTGAAAACTGAAAAAATGAAAATGTCTTGGATGCGTGTGCCGGATTTGGGAATTCGGTAGCATTTTCTCAGAGGGTAGCAGTCTGCACTCCGGGATGGGGATTCTGCGCTCCGGGATGGGAAGTCTGCACTAAGAGATGGGGAGTCTGTACTCCGAGATGAGGAGTCTGCACCCCGAGATGGGGAGACTGTACTTCGGGATGGGGAGGCTGTACTCCGGGATGGCGAGGCTGTACTCCGGGATGGGGAGGCCGCACTCCGAGCTGGGGAGGCTGCACCCCGGGATGGCGAGTCTGCACTACGGGATGGGGAGCCTGTACTCCGAGATGGGAAGGCTGCCTCCGGGATGGGGAGGCTGTGTACTCCGAGATGAGGAGTCTTGCACTCCGAGATGGGGAGGCTGTACTTCGGGATGAGGAGGCTGTACTCCCGGGATGGCGAGGCTGTACTCCGGGGATAGGGAGTCTGCACTCCGAGATGGGGAGGCTGTGTACTTCGGGATGGGGAGGCTGTACTCCGGGATGGCGAGGCTGTACCTCCGAGATGGGAAGGCTGCACTCCGGGATGGAGAGGCTGTACTCCGGGATGGCGAGGCTGTACTCCGAGATGGGGAGGCTATTTGTGCAGGCACCAGGCCACCCACCCAGCCCTGGGGCAAAGTAAATGCTGGACCCACCAGAGCCGCCGGCGACGCCCATTCAGGGCCGACGAAATCAAACAGCTCTCGCACCAACACACGGATGACTATGAGAGACGCATGGCCTAGACAAAGCAGAGAGAACGTACAAATATTTTTTGGGGCGTAGAAAATAGACAGCCGGAGCGATGAGGCGCAGCAGCGAGACGACGAGAAGTAATAGGGAAAGCATGCCGTCTAAAAGACGACGACGTACTTGGAAAGCCCACTGTATGTGACATAAGCTTGCATAAGCACGTGCGTGTCAGATACAGTCACTGACAAATTGCTTAGCGCCCATAAAATGAAAACCTTTGTAAGTAATGAGCCTATGAGGAACAGCCTCTGTACCCGCAAGGAATTTCAACAGGACATTGGCCTTCCGCGACTCAACGACCCGACAGTTAGGAATTTGCACGACAAGGAAAGTCAGCACGGGCGACTAATTGTTTTACGCTCCTCGGTGGACGCAAACGTTCCACAAGGGCACCGTACATGCTGTACATGCGCACGGTACATGCCGTACATGTGCGTCGTACATGCATGCCTGCGCACGGCGGTGCTCAACACCGGCCGCGACCATCGTGCCAAGTGAACGCAACACCGGCGTGCCATCACTTGAGCGTGCATAGTCTCTTAAGCAGTAGTCTCGAACACCGACCACACTGTGTCCGTGTCCCAGCTGGGTGGCTTGGACCGCACTTCGGAGCGTGACCCTTTAGTTCGCGGCGCGTCCGCCGCGTGGCGCTGCTGGCGCCGACGCGGGGAGCCACGCGCGGAATGCAGCGTCGCCGCCGCCCGCACGCCGCCGTAAATAGTCAACAGGCTGCCCAGGGAGCGGGGAAGCGGGCAGCCGAGAGTGACGGCACGGGGCCAGGTCAGCGCCGAGACGTGCCGCCCGGCCAGCCACCACGACGCCGCCGGTGCCGGAAGTCAGCTGGTGACGCCCGGAAGCGGCGCCGGCAGCGCCGCACGGCGGCGGTCGGCCGGACCCACGCGGCAGCCGGCCTGTCGCCGCATTCTGCCGCGATGCGGCCCGCGGGAGGTGGGCGCGCGCTGGGGTGTCGGCGGCGAGCGGCGGCGCGGCGCTGACGATGGTTGCCATCGGTAGTCCGGGGCGCGGCACGAACGCCGCGCCCGCGGCGATCGATCTGAACGTCGGCAAAACACAACTGGGTCAAATCGACAAAGACGAACGAGCGCTTTTTCGGCCGGCGCTGTGCAAAACCTGGAAAGCGCCCGAACACAGGCGCGGCGGCGGCGGACAAAGGCGGCCCGCCGCCCCGAGCCGGGATAATCGCCGACCGCCGTAAAAACTGACCGGCCCTCGGCCGCCGTGGCGCATCGCGTCCGTCGAACCGGCCGGGCCGGCCTGTTCTGCTCGCCTCCATGCACCGCGCCGGGCGCGGTCAGGCGGAGCCTGCACAGAGCTGGCGCAGGGAGCGATGCGTTCACTACGTGCCGCCGCCCGGACGTAAAGTTTTAGAAGTTGGCTGTCGGCCTTCCGCTTCACCGGCTCCGTCGTGACAATGTGCGAGACACTGCGACGCCGATGGGCTGGACGGTGGAAATGATGCCGATGGGCTGGATAGCCAGCGCTGAAAACAATGTTCTAGCGGGTTGCGCTCTGCCTATTGCTGGCAACAAGTCATCCGGGAGCAGCGCCGACGACCGTCCGGTCAATGGAAGAGGAGCACAGGCACGCTCCCATCAGATGAGTCTCCAGCGGAGACGGAGCACAGGCACGCTCCCATCAACGAGTCTCCTATGAAGACGGAGTGCGGACACGGTTCCCGCCAGACGAGTTTCCAATGGAGGCGGATTACAGACACGCTCCCATTACATGAGTCTCTAATGGAGACGGAGCACAGACGCGCTCCTATCAGGCGAGGCTCCGATGGAGGCGGAGCACAGACACGCTCCCATCAGACGAGTCTCCAATGGAGGCGGAGCACAGGCAGGCTCCCATTAGACGAGTCTCCAATGGAGGCGGAGCACAGGCAGGCTCCCATCAACGAGTCTCCAATGGAGGCGGACCAGGCAGGCTCCCATTAGACGAGTCCCCAATGGAGGCGGAGCACAGGCTCCCATCAGACGAGTCTCCAATGGAGGCGGAGCACACGCACGCTCCCATTAGACGAGTCTCCAATGGAGAGGAGCGGACTGCATTCACGACACATCAAAACCGCGAGCGAAACGAATACGAAAATGAAGAGACAGCCGAACCAGCAGTCATCAGAACAATATCGATTACACAACTGCACATCAAAAAGGAGCTTCTGTGACGCACCGAACTTACTTGAAATCGTTCAGCGATGAGACCTCTAAGCCATGGTTTTACGCACAGCACGCAGCAGCACATCAACCCTAGCGTTCGTATCCTGTGTAGAACGGTTTTACACTACTATTACCGGGCGTAATCTACCGTCAGCTAATTTACATAAATGACAAGCCGATAGTTAGAGACTGCCTGATCCCAAAGTTAAGCTTGTTCCTCCGTAGAGGCGCCACCGAAACGTCGGCAAACCAGTTAACGCTACCAAAGGCCAATACCAATACAAAGAAACGACGTAAAGAGCACACATGTGCCTGTGTTTCAGTAATCGATACTGTGATACATAATGATCTTTAATCCGGGATGCCATATCTGACGGAATCCAGGATCCATAGTAAATTCTGCAGGATCTGTTGGGATTTGGCTGTGATGATTTTGGCACATACAGTATACATTTTCAGAACCCATTAACACTATATTGACCATGAACGAGCCACGACCTTTTTCAAGAGAAGGATTCCAAAAATTTTGGAATCCATTTTGAGATAGTCATTGTACGATAACTTTCATCGACCTGGAGTTATGTTGAGCTGTCGCATACCAAAGCTGCAAATCTGAAAGTTACTAGAGGCTGCCCAAATTCGGTTCGCAACTATTCTGTCGGAATTTTGCCCCATCATCAAAGCCTAACAGGCATCTTCTTCGTGGCTACTTAGAGCTGTGCATCCCGTTTAAATTTCCTTCCTACATGGCAACTTAACGAGATCAGATTGTACTCACTGCGCAAAACGCACAGGATCCTCTACGGGCAAAAATTATCTTCAAGTAAAGCAGCGTTTGGATCCTCCGGCATCCCATTTTCCCCTATCGCATTGTACCCACTTTAAAATCCGTTAAAGGAGTGCTGTGATTCACTATTTTGCATGCATTTGCCGATCTTTGAAATTTATGGCCTTGTCGGAGTTTGCTGGGAATCTTCCAGGATACAGACTCATTGCATAAAGTCGGAGATATCATCGCACGATCCAGCATTCAGCCACAGTTTTCTTCTGATTCACTGTAATCTGGAATCCTTTTTTGGATTATACTGTACACGTCAGTGGTGTTACATTTTTACGCCGCAAAGCACCGTGACGCAACAGGAGGCGCTTCGATTTCTTTGAAAACTGCTGAGACGTTCTGAAAAACTTAACTGCACGGGACTGCGCTGCAGTCAAACGAGATGTTGCATGAGACAGTTGGAAAACATCAATTTCATCTGCAAGGGGTAGGGGATATGGGGAATTAACACATCACAAGGACATTTTCACCTGGAGATAAAATAACAAATTCAGCATACCAAAAGGCCTATTTTTCAGTACCGCCCGTTGCTGAGCGTTGCTTTGGAAACGGACATCATTGATAGTACGAGGCCCAATATAAATTACGTACCACTTTGGGGGCTACACCCGATGCCCAGGCGGTGTACTCGGTAAAGTTGCATCAGTTAAGTTTAACAATGCTGCAGAGCATACCAGACCGGATGTACATCTGATGATATCAGAGTAAACTGGAAACAGGCGTCCCAGACGTTGAACCAGCATCAGGACCATCAGAACCCTCCTCGCGGTCTGTTCCGGATGGAACTTCACTGTCACGCCGGGTCTCGACAAGACCAACAATGGCACGACCGCCTCACGCATCGTATGACACCACCCGAAACATCGGCTACCACCTCCGGATCGTGCACCCGTCCGGCAGCCCTCGCCACCCACCAGTTTGCATCAGTTGTCCCGCACCAGAGCCTTGCCTTCTCCTCGTCGCTCAGCAGCCCGAACCCTGCACCGATCGAGCATCCGTCGTCTCCCCCAGCTCCGAGCTCCGCGTCTACACGGCCGAGTCCGGCAGACACCAGCTCCGGATCCTCCGGACCCTCCGGACCCCGCACCTACCCGGCCGAGTCCGGCAAACACCAGCTCCGGACCCTCCGGACCCTGCACCTACCCGGCCGAGTCCGGGCAAACTACCAGCTCCGGACCCTCCGGACCCCTGCACCTACCCAGGCCGAGTCCGGCAAACACCAGCTCCGGACCCTCCGGACCCTGCACCTACCCGGCCGAGTCCGGGCAAATACCAGCTCCGGACCCTCCAGGACCCTGCACCTACCCGGCAGAGTCCGGCAAACATCAGCTCCGGACCCTCCGGACCCGCACCTACCCGGTCCGAGTCCGGCAAACACCAGCTCCGGACCCTCCGGACCCCTGCACCTACCCGGTAGGGTCCGGCAAACACCAGCTCCGGACCCTCCGGACCCCGCACCTACCCTGGCCGAGTCCGGCAAGCACCAGCTCCGGACCCTCCCGGACCCTGCACCTACCCGGCAGAGTCCGGCAAACACCAGCTCCGGACCCTCCGGACCCCTGCACCTACCCGGCAGAGTCCGGCAGACACCAGCTCCGGACCCTCCCGGACCCCTGCACCTACCCTGGCCGAGTCCGGCAGACACCAGCTCCGGACCCTCCGGACCCCCTGGACCCCGCACCTACCCGGCCGAGTCCGGCAGACACCAGCTCCGGACCCTCCGGACCCTCCGACCCCGCACCTACCTGGCCGAGTCCGGCAGACACCAGCTCCGGACCCTCCGGACCCTCCCGACCCCGCACCTACCCGGCCGAGTCCGGCAGACACCAGCTCCAGACCCTCCGGACCCTCCCGACCCCGCACCTACCCGGCCGAGTCCGGCAGACACCAGCCACACATTGGTAGGCGGGTGCGGGCTGGGCGCCGCCGCGGCCCGGCCCGCCTCCGCTGATCGACTGACGGCGGCCGGCGGGTCGGCACGCACCGCGCCGCGCCGAGCCCACCCGCCCATCGACCGCTCCCCCTCCCTCCCTCCCCCTCACACCCTCACCACCCCCAGCACAGCGGCGGCGTGACGGCCCGTGACCCGGGGGTCAGTCGCCGGAGGTCGCTCGGTCCCGGCACGGCCGCCGGAGCCGCCGCGAACTGCGCGTGAGGGAGAACGAGGGCCGACGTGGGACCGCAACCTAACTCGCGCCGGGGTATGGCAGGGTGTGTGGAAGCCTCCTTCCACGGCAGGGCGCTCCAGCGCACGAGCTGCGACTGTTTCAACTTGAACGGGATCGATAGTGCAGTATCGTGAGGTCGGACGGCGGCGCAGACGGCGGCGGCGCTGCTGCCGTCTGGACTCACCCCTGGCCCGACGGTGCCGCGGTGGTGACACCAGCCGACGTCCGCAGCGCACCGCCACCATTGGACTCACCTGGAACAGGACAAACGACAGCGGTTAGAGAGAACGTTCCCGTGGCCAGGACAGTAACCGCAGGCTGGCTCCGTCATCCCTCGGCTTCCACGATTGCCGGAGTCATGCACGTTGGGCAGTGCAGCGGGGACCGCATTGCTGGCATTTTCTCCCCAAAACGGGTTGATGAGTCCAGGGCTAGCGAGGTTGCCTTAGAAATCTGCTGATACCGGCCAGCGGGGGCGGTTTAAGGGGGGGGGGGGGGTGAGGGGCAGAGGTGCTACTGCCTCCTGAACTTTGGGAAAATTTAAAGTTTTTCCAGTAGCACCGCAGGACACCAACCGACTTAGAATTAACTTGGCTTTGCCAAACATAGCGAAGTTCTGCTGCCACTGCCCGCCACTAATCGGTGCATTGCAGTCTCCGCCTAGTCAAACGGCGTTATGGCGCCGTGGGTTGAACCGGCAGCCATAAATGAAGACCATTGGTCACCAGCAGCCGTAAATGAAGCCCACTGGCCGTCGGTAGACATAAGTGAAGACTATATATAGGTCGCCGACAGTCATAAGCGAAGACCACCAGGCGCCGGCAGCCATCAGTGAAGATCACCGGTCACCGGCAGCCATAAGTGAGGACCACTGGCTGCCGGTCGCCATAAGTGAAGACCATCGGTCGGCAGCAGCCATAAATAAGGACCATCGGCCGCCAGTGGAACACCAACCAGCAACCGTCACCGCCACCGTCACCGCCCACGCCAACACCACCGCCACCGCCACCGCCACCGCCATCGCCACCGCCGCCATCGCCACCGCCACCGCACCGCCACCGCCGACCCGCCATCGCCACGCCGCCAGCGCCCACCGCGCCATCGCCCCGCACGCCACCGCCACCGCCGCCATCGCCAACCGCCACCCGCCAGGGGATCGGGTCGCCCCGTCGGCCGAAGCGCGTGTCATAGAGCTAGACCGCCCTAGATCATGCGCGCGGCGATTACGCTATTTCAGCGTGTGGCGACTGCAAACAGGAGTTGCCGGTCATTGGCCGATGTTCGCGCTACGCGAAGAGGGCGTCTCAATCGGACAGGAAATCAAGTGCGGCGTCAGCGCGCGCGACCCGGAATGTTCTGTTCCGTTTGGAATGGTCTCGGAAAGCCATGCTGCCGCCCACCCCCCAGACGCGTTACCGCCTTCTCTGCGCGTGATCCATGACCTCCGGAACTTATCAGGGCATCGATGTCCTGCTTCGTCCAGATAAGCTCTTTACAGGGTTTGCGATCGTGGCGGTTTTCCAGACCGGTCACCGCGGACATGATATGCTCATTAGTTTTGCCCGTAAGGGTAAGCTAGTGATATGCGATATGGCACTTTCTTGAGATTGTCGGAAAGAACCGTTTTGCAAAGACAAGACCGAGCGTCACGCAAGATAATTGAAGGTCTGTATGCTGCATGTGACGATGGCGGCGGCACGAAGCCGGATACCAACGGTAGGGCGTACAGCTCCTAGCGGGCATTACTGACACATTTCTTTCTTGAAGGTATTGATAGTGCGCAACCAAAACCAATATGTTCATTGCAGCATACGCAATCAACTCGCTACTTCGATGCCACTTTGAAAATGATCGGTAAGATACTTCGATGGTTGGTAAAATGCATTGGTTTGATGTCATATGGCTCGCCATCAACTCAACTCGCTCGCCAACAAGGCTCAAACAACTTGTTCAATGAGTGGGGTTCCCCGGACCGAACAAAACCCTGGAGTCAGCGACCAGAAGAACTTAACATTGGGACAGAAACGCGACTTAATTTCACCAATAAACCTCGGCATCCTCTGGAAATGTGACAATCACCTGAGATTACCAGAGGGCGTCTCGCCCATACATCACCTCTCAGGTCTGCAATGCCGCCCGCCCTCCCATTTAGCACATCCGCGGCACGGGACCGACACGCCGCCGCCCGTGCACACTCATGCCGTGTATCAGTCACCGGGGCCGGGCGCGTCTGCTCACCACCTGTGGCAGCTGGGGCTGCTAGCGCGGGCGGGGGGGGGGGGGGGACCGCTTAACAAGACAGACGCTGAGGCGCCGGCACAGGGTGCGGCGACTGACGATGCAGTCCGGAGAGGTGGCTGGCGAGGGCTGGGAGGACAGCTGGTCAGCGGGCCGGCCGCGGCGCCGCTCGCTCCTCTGCCGGAGAGCTTCCCGAGGAGCATGGGAAGTCCACTTCCGAAAGTGAGCAACGGGAAGCGCGTACTTACGCCGTATTCGCATGGTCCTCGTCAGCACGTGGAAGGCCTCTGAACCCGAGCTCAGACTTCAAAAGGCACTGCAGTTACAGAGGATGGCGCCGGGCAGGTCACCATCCACCACTCCCACGCCACCACACGCGAGTCCACATGAGCCACTTCGCACTCGTCCACATCCGTCACCTAGCACTCGTCCATATCCACCTCAGCCACTCGTCCACACGCGCTTGGCACGAGGAATGCACGAGTTCACTTGGTCCCAACCAAACCTACACTACTCTAAGCGAGCAAAACGCACTACATGACTAAATCCTACTCCTACAAGCGGCTAGAAAAGTAGAAAACCCGCTCCGTCTCCCACCCGCCTCCCCCCGCTCCGCCTCCGCGCACCAGTCTGAGCCTGCGGCCGGTTGCCGCCGCCGTATATGCGTGCGTCCCACGCGCGTGGAGCCCGGGTGGGGGTGGGGAGGGGCGGTGAACCCGCCCGGCACGTGGCCGGGGGGGGGGGGGGGCGGCAGCGTGCGGCGCGGCCCGTCAGCCGACGACAGCCGCCAGCCCCACCCGTTCGGTCAGCCGGCGCCGGCGGCACACGCATCTGGCGTTGGCCCCGGCCCAGCGCCGCCGCCCGCCAGCCGCCACGCGTCGGGTTTACGGAAGTGGCCGAGCGGGCCTAGTTCGCGTTACGGCGCGGAGGGGTAGCGACAGAACCGCATCAAAACCAGCCAGAGCCTCGTCGGGGTTCGGCACGGCGGCGCGTGATGGCGGAGGGCTTGCAGCGACAATGTAGCACATTACCCGTTGGTAATGAGTGGTTACAGGTAATCCAGACCTGGCCGGTGGAGCGACTCAGGGCCGGGTTTCGGTGCTGGGCTTCTTTTGCAGATTCCCCGCGTGGGAGGTGGTAATCGGCGGAGCAAATGGGACTGGTCGGGGGGGGGGGGGGGAGGGGGCTTTAGGAATCGCACTGGCCGGGACGGTGGCCGCATCGTGTAATTTACATTGGACCTGAACATTAATTTTGGAAACGCATTCAGTAGGCCACTTTTTTACTGTCACGGGATGTCGATATGCTGTCGATAATTGTGTTATACGCATTATACGTGACTGCTTAACTCTGCTGTCAATCAGTTAAATGGCCCACCAAGAACGCAAGCAATGAAAATATATTTCGTTATCGAGCACAGCATTAAGGGGAGAGTTCGCCTTCGCGAGCGTCACAAAAGGACATCCTTAAGGGTGGTCAGGGTAATTAACAACTGCATGTCCGTGATGTGACATGACACATGACGATAACACGTGCACCTGGTCACTCAAAGCAGCCGATGGGCGACTGGGTGTGAATTAATGCATGTACAGCATATTAAAGCCGCAGACAACACTACGCTTCTTCCGGCATGACCACGACCATATCAGTTTGCGGACGGCTAGGAAGCTAGTTCAAACTTCCCGCTGATTTCACAGCCCTCGTGTGTTCGAGTTAGGTTGCCGCTGACGGTCAGCAGGGTTTGTTCGGCGCCGACACCTGTGTTGAGGGTGTGTTACAAATGGCAAGGTCAGGCAGGGTTTGTTTCGGCGCCGATCACCTGTGTCCAGGTTGTGTTGTCGCTGACGGTCAGCAGTGTCTGTTCGGCGCCGACACCTGTGTCCAGGTTGTGTTGTCGCTGACGGTCAGCAGGGCTTGTTCGGCACTGACACCTGTGTCCAGGTTGTGTTGCCACTGACGGTCAGCAGGATCTGTTCCACGCCGACACCTCCGTCGCCACGTGTCCGATAGACCCAGCCGTTTGAATTTTAAACTTATGAATACAGTGAATCAAAGATGTTATTCCTGGCATGAGTGAAGCAACTTGGTCAAAAATGTAGCAAATAAGTACTAAATCCGAGGTTTGGTGAAATCAAAAGTTTTTCAGCATATACTGTTCGTTTTGGTAGCAGTTAGCAGCGAGACCAAGAAAGGGATTTTGCAAAACGATTCGTATCAGGCGGAAAATCCTAGCTATCAGGTCCGAATTGCTCTCATCTCATCTGGACACGCACGCGAACAGTTTACTTACGCCCAACCCGTGCCGATCCTCCTTCACGGTGATCAGAGCTGACTGATTCCAATCATTTTACCCGCATACGTATTAACTGCCGCCAAGACTTTTTCTGGAGCCAACGCAGTAACGGATGACTTCCATGCTCAATCAAAGGAGCATTTCTATCACTGACGACTGCCATCCAACGCTTACGATTCCAGCAAATATCCCGACCGGCTCCACGGCCGCGAATACTTGCTGAATGCCTGCTGTTGCCTCTGGATAAAAACAGGGAATCGCAAGCTTTCGGGTGACTTGGATTACTGCTGATACCGCCAGCCGCTTCCGCGCCCACGTGCCACACAGCTGCCTCCCGCCCCTCCCCCTCCTCCGACCAGCCGACGCCGGCGGGCCGGGTCCGTACCTCGGGTTCATCGTGGGCCGGTGACCGTCGTCGGCGTCGACGTCGACGACCCGGGCGGCGGTGGCACGTGTCGGCGCCGATCGGCTGCGACTGAGGCGGCGCCGGGTCCGCGCCCCCTGCGCGGCTCTCCCCCGGCCAACCCCCCTGGGCGGCCCGAGATAGCCCGCCGTGCTCTACCACCCCGCCGCCGCGCACAGCCGACAGCGGCGAGTACGACGGCTGCTCTGGGTCGTCCGTGACGAGCTCTGACCGATTGTTCTCGCGCGCCAAAGCTTCCCTGTATTTGTGTCGCTGTCGGTGATGTGTCGCCGCATGGCGCGGTCGGTTTACCCTGAATACGTCATCGCCTGTGATGTCACGGCTCGGCGACCGGTCGGGTTTAGCCCCCTCGCCGCCCCACCCCCTCTGAGTGCGCCCCTGACGACGCCTCCCAGGGGCGCACGTGTCGCTCGGCCGGGGGTGACCACCCGGGTCACGGCCCATCGGCAGGCCAGGAGTCAGTGGCGGATCCTGCACACAGCTGGAGGAAAACCAGGCCCGCTCTGAAGTCCCGACGATTCACCCCGCCGAAGGAAAAATGGGGGTGGGGGTGAGGGGGGGGGGGATGGGAGGAGGTGCAAACGTCGCATGCCGGAGGTATTCATGCCGATGGATGAGTAAGCGGCCTATGACTGAGTGCGACATACCCGGCGCGTTGCCGCAAGCCGATACATTCCTTGCGCTCCGGGAGACCAATTAATCTCATCAGCGGCAGCTTTCAGCCCCCTCAGCCGACAGCGGATCCCATTGTGCATGGATATTACATGTGATGTAGGAATCTGAATCAGCATGAGTGCATTAACGACAAGATAACTGTAAATATATATACATATATATATATATATATATATATATATATATATATATACATATATATATATATATATATATATATATATTTACATATATCTACATAATACAGATATATGTATATAAATATATATACATATGTGTATCCAAGTTAAACCTTTTGATTGTGTAGATATCTGAGATCAGAACCTAGGTCCAGCAGCACTTATGAGATGTGCTTGTGAACATCCGGGTATATGTCCCGATACACGTCCTTGTGAACGTCGTCAGGAGTGTGCATCGGCCGCCAAGCTTCAGGCGCGGGAGCCCAGGAGCCAGGCGCAGGAGTCCAGGAGCCAGGCACAGGAGCCCAGGAGCAGAGCTGGTGCAGGAGCCCTTACTATCGCCCATGGGCAACGATGCAGTCCGCAAGCGGTCAGGACAGCGCAGCGTAAGGGTCTCCGTCAAATCAACCGATTGCCTGGAATTAAACCAGACGGAACTTCTACGAGACGTGGAATATTTTCACCTTCCAGTGTGGCGCTTGCAGAAAGCCAGGAAACGACAGCGGATGCGTCACGCCGTCGTTCGTGTCCGTACCGTCCAGCATCCGCATCAAAGCCGTGTTGGAAAATGCGGATCACAACTGCGCACATACGACGCCACACACTGCGCTCATAGCTGAGCCATTCCAGCTCAAGCTGCCAAGTAAAGAGCAGAGATGCTGTTTTCTGGATTATCTTGTCAAAAGTCCGATCCGGAGCTCATGGATGGACCAGCTGTCTGTCCCAAAGTGTCTAGAAAATTAGGTTGCTCAAACAGTTTTCAAGTTTGATATCAAATCGCTACTACCAACAACCAAAAAATACCAGTCGCGGCTCGCGTCGCTTCATTCGCTCGCTCGAATCCAATGGGAGTCGAGAAAATGATCGTAGGTAAGTGATGTGCATCACAGGCTATCGTGAAAGCATCCACAATCCACCATGCACGTCGATATCCGCAAAGTTAAAATATCGCTAAGCTCGACGACGGCAGCTTATTCGGATGGTAAGTGGAGGCGAATCGTAACTAAGTAAATAATGAGCATCACAAGCTCTCCCGAAGACATTAACATTGTCTTTTCTATCGAAGCCATGTATATTCTCAGCTTTCTACCTCGTGTTGCAAAGAGTAGTATTTTCTCTGGTGCTCCATCAACAAGCTGTTTGTGGTCCAGAATCAAATTAAATTACACAACATAATCATATCAGTTGTCCGGCATCATATCCGATATGCTATAAAAGTCCGACGATTTTTTATCCCGACTGTCTTATTTCCAACACGGACTTAGGAAATGTTTGGAATTCCAAAAAAAGTGGAACACAATCGGCACTGCTCGTAAAGAAGAGTGGCATTGCCCGCAGACTGAGCGGCGGTGGAAGTCAGGCGCGACAGGCGCAACAGGCAGGCCGACGGGACGGACCGCGCTGTTCGGTCCGAGCGCCAGGGACCGGCGCGACGGACCGCACTGTTCGGTCCGAACGCCAGGGCCGGCGGACGGACCGCGCTGTTCGGTCCGAACCCCAGGGACCGGCGCGACGGACCGCGCTGCCCGGTCCGAACGCCAGGACTGGCGCGACGGACCGCGCCGCCCGGTCCGAACGCCAGGGACTGGCGCGACGGACCGCGCCGCCCGGTCCGAACGCCAGGACCGGCGGACGGACCGCGCCGCCCGGTCCGAGTGAGGAAAAGGTTCACAGTTCGCCGCCTCCACGCCGTCAGCCACGCTCGCCTGCTCCGGGCGGCGGGCGACGCACGCGGTGCCATGCGCCACGCACTAGACGTGTGAGAGGTGCCAATAGCGCCTCGCGCCCGAGCCGCGCCCCGGACCGCCATGCATCGCGCGAGCACGCCGTATCTTGCCAGCCGGAATGCAAAATCTCGCGAACATCGCGCAGCATAGCACAGCAGCAGCGTAAGCCCCAGTGCACTTAAATTTGCCGGCAAGATGCTCCGAAACGACTGTCATGGCGGACTCGACCATGACAGCAGACGGTCGCAGCTAGCGGCCCGTGCGGCGGCAGGCACCGGTGCCGCTGTCGACGCGTTCTGCACCACCAGAGCCACGCCCCAGTCCAAACAAAGCGGCACAAAGAAGCAATTGTCGCCAGCTCCGTCGTCAAAATAATAACGCTGCGTGGCGCCGCCAACTCGTGCATCAGGCCGTTCGACCCGCGTCCCAGGCGCACGCTGCAAGGTGTTCTTAAAACACCACCGGCCAGTGGGCGTCGCGAGAGGCGCCCGGGGAAATAGCAGCGCTATAACGAGCCGACGGACGACAGTCTCACGTCTGCCAGACAGTAGACAATCAACAGTATGTAACCGTACGCCCACGGGCCGCCCTCACTGGGACCGCCGCTGACCAAAATATCACGCGCCTGCCGTACAACGAACAGTGATCGACATTTACCGTACGTCTGACGGGCGCGAGAGAGATCGGCATTTACCGTACAAGCGCGACGCGGAGCGCACGTCACGGCGAATGCTCCGTAATCTAATCACGCCCAGCCGGCCGGCCAGCTGCTGTGGGGAGGAGGGGATGGGCGGCCGCCGGCCGGCCGGCCATTGGCGGCGGCATGAGGACTCCGCTGCGGCGTCGGCCGGGCGACGACCGAACGTCCACTCCACGCGAACACGCGCCAGCGTCGGCGGCGGGTCAGGCCCGCCCCGGCCGCCACGCGTGGGAGGCGGTGAGCTTTGTGCGCTGCCGGGTCAGCAGCCTGGCGTGGACGCCCGGGGACTGTGTAGCGCTACGGGAGAGCCGCGGGCAGTGACCACCACCAGCTGCAGAATGCCGTGACCAGGCAGACAGAGATGCAGTTTGTTTTGTGGTTTGGTGCAGGGTGGCTCGCTCCGCTCCGCGCACACCCGCCAAACAAACGAGGTCACACAACTTCCAGGAGTTCCCACACAACCCTCCAAGCAATCTTCTCCCGCCACCCACCTCGGCAGAGCCCGCTGTGCTCTCGCTTCGGTTAGCGTGGCGGGGGCCCTCCGCGCTGTCTGGGCTGCAGAGCTGCTGGAGAGCCGCGCCGCGGCCACACGCAGACGCCGCAGCCTTGGAGCGCGGCGTGCGGCGGCCGACGGTCCACACACAAACAAGGCCGGCCCGGGCCAGCGGGCCGCGCCAGCCGGCACTAGCGGCCGCCGCCAACAACGCCCGGCGCTCCCCGCGTCAGCAAGCCGGCCCGACGCCTCACATGACGCGCCACGCATGCCCCTGGGGTCGGCTCATTCCCGCTCGGTGTGTCGGCTGCGGCGCGCGCTCCGTTCATGACCTCTCCCACGCTATAGGTCGCGACGGCCGACAGACCGCGGCAGTTCTGTGCTTCGATAATTAGCGCGCTTATCAGGGCTGACGTCTGGAGGAGCGGGAGCGCAGCGGTGCTGCGGCGCCGGCCGCACCTCCGCGGTCTGTCAGGCCGCAGTCGGCGGCTCGGCGGCTCGGCAGCAACGGCGAGGCCAGCCGGCCGCAGCCGAGGTCACCGTGTGCGTGCACGCAACGCCGCCGGCCGACCACCCCTGCACCGGCTCACCGCCCGATCATCGCGCTGGCCTTCGCCGCTCAGGTGGCAAGGGGGGGGGGGGGGGCTGGAGCTGCTCCGGCGCGGTGGAGGCGCTGCCGTCCGGCAAGAGGGTCTAACGGCACCGGCACACCCAGGCAGGATCGCGAACACGACTCGGCAGTCTGCGGCAATGAGCAGAGGAGTATGGGTTCGAGGAAGGATCGTGGAAGGTGGGTTGTTCCAAGACGGTGAAGCTGTTAACGCCTGTTGCTATCCAGTGCTACGCTCCTGCAGCTTTACTACGTCGATTGCAGTGACTGATATCTGTAGTGACGGCGAGTTCCGTGACCATGGACACACCACTGAATATTTACCCATAAGTAGTGCATAATAACACCGTATCACGACCTCTGCCATCCTTCGTCAGCCCATCTCGTTCGCCGGGGATTACTTAGAAGCTGCCACTACCTCCAGTTATAACGACATAACCCGGGCAGTACGCAAGGTCGATTGCACATCAACGGTGCCAGCTTCGCATGCGTCTCCTCCACCTGCGCTGTGCGGCGGCACGCCGCGGCCCGGGCGCCGGGGCCCGCACCGGGCGCCCCGCGCGGCGCTGAGCTCCTGCTCCGTCTTAGACCGGGTTGCGGCAGACGGGTACTGCTGATGGCCGGGTCCGAAACGGCCCGGCCCAGGGCAGGCCTGACAGACGGGTCTGTTGATGGCCCGGTCCAGAGCGAACCGGTCCAGGGCGGACCTGACAGATGGGTCTGCTGATGGCCCCGACCCAGAGCGGCCTGGTCCCAGGGCAGACCTGACAGATGGGTCTGCTGATGGCCGGCTCCAGAGCGGCCTGGTCCAGGGCAGACCTGACAGATGGGTCTGCTGATTGGCCGCTCCAGAGCGGCTCGGTCCAGGAGCGCGCTCGGCGCCGGCACCAGGGGCCGCCGATGTTCTGGGAGCGAGCCGGTCCCGGCAGTGGCGTGCCCACACGGCTGACCCCGACCGTGGATCAGGTGACCAGCCGGGGCTGCTGTCGCACATGTTTTGCGGGCTTTTATTCGGCTTCGCCATCGGGTGTCGCCAGGGTCGGAGCCAGCTTCATAGAAACGTGCTCACTTTCTTCGACTCTCATAAGCAGATTAGTGAGGTTAAAAATGCTTCCCTCGTTCCTGGCACGGCGCATGGCAACACGCCTGAAATGTCGGTCAAAGTCAACATGTTCTGAGCAGACTGAAGCCGCTTTCGCCTGATGCCACTCAGCTAGTCACGACAGCTTCCTCAGTGCCACCCGATAATCGTCAATTACGTGTATTCAGGGGGGGGGGGGAGGAATTAGGGCCACTAAACCGAGACAGCGTTGGCCTTGCAAAGCCGGAACCAGGCGCGAGGCTCAAGGTGAGGCAACGTTTGGAGTTTGCATGACATAAATCCGCCTAAGCTGCGAACAGCTGAGACCCGCAACCACAACCGGCACCGCTCGCAGTTCTAACGTGCCGCCGAGTCCCATTAGACACAGCAGGTCACCGGCCCGAGCAGCTGTGCGTCGGCCGTGCGCTACAACGTCCGAGGGTCACGCACCCGGTCCGACAGGACAGTGGGTCAGAGGGCGCGAAGGAGACGATCACTGCGCCAGTTCGCGCCCTGGATCCAAGGGTCGGACATCGGAGAAACGCCAGGTCGTCTGCACGTTTGAATTGTTGACGTTCTGGTTTAACGCACGCACTGACAGCCCACCTTCACACGCCCGTGTGACCTCGAGGACGACGCAATGTGCTTCGCCGACGCCGGGTCAGTGCTAGCCGATTGCAAGCACGAGGTGCTATGTAAAAACATATTGGCGCCAATGCACAACTGCCGCTGCGTTTAACTATAAAACAATGCTATGACGATACGAAAATGTTCGCAATGATAGCGGGTTGATACCAACAAGCTCTACACACGTGAGAAATTATATCACAGCAGTTCATAATGGCCCCTGCAGTACATCATCATCTTTATGTTCCCCAGACACACCCCTCCCCCAAACGCCACACAGAAAAAAGTAAATTCGGCTGTCTATCAACCATTAAGAAAGCACACCAAGCAAATTTCCCAGTCATCATACTTAAAACAACGGATTCAAGTGAGACCACATGTACCAACAACTTTACGGAAGTTCATGAACGGAAGCATGTACGAAGGTCGCACGGTGATTCTACGAACGCGTCGCACGGGATCGCGACTCCATGCTAAGCAAGGTGATCTACTTTATGCCTCACGCGTCTTTTAAAGCAGCACCAGCAGCTGTCTTGATCATGTTAGAGCACAGGGGGCATGATGCAAGTGAGATTCGAACCCGGGCTCCCACGTGCGAGTTCGATGTTCTGTCAGTACGAACGTAACCATCCGGTCACTATGCGTCCCTTACATCTCTGTTCACGTTCACAAAGTTTCTTCAAGCGAGGAGCGGCATGCAGCGCCCAGAACCCGCGGTCTTGTTCCAGCCAGCCGCACTGCGAACCGTGCAGTCCTTTTCTAGTCCCACCAGGATGACGCCTATCACTGCGCACAAATTGGCGTCGACCGCAAGAGGATTAAGCGAGCAGCCCCGTGCAGAGTTGGTTCGCACAAAGTGCCGCCTGCATCGGCCGCTGAACGTTGGCTGCAGGTCAGGCTTCCGCAAACGAACGAGCGTGGGGGTTGCAGCCGTCTCAGCCGATCGCTGCACTGTGTTCGGGCCACACTCGGCCGATCGCTGGCCCTGTGTCCGGGCCACACTCGGCCGATCGCTGCACTGTGTCCGGGCCACACTCGGCCGATCGCTGCACTGTTTCCGGGCCACGCTCGGCTGATCGCTGCACTGTGTCCGGCCACACTCGGCGCCGATCGCTGCACTGTGTCCGGGCCACGCTCGGCCGATCGCTGCACTGTGTCCGGGCCACCACTCGGCCGATCGCTGCACTGTGTCCGGGACACACTCGGCCGATCGCTGCACTGTGCCCGGGCCACACTCGGCCGATCGCTGCACTGTGTCCGGGCCACGCTCGGCCGATCGCTGCACTGTGGTCCGGGCCGAACACTCGAACCATCGTCTGCGGGACGTCACGCTCTGCTTCCATTCACGCCGCCGAATCTGACTTCTGCATTCATGCGTGCGGTCACAGGAAATAAGTTTTGGTACTTTCAAAAGGAAGTTTTCCAAAAGAGAGTTGTAACAGAGGCACGGGACACGAGTCTCAACTTTTGCTAACAATTTCATTGTATAACAACATCACTTCATACCTTGAACAGATTACAGTGGGGTTAACGTAATTAATCTGAAAACTCTTCCGACTGTGCATGTTGTATCCGCCACCGCATGCACAAATGCAGTCAAAACATCCCAGTGGCAAAATATTCCAGAGGTGCCACTGCGGCACGTCACGGGGTGCCACTGCGGCACGTCACCGGGGTGTCACTGTGGCACGCCAGAGGGGTGTCACCGTGGCACGGCAGGGGGTGTCACTGTGGCACGACAGAGGGGTGTCACCGTGGCACGGCAGGGGGTGTCACTGTGGCACGGTAGGGGTGTCAATGTGGCACGGTTCTGCCGCCTGCGTTCGGCTGCAGGCGTCCCTGGTGACGCAGACGACGACACCTACCTCAAGGCTACGTACGGAGCACTCTTCCCGTGCCAACAGTACGCCAGGTTATGTTTATCTCCCCCGTTACCTGTCCGGGTGTGCAAGGGCCTTTCCAGAGCCGACCATGATTCGAACTGACACCCGACAGCCGGCCATGGTTCGGAATGACACCCGGCAGGCCGGGCCGTGGGCTCGGACTGACACCCGGTTAGCCGGCCATGGTCCGGACTGACACTTGACAGTCCGGCCATGGTTCCGAGTGACACCCGGCAGCCGGCCGTGGTTCGGAATGACACCCGGCAGCCGGCCGCGGTTCGGACTGACACTCGGCGGCCGGCCGTGGTTCAGACTGACACTCGGTAGCCAGCCGCGCTCCCTTTGCCCAGCAGCGGGAGGCAAGCCGGCGGGCCGGCACCCGAGCTGCCCAGAGCCGGCCATTGCTCGCGCGCCCCGCCGTACGGGCTGGGCGCCGTCGGTCCGTCCCGATCCAATCCCCCTGTCCCCTCGATGCTGAATTTCTGCGCTTGAAAGAAAGGGAGGGAGGATGACGGCCACGTTGCTCCGCTCGACACAGGCTCAGCTCCAATTGGATTACCTTGTGGCGTCAGAGAAAGTTCCTGATAACTCTGGAAGGGCATCAGCACCGACTGCTGTAGTTCCTGGTGGACCTAAATCATGCTTAACATGGCCCACCACCACTTTCGGTTACTGGACGCAGGGGTGGCGCAAGCAGGGAAGGGGGAGGCAGAAGGGCAGCCATTGCTCAGTAGGACCCCTTTGAGGAGGCCTCATTTCGTCCATGAGGCCCCCTGAAAGTCGCCCCCCCCCCAACTCAAAATTCGTGGCATCGCCCCCCGCTTGAAAGGTCCGAACCAATTCCATTCTGTACATAGCCCCTGTCCATTCCAATCATGCCTGGTGTGTGATTCAACGTTGGGATCCGATCCACACATGTCACGCACCGAGACCACGCCTCTCTCACGGACCCGCTCTCGTCAGCGTCCTCACTGGGCGCCGAATGTCGGTCCGACTGGCACCGATCAGCGCCGAGAGCTGGCGAGGGCTGACCCTGTACGGCGACGGACGGCCGCTGGCGGCAGGCGTGCGGGGGCGCCAAGCTCTCGTGACCCACAGCTGGTGGCGGGGGACGGACGGGGAGGGCGCCGGCTCCTGCGTCCCACCACTGGCGGCGTGGAACGGGCGGGGGACGGGAACGGGAACGCCTGCCCGCCAGGAGCCCACACGCCGGCCACGTGGCGCTCCGCCGACCTAGACGTCAAACCAACAACCGGCTGTATATGTTTCGTGTGGGGATGCTTATTCCACGCTTCAGACGGGTGTGGCTGTGACGGATTCGTGTTTGCAGCCAGGTGAAAATATCCGCGAGGCTGTAAGCGCATCACACAGCACTTGCGCCAAGATCACGTGAACACATGGCTGCGGCTGGTGCCACCATGCGAGGCGGTCGAATCATACGGTCGGCCGGTGGATGAGACTGAGAAAGCGATACTACAAAGTGGCATGAAGTGCGGTGCTGGGAGCCAGTGCCAGCTCAGGGGTTGGCCAAGCCGGTAGCTACTTACTTGCTGGTCGATAGGGAGCGACCAATCCAGCGTCCGTTCCCCAACAGCGCGGGCCCCAATCGAGCGACGGTTCGGCACTCAGCGTCGCTCCGCGACCGCACCGCCCGTGGCCTCCCCACACCCACACGCGCTCCCTCGGCTGCGCCGCGCACCTCGCGCACGCACGGCAACGCACACTGGTGCGCCCTGGCGGCGGCGGCGGCGGCGGCGACGCCGGCCGGGCCGGCCGCCTTTGTCCCTCCCCGGGGTCCCCGTTCGGCAGTGGGGCCACAAACCGGGCGCCGGCGCGGCCCGGCGCGCGCGTGCCGCGTCCGGTTTGGGAGCCCCTGGCTTCACTGGGGACGGCGGGCGCTGCGCCGCGATGAATGGTGCCCGCCGAGGGTCAGCGGCCCGATCCGGCCCGATCCTCGCGAGAGGTGCCACGTGGGCGCGGGTTCCGCGGCCGGTTGTAAATCACGCCATTTTCCCAACTGTCCGCGAGCTGGACGCCAACTGGTCACACCTGCCAAATCGTCGAGAGATACGCGGCCGGTAATCGAATCTGCGCCTTCTCCAGCTGACAGGCGGACGTTGACGGCGTCCGCCGAGCGGTGCCGCCGCCGCCGATATTACTGCGTCATTAGCGCCGGGCGTCAGCGGCGCCAACACCTGTCCGCCGTCAGCTGATATTTGTCAGCGGGTCGTGACTGGTCGGCCGCTAACGAGCCGGCGCGCACGGTCACGGAGAGAGCGCGGCCCACCGGCCGGACGCCACATCGCCGGCGACGGGGCGCTCTGGGCCGCCCGCGGTCCGCCACTCCAAGCGACCGGCCTAAACACCCCCGCCGCTCATCATAGCGAGGCCGAGACAGCAGCGACACGGCCGGAGCGGCGGCGGCGTCTCCCGGACCGCGTGGTCCTGCGCGGCCCGCGCGGCCTGCCGTGCCGTCACAGCCGGGCGGCGCCGCCGGCCGGCGCCCATTGAGGCAGTTACCGCGGCCGCCGGCCGGCGCCTAACTACGGCGTAACGATAACGTGCCGCCGGCGGCGGGGCGCCGTCTGTTCCCGCCGGCTGGGGGCGCCGTCTGTTCCCGCCGACTAGAGGTGCCGTCTGTCCCCGCCGGCTGGGGACGCCGTCTGTTCCCGCCGGCTGGGGGCGCCGTCTGTCCCCGCCGGCTGGGGGCGCCGTCTGTTCCCGCCGGCTGGGGGCGCCGTCTGTTCCCGCCGACTAGAGGCGCCGTCTGTCCCCGCCGGCTGGGGACGCCGTCTGCTCCCGCCGGCTGGGGGCGCCGTCTCACGCGCCCGCCAGCACGCCGTCCCGGTGCTGATCTTAGGCAGGACTGAACAAGCGCCTCAGCCTTGGGGCAGCCGACTGAGCTGCGGCTCGGTCGCGACGGTCCGCAGCGCCGCAGCTGTGGAGCCGAGTCAGCGCGAGCCGCCCGACCGCCGAAATGGAGCGGGCGCCGCCGATCCGCGTGTTCGGAAACCAACCGATTGCTGCCGGCCCTTTCTGCGCAGATCAATCGTTGCCAGGAGCGCGCCGTTTTTGTGGCGACAGCAGCGGTGCGCCTGGCGCGACGCACACAAGCTGGCTCACCCATGATGCCGTCAGTGCCGCCGTGTTCGGGTCATATAAAAACGCCGAAAACCGGCTCGCCTAATTAGATACAGCACGCCCGGCTCCGACAGAATGGCGTCAAAATAATTACGCAGAAGCTACAAGAGAAGTCCGGGCGCCGTCGACAATTGACATTCACCGTGCAAGGCAGCGTGAGCGTGAGATGATCGCCTGCGCTATGTTAAAGACTCGGTTTCCAGTCTGTGGCGGTACAACACCTCTGACACACGGTCGGTTTCCAGCCTGTCGCGGTACGTCTGACACCCCTGACACACGGTCGGTTTCCAGCCCGTCGCGGTGCGTCTGACACCCCTGACACACGGTCGGTTTCCAGCCCGTCGTGGTGCGTCTGACACCCTTGACACACGGTCGATTTCCAGGCTGTCGCCCGATACGCCGCACGAACCCGTGATTGGCGTGGCAACGTGACACGTCTGTCCACCGACGTCGGTGGTGCGGCTGCGCAGAGCCCGTCGTCGCACGGGCCGAGCCGACTCCCGGGGCGAGGCGGACCGGTGTCCCAGTAAAGGGTCGAATTGGGCGGGCCTGGGAGGGCGCGGAGAGAGCGGGCCGGCTATCGGGACGCCCATCGGGCAGCGCGCGCCAGCTGCCGGCGCACGTGTATTTACATTCGTCACCTGCTCTGTCCTTGGGGAGGAAGAGAGAGAGAGAGAGAGAGAGAGAGAGAGAGAGAGAGAGAGAGAGAGAGAGAAGAGAGAGAGAGAGAGAGAGAGAGAGAGGGGGGGAGGAGTTAGTGGAACGAGATCACGGCAACAAGCGGACAGGGAAAATTAACGTGTTAATTGTTTGCGTGTAATGTGTCGGGTGTCTTGCGACTGAGCCAAAGGCAACAACGGCTAAGCCAGCCAGGCTAATGAGCTATTCCTCACAGATAATTGGGCGATCACCTTGCAAAGCAAACGGAACCCGTGGCTCGTCTAGAAACCATGCAGAGCAGACCGATCAGAGACAAGTCGGCGGGACAGCTTCGTCCCGGCCGGCACGACCGCGGCTCGCGGCAGGTGCTCCGGTCTGACTGCGGCGTTGTATGCCGACCTCACGGCAGGACACCGAGAGAAATATTGTCCCAGACGGCTCGTTCCTTGGCCGAGGGCTGGAGGGGAGAGGGCACGCATGCCCACAACCTCCACTGGCCGCCACCATC
>NW_023596921.1:36394415-36478431 GCF_011947565.3 Pollicipes pollicipes
CAGAGGTGCTACTGCCTCCTGAACTTTGGGAAAATTTAAAGTTTTTCCAGTAGCACCGCAGGACACCAACCGACTTAGAATTAACTTGGCTTTGCCAAACATAGCGAAGTTCTGCTGCCACTGCCCGCCACTAATCGGTGCATTGCAGTCTCCGCCTAGTCAAACGGCGTTATGGCGCCGTGGGTTGAACCGGCAGCCATAAATGAAGACCATTGGTCACCAGCAGCCGTAAATGAAGCCCACTGGCCGTCGGTAGACATAAGTGAAGACTATATATAGGTCGCCGACAGTCATAAGCGAAGACCACCAGGCGCCGGCAGCCATCAGTGAAGATCACCGGTCACCGGCAGCCATAAGTGAGGACCACTGGCTGCGGTCGCCATAAGTGAAGACCAACGGTCGGCAGCAGCCATAAATAAGGGACCATCGGCCGCCAGTGGAACACCAACCAGCAACCGTCACCGCCACCGTCACCGCCACGCCAACACCACCGCCACCGCCACCGCCACCGCCATCGCCACCGCCGCCACGCCACCGCCGCCATCGCACCGCCACCGCCACCGCCACCGCCACCATCGCCACCGCCACCGCCAGGGGAATCGGGCCACCCCGTCGCCGGAAGCGCGTGTCATAGAGCTATGCCGCACCCTAGATCATGCGCGCGGCGATTACGCTATCAGCGTGTGGCGACTGCAAACAGGAGTGCCGGTCATGCCGATGTCGCGCCCCGCGAGAGGGCGTCTCATCGGACCGGAAATCAAGTGCGGCGTCAGCGCGCGCGACCCGGAATGTCTGTCAGTTTGGAATGTCTCGGAAAGCCATGCTGCCGCCCACCCCCAGACGCGTTACCGCATTCTCTGCGCGTGATCCATGACCTCGGAACTTATCAGGGCATCGATGTCCTGCTCGTCCAGATAAGCTCTTTACAAGGGTTTGCGATCGTGGCGGTTTTCCAGACCGGTCACCGCGGACATGATATGCTCATTAGTTTTGCCCGTAAGGGTAAGCTAGTGATATGCGATATGGCACTTTCTTGAGATTGTCGGAAAGAACCGTTTTGCAAAGACAAGACCGAGCGTCACGCAAGATAATTGAAGGTCTGTATGCTGCATGTGACGATGGCGGCGGCACGAAGCCGGATACCAACGGTAGGGCGTACAGCTCCTAGCGGGCATTACTGACACATTTCTTTCTTGAAGGTATTGATAGTGCGCAACCAAAACCAATATGTTCATTGCAGCATACGCAATCAACTCGCTACTTCGATGCCACTTTGAAAATGATCGGTAAGATACTTCGATGGTTGGTAAAATGCATTGGTTTTGATGTCCATATGGCCTCGCCATCACTCAACTCGCTCGCCAACAAGGCTCAAACAACTTGTTCAATGAGTGGGGTTCCCCGGACCCGAACAAAACCCTGGAGTCAGCGACCAGAAGAACTTAAAATTGGGACAGAAACGCGACTTATTCCACCAATAAACCTCGGCATCCTCTGGAAATGTGACAATCAACTGAGATTACCAGAGGGCGTCTCGCCCATACATCACCTCTCAGGTCTGCAATGCCGACCCGCCCTCCCATTTAGCACATCCGCGGCACGGGACCGACACGCCGTCCGCCCGTGCACACTCATGCCGTGTATCAGTCACCGGGGCCGGGCGCGTCTGCTCACCACCTGTGGCAGCTGGGGGCTGCTAGCGCGGGCGGGGGGGGGGGGGGGACCGCTTAACAAGACAGACGCTGAGTGCGCCGGCACAGGGTGCGGCGACTGACGATGCAAGTCCGGAGAGGTGGCTGGCGAGGGCTGGAGGACAGCTGGTCAGCGGGCCGGCCGCGGCGCCGCTCGCTCCTCTGCCGGAGAGCTTCCCGAGGAGCATGGGAAGTCCACTTCCGAAAGTGAGCAACGGGAAGCGCGTACTTACGCCGTATTCGCATGGTTCCTCGTCAGCACGTGGAAGGCCTCTGAACCCGAGCTCAGACTTCAGAAGGCACTGCAGTTACAGAGGCGATGGCGGCCGGGCAGGTCGCCATCCACCACTCCCACGCCACCACACGCGAGTCCACATGAGCCACTTCGCACTCGTCCACATCCGGTCACCTAGCACTCGTCCATATCCACCTCAAGCCACTCGTCCACACGCGCTTGGCACGAGGGAATGCACGAATTACACTTGGTCCCAACCAAACCTACACTACTCTAAGCGAGCAAAACGCACTACATGACTAAATCCTACTCCTACAAGCGGCTAGAAAGTAGAAAACCCGCTCCGTCTCCCACCCGCCTCCCCCCGCTCCGCCTCCGCGCACCAGTCTGAGCCTGCGGCCGGTGTAGCCGCCGCCGTATATGCGTGCGTCCCACGCGCGTTGGAGCCCGGGTGGGGGTGGGGAGGGGCGGTGAACCCGCCCGGCACGTGCCGGGGGGGGGGGGGGGCGGCAGCGTGCGGCGCGGCCCGTCAGCCGACGACAGCCGCCAGCCCCACCCGTTCGGTCAGCCGGCGCCGGCGGCACACGCATCTGGCGTGGCCCCGGCCCAGCGCCGCCGCCCTCCAGCCGCCACGCGTCGGGTTTACGGAAGTGGCCGAGGCGGGCCTAGTTCGCGTTACGGGCGCGGAGGGGTAGCGACAGAACCGCATCAAAACCAGCCAAGCCTCGTCGGGGTTCGGCACGGCGGCGCGTGATGGCGGAGGGCTTGCAGCGACAATGTAGCACATTACCCGTTGGTAATGAGTGGTTACAGGTAATCCAGACCTGGCAGGTGGAGCGACTCAGGGCCGGGTTTCGGTGCTGGGCTTCTTTTGCAGATTCCCCGCGTGGGAGGTGGTAATCGGCGGGAGCAAATGGGACTGGTCGGGGGGGGGGGGGGAGGGGGGCTTTAGGAATCGCACTGGCCGGGACGGTGGCCGCATCGTGTAATTTACATTGGACCTGGACATTAATTTTGGAAACGCATTCAGTAGGCCACTTTTTCATGTCACGGGATGTCGATATGCTGTCGATAATTGTGTTATACGCATTATACGTGACTGCTTAACTCTGCTGTCAATCAGTTAAATGGCCCACCAAGAACGCAAGCAATGAAAATATATTTCGTTATCGAGCACAGCATTAAGGGGAGAGTTCGCCTTCGCGAGCGTCACAAAAGGACATCCTTAAGGGTGGTCAGGGTAATTAACAACTGCATGTCCGTGATGTGACATGACACATGACGATAACACGTGCACCTGGTCACTCAAAGCAGCCGATGGGCGACTGGGTGTGAATTAATGCATGTACAGCATATTAAAGCCGCAGACAACACTACGCTTCTTCCGGCATGACCACGACCATATCAGTTTGCGGACGGCTAGGAAGCTAGTTCAAACTTCCCGCTGATTTCACAGCCCTCGTGTGTTCGAGTTAGGTTGCCGCTGACGGTCAGCAGGGTTTGTTCGGCGCCGACACCCGTGTCGAAGTTGTGTTGCCGCTGGCGGTCAGCAGGGTTTGTTCGGCGCCGACACCCGTGTCGAAGTTGTGTTGCCGCTGGCGGTCAGCAGGGTTTGTTCGGCGCCGACACCTGTGTCCAGGTTGTGTTGTCGCTGACGGTCAGCAGTGTCTGTTCGGCGCCGACACCTGTGTCCAGGTTGTGTTGTCGCTGACGGTCAGCAGGGCCTGTTCGGCACTGACACCTGTGTCCAGGTTGTGTTGCCACTGACGGTCAGCAGGATCTGTTCCACGCCGACACCTCCGTCGCCACGTGTCCGATAGACCCAGCCGTTTGAATTTTAAACTTATGAATACAGTGAATCAAAGATGTTATCCCTGGCATGAGTGAAGCAACTTGGTCAAAAATGTAGCAAATAAGTACTAAAGCCGAGGTTTGGTGAAATCAAAAGTTTTTCAGCATATACTGTTAGTTTTGGTAGCAGTTAGCAGCGAGACCAAGAAAGGGATTTTGCAAAACGATTCGTATCAGGCGGAAAATCCTAGCTATCAGGTCCGAATTGCTCTCATCTCATCTGGACACGCACGCGAACAGTTTACTTACGCCCAACCCGTGCCGATCCTCCTTCACGGTGATCAGAGCTGACTGATTCCAATCATTTTACCCGCATACGTATTAACTGCCGCCAAGACTTTTTCTGGAGCCAACGCAGTAACGGATGACTTCCATGCTCAATCAAAGGAGCATTTCTATCACTGACGACTGCCATCCAACGTTACGATTCCAGCAAATATCCCGACCGGCTCCACGGCCGCGAATACTTGCTGAATGCCTGCTGTTTGCCTCTGGATAAAAACAGGGAATCGCAAGCTTTCGGGTGACTTGGATTACTGCTGATACCGCCAGCCGCTTCCGCGCCCACGTGCCACACAGCTGCCTCCCGCCCCTCCCCCTCCTCCGACCAGCCGACGACGGCGGGCCGGGTCCGTACCTCGGGTTCATTGTGGGCCGGTGACCGCCGTCGGCGTCGACGTCGACGACCCGGGCGGCGGTGGCACGTGTCGGCGCCGATCGGCTGCGACTGAGGCGGCGCCGGGTCCGCGCCCCCTGCGCGGCTCTCCCCCGGCCAACCCCCCTGCGCGGCCCGAGATAGCCCGCCGGGCTCTACCACCCCCGCCGCCGCGCACAGCCGACAGCGGCGAGTACGACGGCTGCTCTGGGTCGTTCCGTGACGAGCTCTGACCGATTGTTCTCGCGCGCGCCAAAGCTTCCCTGTATTTGTGTCGCTGTCGGTGATGTGTCGCCGCATGGCGCGGTCGGCTCTTACCCTGAATACGTCATCGCCTGTGATGTCACGGCTCGGCGACCGGGTCGGGTTTAGCCCCCTCGCCGCCCCACCCCCTCTGAGTGCGCCCCTGACGACGCCTCCCAGGGGCGCACGTGTCGCTCGGCCGGGGGTGACCACCCGGGTCACGGCCCATCGGCAGGCCAGGAGTCAGGGCGGATCCTGCACACAGCTGGAGGAAAACCAGGCCCGCTCTGAAGTCCCGACGATTCACCCCGCCGAAGGAAAAATAGGGGTGGGGGGTGAGGGGGGGGGGGGGGATGGGAGGAGGTGCAAACGTCGCATGCCGGAGGTATTCATGCCGATGGATGAGTAAGCGGCCTATGACTGAGTGCGACATACCCGGCGCGTTGCCGCAAGCCGATACATTCTTGCGCTCCGGGAGACCAATTAATCTCATCAGCGGCAGCTTTCGCCCCCTCAGCCGACAGCGGATCCCATTGTGCATGGATATTACATGTATGTAGGAATCTGAATCAGCATGAGTGCATTAACGACAAGATAACTGTAAATATATATACATAGATATATATATATATATAATATATATATATATATATATATATATACTATATATATATCTATATATATATAATATATATATTTACATATATATACATAATACAGATATATGTATATAAATATATATACATATGTGTATCCAAGTTAAACCTTTTGATTGTGTAGATATCTGAGATCAGAACCTAGGTCCAGCAAGCACTTATGAGATGTGCTTGTGAACATCCGGGTATATGTCCCGATACACGTCCTTGTGAACGTCGTCAGGAGTGTGCATCGGCCGCCAAGCTTCAGGCGCAGGAGCCCAGGAGCCAGGCGCAGGAGTCCAGGAGCCAGGCACAGGAGCCCAGGAGCAGAGCTGGTGCAGGAGCCCTTACTATCGCCCATGGGCAACGATGCAGTCCGCAAGCGGTCAGGACAGCGCAGCGTAAGGGTCTCCGTCAAATCAACCGATTGCCTGGAATTAAACCAGACGGAACTTCTACGAGACGTGGAATATTTTCACCTTCCAGTGTGGCGCTTGCAGAAAGCCAGGAAACGACAGCGGATGCGTCACGCCGTCGTTCGTGTCCGTACCGTCCAGCATCCGCATCAAAGCCGTGTTGGAAAATGCGGATCACAACTGCGCACATACGACGCCACACACTGCGCTCATAGCTGAGCCATTCCAGCTCAAGCTGCCAAGTAAAGAGCAGAGATGCTGTTTTCTGGATTATCTTGTCAAAAGTCCGATCCGGAGCTCATGGATGGACCAGCTGTCTGTCCCAAAGTGTCTAGAAAATTAGGTTGCTCAAACAGTTTTCAAGTTTGATATCAAATCGCTACTACCAACAACCAAAAAATACCAGTCGCGGCTCGCGTCGCTTCATTCGCTCGCTCGAATCCAATGGGAGTCGAGAAAATGATCGTAGGTAAGTGATGTGCATCACAGGCTATCGTGAAAGCATCCACAATCCACCATGCACGTCGATATCCGCAAAGTTAAAATATCGCTAAGCTCGACGACGGCAGCTTATTCGGATGGTAAGTGGAGGCGAATCGTAACTAAGTAAATAATGAGCATCACAAGCTCTCCCGAAGACATTAACATTGTCTTTTCTATCGAAGCCATGTATATTCTCAGCTTTCTACCTCGTGTTGCAAAGAGTAGTATTTTCTCTGGTGCTCCATCAACAAGCTGTTTGTGATCCAGAATCAAATTAAATTACACAACATAATCATATCAGTTGTCCGGCATCATATCCGATATGCTATAAAAGTCCGACGATTTTTTATCCCGACTGTCTTATTTCCAACACGGACTTAGGAAATGTTTGGAATTCCAAAAAAAGTGGAACACAATCGGCACCGCTCGTAAAGAAGAATGGCATTGCCCGCAGACTGAGCGGCGATGGAAGTCAGGCGCGACAGGCGCAACAGGCAGGCCGGCGGGACGGACCGCGCCGCCCGGTCCGAACGCCAGGGACCGGCGCGACGGACCGCGCTGTCCGGTCCGAGCGCCAGGGACCGGCGCGACGGACCGCGCCGCCCGGTCCGAGCGCCAGGGCCGGCGGGACGGACCGCGCCGCCCGGTCCGAGCGCCAGGGGACCGGCGCGACGGACCGCGCCGTCCGGTCCGAACGCCAGGGACCGGCGCGACGGACCGCGCCGCCCGGTCCGAACGCCAGGGACTGGCGCGACGGACCGCGCCGCCCGGTCCGAACGCCAGGACCGGCGGGACGGACCGCGCCTGCCCGGTCCGAGTGAGGAAAAAGGTTCACAGTTCGCCGCCTCCACACGCCGTCAGCCACGCTCGCCTGCTCCGGGCGGCGGGCGACGCACGCGGTGCCATGCGCCACGCACTAGACGTGTGAGAGGTGCCAATAGCGCTCGCGCCCGAGCCGCGCCCCGGACCGCCATGCATCGCGCGAGCACGCCGTATCTTGCCAGCCGGAATGCAAAAATCTCGCGAACATCGCGCAGCATAGCACAGCAGCAGCGTAAGCCCCAGTGCACTTAAATTTGCCGGCAGATGCTCCGAAACGACTGTCATGGCGGACTCGACCATGACAGCAGACGGTCGCAGCTAGCGGCCCGTGCGGCGGCAGGCACCGGTGCCGCTGTCGACGCGTTCTGCACCACCAGAGCCACGCCCAGTCCAAACAAAGCGGCACAAAGAAGCAATTGTCGCCAGCTCCGTCGTCAAAATAATAACGCTGCGTGGCGCCGCCAACTCGTGCATCAGGCCGTTCGACCCGCGTCCAGGCGCACGCTGCAAGGTGTTCTTAAAACACCACCGGCCAGTGGGCGTCGCGAGAGGCGCCCGGGGAAATAGCAGCGCTATAACGAGCCGACGGACGACAGTCTCACGTCTGCCAGACAGCAGACATCAACAGTAATGTAACCGTACGCCCACGGGCCGCCCCACTGGGACCGCCGCTGACCAAAATATCACACGCCTGCCGTACAACGAACAGGGATCGACATTTACCGTACGTCTGACGGGCGCGGCAGAGATCGGCATTTACCGTACAAGCGCCACGCGGAGCGCACGTCAACGGCGATGCTCCGTAATCTAATCACGCCAGCCGGCCGGCCAGCTGCTGGGGGAGGAGGGGATGGGCGGCCGGCCGGCCGGCCGGCCAGTGGCGGCGGCATGAGGACTCCGCTGCGGCGTCGGCCGGGCGACGACCGAACGTCCACTCCACGCGAACACGCGCCAGCGTCGGCGGCGGGTCAGGGCCCGCCCCGGCCGCCACGCGTGGAGGCGGTGAGCTTTGTGCGCGGCCGGGGTCAGCAGCCTGGCGTGGACGCCGGGGACTGTGTAAGCGCTACGGGAGAGCCGCGGGCAGTGACCAACCACCAGCTGCAGAATGCCGTGACCAGGCAGACAGAGATGCAGTTTGTTTTGTGGTTTGGTGCAGGGTGGCTCGCTCCGCTCCGCGCACACCCGCCAAACAAACGAGGTCACACAACTTCCAGGAGTTCCCACACAACCCTCCAAGCAATCTTCTCCCGCCACCCACCTCGGCAGAGCCCGCTGTGCTCTCGCTTCGGTTAGCGTGGCGGGGCCCTCCGCGCTGTCTGGTTGCAGAGCTGCTGGAGAGCCGCGCCCGCGGCCACACGCAGACGCCGCAGCCTTGGAGCGCGGCGTGCGGCGGCCGACGGTCCACACACAAACAAGGCCGGCCCGGGCCAGCGGGCCGCGCCAGCCGGCACTAGCGGCCGCCGCCAACACGCCCGGCGCTCCCCGCGTCAGCAGCCGGCCCGACGCCTCACATGACGCGCCACGCATGCCCCTGGGGTCGGCTCATTCCCGCTCGTGTGTCGGCTGCGGCGCGCGCTCCGTCATGACCTCTCCCACGCTATAGGTCGCGACGCCGACGACCGCGGCAGTTCTGTGCATCGATAATTAGCGCGCTATCAGGGCTGACGTCTGGAGGAGCGGGAGCGCAGCGGTGCTGCGGCGCCGGCCGCACCTCCGCGGTCTGTCAGGCCGCAGTCGGCGGCTCGGCGGCTCGGCGGCAACGGCGAGGCCAGCCGGCCGCAGCCGAGGTCACCGTGTGCGTGCACGCAACGCCGCCGGCCGACCACCCTGCACCGGCTCACCGCCCGATCATCGCGCTGGCCTTCGCCGCTCAGGTGGCAAGGGGGGGGGGGGCTGGAGCTGCTCCGGCGCGGTGGAGGCGCTGCCGTCCCGGCAAGAGGGTCTAACGGCACCGGCACACCAGGCAGGATCGCGAACACGACTCGGCAGTCTGCGGCAATGAGCAGAGGAGTATGGGTTCGAGGAAGGATCGTGGAAGGTGGGTTGTTCCAAGACGGTGAAGCTGTTAACGCCTGTTGCTATCCAGTGCTTACGCTCCTGCAGCTTTACTACGTCGATTGCAGTGACTGATATCTGTAGTGACGGCGAGTTCCGTGACCATGGACACACCACTGAATTATTTACCCATAAGTAGTGCATAAATAACACCGTATCACGACCTCTGCCATCCTTCGTCAGCCCATCTCGTTCGCCGGGGATTACTTAGAAGCTGCCACTACCTCCAGTATAACGACATAACCCGGGCAGTACGCAAGGTCGATTGCACATCAACGGTGCCAGCTTCGCATGCGTCTCCTCCACCTGCGCTGTGCGGCGGCACGCCGCGGCCCGGGCGCCGGGGCCCGCACCGGGCGCCCCGCACGGCGCTGAGCTCCTGCTCCGTCTTAGACCGGGTGCGGCAGACGGGTCTGCTGATGGCCGGGTCCGAAACGGCCCGGCCCAGGGCAGGCCTGACAGACGGGTCTGTTGATGGCCCGGTCCAGAGCGAACCGGTCCAGGGCGGACCTGACAGATGGGTCTGCTGATGGCCCGACCCAGAGCGGCCTGGTCCAGGGCAGACCTGACAGATGGGTCTGCTGATGGCCGGCTCCAGAGCGGCCTGGTCCAGGGCAGACCTGACAGATGGGTCTGCTGATGGCCGGCTCCAGAGCGGCTCGGTCCAGGAGCGCGCTCGGCGCCGGCACCAGGGGCCGCCGATGTTCGGGAGCGAGCCGGTCCCGGCAGTGGCTGTGCCCACCACGGCTGACCCCGACCGTGGTCAGGTGACCAGCCGGGGCTGCTGTCGCACATGTTTTGCGGGCTTTTATTCAGCTTCGCCATCGGGTGTCGCCAGGGTCGGAGCCAGCTTCATAGAAACGTGCTCACTTTCTTCGACTCTCATAAGCAGATTAGTGAGGTTAAAAATGCTTCCCTCGTTCCTGGCACGGCGCATGGCAACACGCCTGAAATGTCGGTCAAAGTCAACATGTTCTGAGCAGACTGAAGCCGCTTTCGCCTGAT
Organism: Pollicipes pollicipes; assembly: GCF_011947565.3. Classification (NCBI taxonomy): domain Eukaryota; kingdom Metazoa; phylum Arthropoda; class Thecostraca; order Pollicipedomorpha; family Pollicipedidae; genus Pollicipes; species Pollicipes pollicipes. The sequence continues at coordinate 36,404,510 of NW_023596921.1, forward strand.
GCCACTCAGCTAGTCACGACAGCTTCCTCAGTGCCACCCGATAATCGTCAATTACGTGTATTCAGGGGGGGGGGGAGGAATTAGGGCCACTAAACCGAGACAGCGTTGGCCTTGCAAAGCCGGAACCAGGCGCGCGGCTCAAGGTGAGGCAACGTTTGGAGTTTGCATGACATAAATCCGCCTAAGCTGCGAACAGCTGAGACCCGCAACCACAACCGGCACCGCTCGCAGTTCTAACGTGCCGCCGAGTCCCATTAGACACAGCAGGTCACCGGCCCGAGCAGCTGTGCGTCGGCCGTGCGCTACAACGTCCGAGGGGTCACGCACCCGGTCCGACAGGACAGTGGGTCAGAGGGCGCGAAGGAGACGATCACTGCGCCAGTTCGCGCCCTGATCCAAAGGTCGGACATCGGAGAAACGCCAGGTCGTCTGCACGTTTGAATTGTTGACGTTCTGGTTTAACGCACGCACTGACAGCCCACCTTCACACGCCGTGTGACCTCGAGGACGACGCAATGTGCTTCGCCGACGCCGGGTCAGTGCTAGCCGATTGCGAGCACGAGGTGCTATTGTAAAAACATATTGGCGCCAATGCACAACTGCCGCTGCGTTTAACTATAAAACAATGCTATGACGATGCGAAAATGTTCGCAATGATAGCGGGTTTGATACCAACAAGCTCTACACACGTGAGAAATGATATCACAGCAGTTCATAATGGCCCCTGCAGTACACCATCAGTCTTTATGTTCCCCAGACACACCCCTCCCCCAAACGCACACAGAAAAAAGTAAATTCGGCTGTCTATCAACCATTAAGAAAGCACACCAAGCAAATTTCCCAGTCAATCATACTTAAAACAACGGATTCAAGTGAGACCACATGTACCAACAACTTTACGGAAGTTCATGAACGGAAGCATGTACGAAGGTCGCACGGGATTCTACGAACGTCGCACGGGATCGCGACTCCAATGCAAGCAAGGTGATCTACTTTATGCCTCACGCGTCTTTTAAGCAGCACCAGCAGCTGTCTTGATCATGTTAGAGCACAGGGGGCATGATGCAAGTGAGATTCGAACCCGGGCTCCCCACGTGCGAGTTCGATGTTCTGTCAGTACGAACGTAACCATCCGGTCACTATGCTCCCTTACATCTCTGTTCACGTTCACAAAGTTCTTCAAGCGAGGAGCGGCATGCAGCGCCCAGAACCCGCGGGTCTTGTTTCCAGCCAGCCGCACTGCGAACCGTGCAGTCCTTTTCTAGTCCCACCAGGATGACGCCTATCACTGCGCACAAATTGGCGTCGATCCGCAAGAGGATTAAGCGAGCAGCCCCGTGCAGAGTTGGTTCGCACAAAGTGCCGCCTGCATCGGCCGCTGAACGTTGGCTGCAGGTCAGGCGTCCGCAAACGAACGAGCGTGGGGTTGCAGCCGTCTCAGCCGATCGCTGCACTGTGTTCGGGCCACACTCGGCCGATCGCTGCCCTGTGTCCGGGCCACACTCGGCCGATCGCTGCACTGTGTCCGGGCCACACTCGGCCGATCGCTGCCCTGTGTCCGGGCCACACTCGGCCGATCGCTGCACTGTGTCCGGGCCACACTCGGCCGATCGCTGCACTGTGTCCGGGCCACACTCGGCCGATCACTGCACTGTGTCCGGGCCACGCTCGGCTGATCGCTGCACTGTGTCCGGGCCACACTCGGCCGATCGCTGCACTGTGTCCGGGACACACTCGGCCGATCGCTGCACTGTGCCCGGGCCACACTCGGCCGATCGCTGCACTGTGTCCGGGCCACGCTCGGGCCGATCGCTGCACTGTGTCCGGGCCACACTCGAACCATCGTCTGCGGGACGTCACGCTCTGCTTCCATTCACGCCGCCGAATCTGACTTCTGCATCCATGCGTGCGGTCACAGGAAATAAGTTTTGGTACTTTCAAAAGGAAGTTTCAAAGAGAGTTGTAATATAGGCACGGGACACGAGCTTCAACTTTTGCTAACAATTTCATTGTATAACAACATCACTCCATACCTTGAACAGATACAGTGGGGTTAGCGTAATTAATCTGAAAACTCTTCCGACTGTGCATGTTGTATCCGCCACCGCATGCACAAATGCAGTCAAAACATCCCAGGTGGCAAAATATTCCAGAGGGTGCCACTGCGGCACGTCACGGGGGTGCCACTGCGGCACGTCACGGGGTGTCACTGTGGCACGGCAGAGGGGTGTCACCGTGGCACGGCAGGGGGGTGTCACTGTGGCACGGCAGAGGGGCGTCACCGTGGCACGGCAGGGGGTGTCACTGTGGCACGGTAGGGGTGTCAATGTGGCACGGTTCTGCCGCCTGCGTTCGGCTGCAGGCGTCCCTGGTGACGCAGACGACGACACCTACCTCAAGGCTACGTACGGAGCACTCTTCCCGTGCCAACAGTACGCCAGGTTATGTTTATCTCCCCCGTTACCTGTCCGGGTGTGCAGGGCCTTTCCAGAGCCGACCATGATTCGGACTGACACCCGACAGCCGGCCATGGTTCGGAATGACACCCGGCAGCCGGCCGTGGCTCGGACTGACACCCGGTAGCCGGCCATGGTTCGGACTGACACTTGACAGTCGGCCATGGTTCCGAGTGACACCCGGCAGCCGGCCGTGGTTCGGAATGACACCCGGCAGCCGGCCGCGGTTCGGACTGACACTCGGCGGCCGGCCGTGGTTCGGACTGACACTCGGTAGCCAGCCGCGCTCCCTTTGCCCAGCAGCGGGAGGCAAGCCGGCGGGCCGGCACCCGAGCTGCCCAGAGCCGGCCATTGCTCGCGCGCCCCGCCGTACGGGCTGGGCACCGTCGGGTCCGTCCCGATCCAATCCCCCACGTCCCCTACGATGCTGAATTTCTGCGCTTGAAAGAAAGGAGGGAGGATGACGGCCACGTTGCTCCGCTCGACACAGGCTCAGCTCCAATTGGATTACCTTGTGGCGTCAGAGAAAGTTCCTGATAACTCTGGAAGGGCATCAGCACCGACTGCTGTAGTTCCTGGTGGACCTAAATCAATGCTTAACATGCCCACCACCACTTTCGGTTACTGGACGCAGGGGTGGCGCAACAGGGAAGGGGGAGGCAGAAGGGCAGCCATTGCTCAGTAGGACCCCTTTGAGGAGGCCTCATTTCGTCCATGAGGCCCCCTGAAAGTCGCCCCCTCCCAACTCAAAATTCGTGGCATCGCCCCCGCTTGAAAGGTCCGAACCAATTCCATTCTGGACATAGCCCCTGTCCATTCCAATCATGCCTGGTGTGTGATTCAACGTTGGGATCCGATCCACACATGTCACGCACCGAGACCACGCCTCTCTCACGGACCCGCTCTCGTCAGCGTCCTCACTGGGCGCCGAATGTCGGTCCGACTGGCACCGATCAGCGCCGAGAGCTGGCGAGGGCTGACCCTGTACGGCGACGGACGGCCGCTGGCGGCAGGCGGGCGGGGGCGCCAGCTCTCGTGACCCACAGCTGGTGGCGGGGGACGGACGGGGAGGGGCGCCGGCTCCTGCGTCCCACCACTGGCGGCGGGGAACGGGCGGGGACGGGAACGGGAACGCCTGGCCCGGCCCAGGAGCCCACACGCCGGCCACGTGGCGCTCCGCCGACCTAGACGTCAAACACAACAACCGGCTGTATATGTTTCGTGTGGGGATGCTTATTCCACGCTTCAGACGGGTGTGGCTGTCGGATTCGTGTTTGCAGCCAGGTGAAAATATCCGCGAGGCTGTAAGCGCATCACACAGCACTTGCGCCAAGATCACGTGAACACATGGGCTGCGGCTGGTGCCACCATGCGAGGCGGTCGAATCATACGGTCGGCCGGTGGATGAGACGGAGAAGCGATACTACAAAGTGGCATGAAGTGCCGGTGCTGGGAGCCAGTGCCAGCTCAGGGGTTGGCCAAGCCGGGAGCTACTTACTTGCGGTCGATAGGGAGCGACCAATCCAGCGTCCAGTTCCCCAACAGCGCGGGCTCCAATCGATGCTACGGTTCGGCACTCAGCGTCGCTCCGCGACCGCACCGCCCGTGGCCTCCCCACACCCACACGCGCTCCTCGGCTGCGCCGCGCACCTCGCGCACGCACGCACGCACACTGGTGCGCCCTGGCGGCGGCGGCGGCGGCGGCGACGCCGGCCGGGCCGGCCCGCCTTTGTCCCTCCCCGGGGTCCCCGTTCGGCAGTGGGCCACAAACCGGGCGCCGGCGCGGCCCGGCGCGCGCGTGCCGCGTCCGGTTTGGGAAGCCCCTGGCTTCACTGGGGACGGCGGGCCGCTGCGCCGCGATGAATGGTGCCCGCCGAGGGTCAGCGGCCCGATCCGGCCCGATCCTCGCGAGAGGTGCCACGTGGGCGCGGGTTTCCGCGGCCGGTTGTAAATCACGCCATTTTCCCAACTGTCCGCGAGCTGGACGCCAACTGGTCACACCTGCCAAATCGTCGAGAGATACGCGGCCGGTAATCGAATCTGCGCCTCTTCCAGCTGACAGGCGGACGTTGACGGCGTCCGCCGAGCGGTGCCGCCGCCGCCGATATTACTGCGTCATTAGCGCCGGGCGTCAGCGGCGCCAACACCTGTCCGCCGTCAGCTGATATTTGTCAGCGGGTCGTGACTGGTCGGCCGCTAACGAGCCGGCGCGCACGGTCACGGAGAGAGCGCGGCCCACCGGCCGGACGCTACATCGCCGGCGACGGGGCGCTCTGGGCCGCCCGCGGTCCCGCCACTCCAAGCGACCGGCCTAAACACCCGCCGCCGCTCATCATAGCGAGGCCGAGACAGCAGCGACACGGCCGGAGCGGCGGCGGCGTCTCCCGGACCGCGTGGTCCTGCGCGGCCCGCGCGGCCTGCCGTGCCGTCACAGCCGGGCGGCGCCGCCGGCCGGCGCCCATTGAGGCAGTTACCGCGGCCGCCGGCCGGCGCCTAACTACGGCGTAACGATAACGTGCCGCCGGCGGCGGGGCGCCGTCTGTTCCCGCCGGCTGGGGGCGCCGTCTGTTCCCGCCGACTAGAGGTGCCGTCTGTCCCCGCCGGCTGGGGACGCCGTCTGTTCCCGCCGGCTGGGGGCGCCGTCTGTCCCCGCCGGCTGGGGGCGCCGTCTGTTCCCGCCGGCTGGGGGCGCCGTCTGTTCCCGCCGACTAGAGGCGCCGTCTGTCCCCGCCGGCTGGGGACGCCGTCTGTTCCCGCCGGCTGGGGACGCCGTCTGTTCCCGCCGGCTGGGGGCGCCGTCTCATGCGCCCGCCAGCACGCCGTCCCGGTACTGATCTTAGGCAGGACTGAACAAGCGCCTCAGCCTTGGGGCAGCCGACTGAGCTGCGGCTCGGTCGCGACGGTCCGCAGCGCCGCAGCTGTGGAGCCGAGTCAGCGCGAGCCGCCCGACCGCCGAAATGGAGCGGGCGCCGCCGATCCGCGTGTTCGGAAACCAACCGACTGCTGCCGGCCCTTTCTGCGCAGATCAATCGTTGCCAGGAGCGCGCCGTTTTTGTGGCGACAGCAGCGGTGCGCCTGGCGCGACGCACACAAGCTGGCTCACCCATGATGCCGTCAGTGCCGCCGTGTTCGGGTCATATAAAAACGCCGAAAACCGGCTCGCCTAATTAGATACAGCACGCCCGGCTCCGACAGAATGGCGTCAAAATAATTACGCAGAAGCTACAAGAGAAGTCCGGGCGCCGTCGACAATTGACATTCACCGTGCAAGGCAGCGTGAGCGTGAGATGATCGCCTGCGCTATGTTAAAGACTCGGTTTCCAGTCTGTGGCGGTACAACACCTCTGACACACGGTCGGTTTCCAGCCTGTCGCGGTACGTCTGACACCCCTGACACACGGTCGGTTTCCAGCCCGTCGCTGGTTGCGTCTGACACCCCCTGACACACGGTCGGGTTTCCAGCCGTCGTGGTGCGTCTGACACCCTTGACACACGGTCGATTTCCAGGCTGTCGCCCGATACGCCGCACGAACCCGTGATTGGCGTGGCAACGTGACACGTCTGTCCACCGACGTCGGTGTGGCGGCTGCGCAGAGCCCGTCCGTCGCACGGGCCGAGCCGACTCCCGGGGCGAGGCGGGACCGGTGTCCAGTAAAGGGTCGAATTGGGCGGGCCCGGGAGGGCGCGGAGAGAGCGGGCCGGCTATTCGGGACGCCCATCGGGCAGCGCGCGCCAGCTGCCGGCGCACGTGTATTTACATTCGTCACCTGCTCTGTCCTTGGGGAGGAAGAGAGAGAGAGGAGAGAGAGGAGAGAGAGAGAGAGAGAGAGGAGAGAGAGAGAAAGAGAGAGAGAGAGAGAGAGAGAGAGAGAGGAGAGAGAGAGAGAGAGAGAGAGAGAGAGAGAGAGAGAGAGAGGAGGGGGGGGAGGAGTTAGTGGAACGAGATCACGGCAACAAGCGGACAGGGAAAATTAACGTGTTAATTGTTTGCGTGTAATGTGTCGGGTGTCTTGCGACTGAGGCCAAAGGCACAAACGGCTAAGCCAGCCAGGCTAATGAGCTATTTCTCACAGATAATTGGGCGATCACCTTGCAAAGCAAACGGAACCCGTGGCTCGTCTAGAAACCATGGCAGAGCAGGACCGATCAGAGACAAGTCGGCGGGACAGCTTCGTCCCGGCGGCACGACCCGCGGGCTCGCGGCAGGTGCTCCGGTCTGACCGCGGCGTCTGTATGCCGACCTCACGGCAGGACACCGAGGAGAAATATTGTCCCAGGACGGCTCGTTCCTTGGCCGAGGGCTGGGAGGGGAGAGGGCACGCATGCCCACAACCTCCACTGGCCGCCACCAATCCCCGGTCCGTGGAAGAGGCAGCTCTCGCGCTCGCCTTCTCACCGACGCGGCGTGCGAGCAGAGGCTGGCGGCTCCGACCGTCCAACACACCACACCGTTTTCGAGAGCGCTGGCCGCACCTCGTCAGTCGAGGCGACTCGCGACGGGCTCGCTGTCGTCCGAGTCACCCGGCACCATGCCGTCCGGAGCGCCAAGGGCCGCGACCGGTTCACCCCCTTCCCCGTCGACCGTCTGACAGTGTCGGTCATGTTCACACGCAAACGTTTGTAGGTGGTCAGCCCGGACGGAGAGGTCCCGAGAAGCAGACCTGCCGGCGGTCCGTCCTGATGGAGAGGTCCTTTTACCGGCATTCGAGACGCATTACCTGCCGGTTTTTTCGGTTTCCGGAGAGAAGGAAATAATCAGCTGCCTCAAATCGCAAACTGTCCGCTTTAACTGCGTAGCAAATCAAAAGCATTGTTAAATTCCTTCAGATGGGAGACATCTGGAGTGATGGTAAGTACACACAACAACAGGGGAAATTCCATTACCGGTTTTCGGCCACTGCCTTCAAATCAAACGAACTGAAAACGTCACATCTGTCGCATGGCAAGTTTTTAAATGGTACCATAGACGACACCTCGAAGTAATCGTCAACGGAACACATGTATTTTGATTGAATACTGATAACCTATCTCTTAATCACCTGCAACCTTGCTAATGTGGAGAACGTTCTACTTGAGCTACGACTCCAACTGCACGTATTCTCTCAAGATGACGTGTGCTTGCAAAAGATGGACCATATGCCTCGAAACTGGCTGTCCCGATAGCTCAGCTTGTCCGTTCCCAAACTCAGTTAGTTGGGGCACCTGTCTTCCGATTAACCCGCCCGTGAAGGGGGGGGGGGGGGGTTCGAGCCGCTTTAGGCGCTCGCTTTTTGCCCGTGAATGGGATGGCATGCGACTGGTGGCATCGGCCGTGATAAAACCAGTTGACGTCAGAGGACAGGACGGACTGTGGCGAACTGCCAAAAACTGCGGCACTTCGCAATCAAATTCTGTCGTTGTTCCACTATATATGCGCCTGGCCTTTAGAAATCAATGCACAACTGAGCACTGAGGCGCAGTGCCGCTGTCCGGCCAGCTGCGCCACCTCGCACCTTCCACAACCGCCGACGCACCGAGGATGTCTCGGGCACCTTGCACCTTCCACATCCGGCGGCGCACAGAGGGTGTCTCCGGAGCGGTCAGCCCCTGTTCAGGGCTCTGTGTCACCTCCGACTGCCACCCGGGCGCCGCCGACGGTCGACCTCTGACCAGCGACACCCCGACCGTTGACGGTGGACGCGTGTGGAGTGAGCGCGATGGCGGCGGCGATGTGGACAGGACGCGACGCGCGCAGGGAAAGGTGGCAGTGTGGTGACGAGGTAGGGCGACGAGGCGGTCACGGATGAAGTGGACGCTGAACGGTCGGCAATGACCGGAGGATAAGGTCATCAGGTCGTTACGTGGCTGGAAATGTGGAAGTCGCCGGTGGTAGGATGGTCTCGTGATGACGTAAATTGGCGGTGATGTGGAAGGGTGATGAGGTGGACAGATCGTGAGGAGGAGGTGACGACCGCGGCTGAGCCAGAGTCGGAGCAGTACTCACACGTAACGTGGCACCAGCCGAGCTGCGGGAAACCACCACCGACGGATAGATTACAGCCACGTCCGGTCCCATGAAGCTAATCCAGCACCGGGGGCAGGGGGGGAGGGGCGGGGCGCACCTCCGCTGCCAGGTGGCACGCCCGCCATCTGGAGCCCGCCTCGGTCGTTGGGCAGGTGGTCGGTGGCCTGCCCTATCTCGAGCCGGCCCGGCGCTGTCGGCCTATCGCAAGCGGCGGCGCTCCTCGCCGTTGGCCGGGCACGTGCCGGCCATGCGGCAATCAACGAATCCGGCTCAAGCGGCCGGGCGAATGAGCTCGCTCCGCTGGGTGACGAGAGAGGCGCGTCTCACGGACGGCACGGCGGTGGCGGACCCCCCGGGAGCGATGCACAGGCTGGGCAAGGAACATATATGTGTGCCTGGCCAGCCAACGAAACGTGCGCAATGTGCTTACAAACCGTGTGCAAAAATACCGCCGATCGGCAAAACACGAAAAGGGCAAACCACAAAGGTCATGGCCAACTAATTGCAAATGACAGTATCAAACACACATGTTTCCCTTCATTGCGCCAGGAAGTCACATCTTTCAACAAACGTCCGTGTTAACCATGGTATAGCTATAAGAACCGACCAAAAAGGCATGGAATGCCTGAAGAAAGTGACAAAGCGCGCGTGGGTACACCAAGTCTCGTTGCCTTTGTCTGCCACTTCCCCTCAGCTCTTGCTGTGTCCACCACAAAAACGGAAAAAACCTCCAGGCCTTTCGGTTTCCCTTTGTCTCGTGACATTTGGCCTTGCCGGGTTTGAGATGCCGCCTTACCCGGCGTGGGACTTCCAGCAAGCGCCGGCTTGCAACGTGCAGGGCATCGCGTATACCGTTGACGGACGGTGTACTCAGTCACCATGCAGGACTTCCTGATCTTACGTCAACAACCGGCGCTAAAAATACACCGTTTCTTCTGTCCGAGCCCAGCGGCTACCCATGTGGGACGAGCCTGACGAGCGTGCAGCTCTGTGTTCTCTCACATCACTCCAGCAATCTGAGCGAGTGCTGGGCGAGTGCTGAGCGAGTGCGCCGTTGTCGCCAGCGTGACTCGGGACATGAGGCGCCCTTGTCGGCAGCGTGACCCGGGACATGAGACGCCATTGTTGGCAGCGTGACCCGGGACATAAGGCGCCGCTGTCGGCAGCGCAACCCGGGACATGAGGCGCCGTTGTCGGCAGCGTGACCCGGGACATGAAACGCCATTGTCGGCAGCGTGACCCGGGACATAAGGCGCCGCTGTCGGCAGCGTAACCCGGGAATACGCCATGTCGCAGCGTGACCCGGGGAACTTAAGGCGCCGCTGTCGGCGCAGCCGTAACCCGGGAAGAGGCGCCGCTGTCGGCAGCGAACCCGGGACATGAGGCGCGTTGTCGGCAGCGTAACCCGGGACATGAGGCGTCGTTGTCGGCAGCGTAACCGGGACATGAGGCGCCGTTGTCGACAGCGTAGCCTGAGACTGAGGCGCCGGGCCCGTCGGGTGGACGCGTCCGCCGGGCGGGCTGGGCCGGCGCGCGACAGCCGCCGTCGGCGCCTATCGATCGTCGCCTGCGTCGAAGCCGACGAGGGGGCCGAACCCCTCCACTCCTCCGGCCCGACGGGCGGCCGTTCGGGCCGGCCCGCCAGCTGGCTGACGGCGGCGGGTCGGTGCGTATGGTGTTGCCGGTCTGCCGGCCGAGATGTGGCACGCCGGGCGACGTTGGCAGCGTTAGCTGCTGCCAGGCCCCGGGCCTCGGGCCTCGGGCCTCGGGTCTCGGGCCTCGGGTCTCGGTCTTGAGTCTCGGGTCTCGGTCCTCCGGCCTCGGGCCTTGGGTGTCGGGTCTTGGACCTCGGCCTCGGGTCTTGGGTGTCGGGCGTCGGACCTCGGGCCTCGGGCCTCGGGTCTCGGGTCTCGGGTCTCGGGCCCCGGGTCCCCCGGAGCCGATCGGCGAAGGATCGGACTCGTCGGATCAGATCCCAATGCTTCAGATCACGGACACCGGATTCCAGGCAACCGCTCCACAGGACAGGTTCCACGGGATAAGACAAGAGGACCCGACCCAGTGGTCAGCACACTGATAGCCCATCGGCGCGACCGCAGGGTTACAGATCAATCTTAACTGTGATGCCCGCGGCGGAACGGAAGGCAACGCCGATCGCGCCGCGCCTGAACGCTCGGCGAGGGAAGTCGCATTCAGGAGACTACTAGAGCAGCTATCTGCGGAATCTCGACATCGAAAGTGACCGAGCTATTGCAATGCACGCAGCTTTCCAGCAAACAAGGACGGGATAAATGCGCCGTGAAAATGTAACCACTGCACTAGGCCACAAGCTAAACCAACTAGTGCTATCCGCCATGCACATCAACAACCTGGAGTCACACTGATCTTCCTCTTTCCGCACTAGCTCCCTCGCAGACATCCCCCAGCTGTTGCCCGTAATTAAGTCGAGGGGAAGTCTGACACTGTAGCGCGTGCTTGTCATAAATCAGCTATTCATTTGCCGAGCCCATAACTAAGTGACGCTGCGGCCAACCGATAGATCTGGGGGCGCCGCTGTGGCCAGCGAATAAGGCTGGGGCGCCGTTGCTGTTGTTGCTGATTGTAGTTTTAGGGCGCGCCGACTACTGTGGTCATTTTGCGCCCATAACAGCTAAATGACTACCTACGGCGGTAAATGGCTAAAAAATATATATTAGTCAGAAATGAAAACGGATGAGTTGTGGCAGGAACAAGTCGCCAATAGTGTGTGAATACGTAAACCCATAATAACATATTGACAAGAAATTTTCGGCAACCTAAAAACTTCCCACACGCGGTAAGAACTATTCAGGCAGGTGTATATAAAGTGCAGAACTGCAAAGGGCGCCGCTGCGCTCAACGGGCAAGCCTGGGGGCGCCGCTGCGCTCAACGGACAGGCCTGGGGGCGCCGCTGCGGTCAACGGACAAGCCTGGGGGCGCCGCTGCGCTCAACAGACAGGCCTGGGGGCGCCGCTGCGCTCAACGGGCAAGCCTGGGGGCGCCGCTGCGCTCAACAGACAGGCCTGGGGGCGCCGCTGCGCTCAACGGGCAAGCCTGGGGGCGCCGCTGCGCTCAACGGGCAGGCCTGGGGGCGCCGCTGCGCTCAACGGACAGGCCTGGGGGCGCCGCCCCGCCAGGTGAAACCAGGCGAATCCGTGAATGCCAGGCTGCCGAACCGTTAATGCTGGCGGTAGCTTACAAACATGGTTAATGAAAGAGCTAGTGCAGCACTGTGCGGCGAAGGGAGATGGGGTTCCAAGGTATTTGTTTGCTTCTTCCAGCTCCAGGCCTGGTACCACAAACTTGCATAAGCGTTGCGCGGCTGGGCTTCCTGGTGTTATTCATTCCTCGTCGTGCCGAAGTTGGCACTGCGCATGCACGACCCATCTGCCGGCCAGAGTGGACTTCCGATACGTCTGGTTCGTCCAGTTGCCACCTCGTTGATGTTGTTGAAGGTCGCATCCATCAGACGACCACCAGGGGACACCGGAAGTGGCCCGCATCCTGAGTAGCTGCAGTACACAGCGTCACAGATGTGTCTGCATGACAGAACCCGTCACACATCTCATGAGCGGGCCGAGTGGACGGCGGACGGGCCTGGGCGGCGCACGGGCGGCGCCAAACGCCGCCGCAGACGGCCTTGGAGCCGCGCCGCCTGCACCTCGTGCACGGCCGGAGGCCACTCGCCGGCCGCGCCGGCGGGAGGCGTGACGTCAGAGGGCGGCGGCGCGGCGGCGGCGGGGGCGGCGGCGGGCCGGCGGCGGGCGGAGGACGCCCGTCCGAGATGCCTGCTCCGTTGCATCACCGCACGCCGCTGAATGGGCGGGGGTCGACAACCGGCCGATGACGCGCAGCGCGCGGCGCATATAAGTCCTGTGCGGTCGCGACGAGCCGCTGCCGCCCAACACGGCGTAAATACGACGGGCCGGATGGAGCCGGCCGACGGAACAACCGGCGAAATGAAGAAACACGCGCGAGGAGCACGAGTGACAAGGGCTGCGAAATATGCAGATTGACATGCCACACTGGTCTGTTTATATGCAAGCTTGTAATGCAAGACCCAACCGGCTGCCGAAGTCAAGCCAACGGACAGCTAAATAAGGCGCGATAAAATCCGCGTGCTGAAACCAATTACAACTTCTTAAAACAGCTTCAGCTCCTCCACCCCATGGCAGCCGGAGCCCGCAGCGTCCTTGGCCTCGGGCGATTGGGAGGACGCAGGGCCGGGGCCGCCACTGGCCGCGAGGAATGCGTGGCGCCGGCACCGCAGGCATGTCCGCTCGGTCAGGTCCGGCGGCAGGCAGCGACCCGTGCCCGGAAGACGGGCCGGCCGGCGGCGCAGAGACGCTGCCTGCTCCGCCGGCCCGGGGAGCCCACACGGTGGCGCTCGGCCCTCCTGCCAGGTCGGCCGTATTGAGCGGACCGGGCTGGGCCGGGCCGGCGCGACCTCGCAGGTCAGCCGACATCGACCCGGGACAGCTGATGCACGCAGGACGGCCGGCGGGCGGCGGCGGCGGGGCGGCGGCGGCGGCGGCGAACTGAGACTCGCCCGGCTGCGTTGAGCCAGCCAGGGGACGCCGATGTGGGGTGCTGGGCTCCCACGTGGAGAGCGCACGGGTGGTCCCTGCCAGGCTCCGCCGGCCCGACCCAGTATTGTACCAGACCGGGGTCACCAGACCACATCGGAATAATGCCACTACATCACGCCGAACCAGGGTCACCGGACCACACTGGACCGGGGTCACCGGACCACACTGGACCACCGAAGCAAGGCCGTCAGGGCACGTCGGACCAGCATCAATGGACCACATTGGAACAGAGGCACCAGACCACGCTGGACGGGGATCACCAAATCGCACTGGACCAATTTCACAGACCACACCGGACCAGGTTTGCACGAGCGCACCGGACCGGTCACACGAAATTCCCAAATATGGTTGGAAAACCGCACTGGAGTACGACTGCTTCGACCTCCCGTCTGATTACATGGCTCATTGCAGGGCTTGCACGGGCCTCCTGTGATTGCATGGTCACGCATGATTAAGAACAATTACAGATTTAATTAACACAGATAAGAACCTCATACGCAGGCGGCAGCTTCTCATATACTGCCCATCACGCTCGTCTGAAAATAAACGACTTCACACCAGTATTACATTATGAGGTTGGACAATGCGCTCGGTGCGTTAGTCTAGTTAAAAAAGAACGTGCACTGCCTCCATGCTGATACCGGATTGAGGGAAACCAATAAATTGCGGGGAAGAAGAATGTCAAAAACATCCACCCGGCAAAGGCCTGATTTTCTCCTTGTTTTCCAGCCTGACACCTGCTTTGCACCGATTACCCCGAGAGCCATATTTTATGACCATGTATAAATGGTACTTTAAGTGTTAATATATCCTTTTAAATTCACCAACATCAGCAGGTTGCATTAACCGTTGAAAAACTGCCTTTTAATACGCAGAAAGTCTGGTTACTTGGCTTTTGTGGGCATGAAGCGGGATAAATGATAATTTTTAATGTTTACAATACGCGAACCAGAATATTAGAACAGACACATGTGTTTATAGAAGCTATGTACGGCAAGAGCACTCACAAAGAAGCTCCAGCTGTCTTTGGTGATGCCAATGTTCACCTTTAAATTTCAAAATGTTTGCATTAAAAGGTAGCACTCAGGTACGAAACGCCGCACCTTGACATGCTCAAGCATTCTTGCGAACAAAAAAATGGTGTTCGCTGTTCGAAAGTTAATAAAACTCTGCCTGATCCGTTATGTCAAACAGAGTTTTATTTCGGCATCCTTGTGTTTCGAACCACTCTTGCTGAGGCCGAAAAACTGTCGCTTCACATATGCATTGTCTGCATCGTAGTTGGCCAAGAGTGAGACTGTTGTGGGAGCAATATAACAGGCCATGAATCTGCAGATTCTTCCTAACTGCTTGTTCGGGTCGAACTATTCTGCTCTATAGAACACACTGTACACGCGCTCGGGTGGGGGGGGGGGGGGGAAATTCGACCCCACCCGCCAAGATGACTTCCGAACGGAGTTCGGTGAAACCGCGCCAAACTTTACCTAGCTGCAGTGAACTGAATAGCGGATCTTTTGGTATAAAAATAAATGTACCTTGTAAGGTCGCTGATATCCGGCAGGTCAAACTCAGGCCTCGGCTGTCAACGAAGGTCATATCCAGGGCATTGCTCAATCTGATGCGACAGTGGAGCGTTAGGCGTAGCCATACATCTGAGATAGTTTCTTAGGGAAATATCCTAATTGAATTTAGAATAACAACAAATCCCATTGCCTTGGGGTCAGGTGTGAGGGCCAGAACGAGACGAAAATTGGCATACTTTCTACTGGAGAGCTTGCTTTCAGAGACATGTTTTGGTGCTAATCCCGAATTTCTTAGTGACAGGGAGCACAACAGACATGCTGCATTGACAGTTGAAAGGCCAGATTAGATCACTGGCCTAAAACGACTCATGCTAACATTTCATGTTAAGAAACTTTGAATGATCAAACAGCAGCAATGGCGCAGTTTTTTGGGTCACATTGACCCTCCAAAGGTCAAACAATGTCACTGACCTTGAATCAACACCGCTGATCATTTGCTTAGAACAGATATCTAGGTTCGCGGTGGTTGTGGGGAAGGTCTGGGGCACTTTGGACACCGATCTGAAGTCTTACCTTTTTTGACCTTATCTGACCCAGGGCCACTACCTAAGAGCCTCAGTTTTTGACATAAGTGAGTTCACATACAGGCCGACCCTCCCTATGAATGGGATGTCTCTAGCTATCATAGTTTCCGAGATCTCATGGGGTCATATTGACCCCCACCCGAGCGAAGGTTCTCAACCGACCAACTGGGTGCATGCTATTTGGGAACACCGCGGTGCTGTTTTAGTGCGCACGTGCTACGCTGGAAGGGGTTTTTCTACACGAGGCCTGGAACAGGAAGAACGGGTAGCACTATGCATGCGCGTCCATATGCATATGCATAGCATTACGTAGATGCATAGCGGACGCAGCCCGGGTAAACGCGATTCGTTGCATTGTAAATGAAGCTGGACACATAAATTTTCACTTCTTTCTGAATGCTGACCTGGTCCAATGCATCCGAGAAGACCAATGACAGAGTAATGCCATTGGCCAGCGACAGGACCGGACTGGACGAGTGGCGAGAATCACCGGACCACACCGGACCGCACTACACCAGAGTCAACTGACCACACTGGACTGGGGTCAGCGGATCAGGGTTAGCGGACGAAGGTCACCGGGCCAGGGTAACCGGACCAGGGTCACCAAACCAGGGTTACCAAACCAGGCTCACTGGACCAGGGTTATCGGACCACAACGGACCAGGGTCATCACCCTACGCCGGGCGCCGGTCCACTCCGGATCCAGTGGCAGGCACCAAGGGTGCGGGCGGTTCGCGGAAGCAGCCTGCCCTGAGCATGGCCAGAAGGGGCGTCTGGCGTGCCGGCCGGGCGTAACGACTCCAGCCGGGCTGGGCCGGGCCGAGCTGGGCCGGGCTGGGCCGGGCCGGGCCGGCCCGGGGCCTGGCCGGGCTGGAGTCGGCCGCCCCCTCCAGCCGGGCTGAACACACCCCTCAGCCTGTGCTTCAACAAGTGACCGCGCCTGCTGGTGAGGGAATATCCTGCTGGCGACGAGCCGACCAAGGACTTAGGTCATGTCAGCATCGCGCGCAATCTACTGGTGGCGAGCACACGTTCTGCGACGCTGGACGCATCATGGCGGTCTGTGCAGCTGGTGGTGGCGTAGACACTCAGCAACTTGCATACGCGACTGTCCGCGAGTGTGCTCAGATAGTCAAGGACCTACCGACACAAATCCCATATAAACGAGCAGTCTTAAAACGAGA
The DNA here is from genome assembly GCF_011947565.3 of Pollicipes pollicipes. Classification (NCBI taxonomy): domain Eukaryota; kingdom Metazoa; phylum Arthropoda; class Thecostraca; order Pollicipedomorpha; family Pollicipedidae; genus Pollicipes; species Pollicipes pollicipes. The sequence goes on from NW_023596921.1 coordinate 36,420,869, forward strand.
CCGAGTTCGGCTCAAACACATGCGCACTGTGCATTGCTTTGCGCATCTCAACAGCCCTGCCGTCAGAGACGGCGGACATCCAAATCCCTCGGCTGCTTCACCCGAGACTGTTATCGCCAGTGCCTTCTGGATAAAGCGATAGCAGACGGCCAGGCAAGGCTCTCCCGCCAAGTCGACGGATCTCCTGCTATCATATGTGCCGACTTGGACGGATGGCATGCAATGCAAACTGATCAGGAAGCTCGGGGCACCGACGGTTTCCTGGCTTCTTGAAATGGGACGAAACCAGGCGATGGCAATGACGCAGCGCACGGAAGAATGCGCTGCAGCTGCTGTTTGCGGTGTCTGGCTATCGTGGCCATTGTCCATATAATCCCAGATCCTCGCATGCAGTAGTATGACAAATCCGTATTTTCCACTCCCACCTAGAACTGCCGGCCTCTTCTGGAGTTTCCTGTCTGATTTCTGCGAGACTTGGCCGTTCCTAGCCAGCTCGGCCTGAGGAGCAAACATTTCTGAGCCTTGATCTGCGCTTACCATTACGAGCCGTGATCCCCGCCCCCACGCTGGCCAGCACGAGCAGAGACGCCGCTACGGGTTTTGAGTTGGGGGGGGGGCGGGATTTTACAGGGGGCATCCTGGGAAGAATAGGGCCTCCTCACAGCGGGCCTCCTGCGCAGCGTGGTACTCAGGAGACGGGCTCCGACGGCGTGTGTCCCCTTATCAAACGCGCATCATATTTGAATAAATATATTTGGACATCTAAAGCGTTTGGAACAGTGTCTTCTTATGATCCAGCAGTAGTTCTCACTTAACTGAAACAGGGCCTCTTGTTCCAGGCAAGAGCTTCCCTGCTGCTTGCTGCTTGCAATTTCAACAGAGCAGAGCAGCAGAGCTGCTTGCAGTTCCCTCACAGCTCTGCCACGTGCATCCCTTAAACGACAGCTACTTATTGAAGCGCTGCCTCCCTATGGAGCGTGCGCCTACTTTTCTTCGGTTAGAATTGCCATTTCACGGCCCCGTGTCGTGATTTTTGCCTCGAAACGACACAAATTTCGAAACATTTGGAAGCGAAATACACACACAGTATTCCATGCAGGCTGGATAATACACGGTTCACCGACGTAGATGTGGGATACATGACAATACGACCTCAAGTTCCATCACGCCTTTTCAGAATTTACGGCACTAGAAGCGAATTGCAAAGGCGAGGCCATCAAAAACAAGTCCGCGTAGACAGTGCCGGCCCCCAGTCCTGTGCACAGCTCATTAAGCGGCGTCACTGCCTCATTAGTGACAGCTGAATGGTCCGGAGCCCCGCATGGCATCGCATTACGCGGCGCGGTGTGAGGGGTCTACCACCATGTGGCGTGCGAAAGGCCCCACCTCATAATTACCCCCTCCCTGCCTGCCCCAGGCCCTAGACGCGTTTGGTGGCACAGGCACAGTTTGAGGGCTCTCTAGGTCCTCGAAAACCCGCCAATGACTACCGGCGCCCACGGACTGCTCAGCCGCCCTCGTCACCTGTCCTACGACAGTCGCTTCCCAGCGGCACCGGTCTCCGCAGGCATGGTGTGGGACACTGTCAGCACACTCAGAGCGACGCTGAGATGCGATGTGCGATTTACAGCACCATGCCAATGACTGGTTCCGCCGCCTATTAATGTGCCTGTAATTGTCTCGTCCCCGTCACGTGTGGTCACGTACAAGGCGCATCTTCAACAAACTTCGGGTTGGGGTTGAAAGCCTTTACCAGACCCAGCAGAAAACAACTGTATTTCCTGCCTTGAAAGTCCGTTCAGGTACTCCCTGATCGCTTACGCACACACAATCCTAAAGAATACACACGAAATGCGCGCATGTGTCAACGATGATTTCATTGGAATTTCCAACCAGCAGGACATCATCAGCCGTAGCCCCAGCAGATGGCGCTAGTGAGTGGTGACACGACCATCCGTGACCCACGCTGGCCTCAGGGCTTGGTGCGACGCACCACGGCCGGTGCGACGCACCATGGCCGGTGCGACGCACCATGGCCGGTGCGACGCACCATGGCCGGTGCGACGCACCATGGCCGGTGTGACGCACCATGGGCGGTGCGACGCACCATGGGCGGTACGACGCACCACGGTCGGTGCGACGCACCACGGCCGGTGCGACGCACCATGGCCGGTGCGACGCACCATGGGCGGTACGACGCACCATGGGCGGTACGACGCACCAAGGCCGGTGCGACGCACCATGGCCGGTGCGACGCACCATGGGCGGTACGACGCACCACGGTCGGTGCGACGCACCATGGCCGGTGCGACACACCACAGCCAGTGCGACGCACCATGGGCGGTACGACGCACCACGGGCGGTACGACGCACCATGGCCGGTGCGACACACCACAGCCAGTGCGACGCACCATGGGCGGTACGACGCACCACGGCCGGTGCGACGCACCACGGTCGGTGCGACGCACCACGGCCCGAGTGGCCGGCTGCAGCAGCTTCACTTGCGACCATTCGCTTCCCCTTCCGGTCTTTTCATAAAACGTAGTTCATCACTTTGTAATATATATAGCGCCACGCTAATTTTGGAGCCAAGAGCGCTTCTAATAGGTACACAGTGATAATTGCCTCAAGGCCAAGAGTGCTTCTAATAGGTACACAGTCATGATTGCCTCAGAGCCAATAGCGCGTCGCAATGATCGAGTGGTTAATGCATCGGACTCCCACGTCGGGAACGCGGGTTCGGATCCTCGTTGCGCCATGACCCCTGAGCGCCAACATGGCCAATGCGATCGCTGGCGCTCCATGAGAGGGTGACGGCGTGTTTCGAGTTCTCTTGATAAAGAACCAAGAGTGCATGCTGGTTTTGTACTGCTGCATTATATATAAAAAACAAACAAAAAAGAAGGACACGACTGGTAATACTGACGAGGTTCATGAAAGAACTGGGCCACAATACAACACTGGCAGCAAGGACGAATCTCAGCCCTCACGCCAGCCCCAACCGGCACGCAGAAGTCCCTGGCCCTCCCCCCCCCCCCCCCCCCCCCCGAGGGATCCCAACCCGACCCACTCTGCGCTGACCCCGACTACCCTCGACGACCCTGCCCAGCCGACACCGAATAATTGCTCCTCCCCGGCCCGGACCCGTGCACCATCCCCCCCCCCCCCTCCTCCGGACGTCGCAATCACTCAACACTGCAAAAACGCGCGCCCAGCTGGGCGCTATCGTTTTCCCATTAGTGTAGCTGAGCGGGCTGGCTAGTAAGCGGACAGAGAGGCAGGCAGGCGGACAGGCGGACGGGCGGACGGGCGGACGGGCGGACAGGCGGACAGGCGGACAGGCGGACAGACGGACGGGCGGACAGGCGGACAGGCGGACAGGCGGACAGGCGGACAGACGGACAGGCGGACAGGCGGACGGGCGGACGGGCGGACGGGCGGACGGGCGGACGGGCGGACGGGCGGACGGGCGGACGGGCGGACGGGCGGACAGGCAGGCGGGCAGGCGGACAGGCGGACAGGCGGACGGGCAGGCGGGCAGGCGGGCAGGCGTACAGGCGGACAGACGGACGGGCGGACGTGCGGACGGGCGGACGGACGGACAGACAGGCGTCTCCGACAAGAACCAGTCTGTCGCCATGCACTCCCAGCCGGAAAAACAGTCATCAATCAGCGCCGGGACCCGACCCGGAGCGACTCCGGACCAGAGCCTGACGAGAGCGGCGCCGGACCACAGCCTGACGAGAGCGGCGGCGGTGACGGTGGCGGCCGCTGGCCGGAGCTGCACTGTCAGGCCAGGGCTGTCACCGGGCGGCGCCGACTCCCACGCGTGACGGTGAGCCGCCGCTGACCGCCGGCGGTGTGACGCGCGCACCGCTCCGGCGGTGGCCCGCCCCGTGCAGCTGGCCGGTGCTGACGAGGGTCGGTTAGGACAGTCATGCGACACGCTCTGTGGCACGATGTCAGTGCTGGCCTGACCCCCTCCCCCGAAACCAAGCACGGATTCTCCGTCAGACGTGCCGGCTGGCAGTCACGTTATTCACGGCACCCGTCATGGCAGGCTTCGGCGCAGTATGGAAATGTAACGTCGGTATATTCCGGACCCAACTTTCGGACGCTCTGGGGACATATGGAGGCCGTGGAGAAGCTCTGATCTTCTGGGTAGTGAGCTCATGTCGGCCAGACGGACGCCAGGCGCGCCATTGTAGCGCCATGCAGCCAATGAACACATCAAATGGTTCAGAGCTGACGCGGTTATGTGGATGGATCAGTTTATGCTCTGGATGGATGACAGAGAGCCGATTAGGACGGTGCTTAAATCAGCCCGCTGAGCCGTACATCACAAAGGTTTACTTTGCGCCGTCACCAACGGCATCACATATGTCAGCACGTGAAAGCATCACGAGTCATGAGATGGTTGCGCGACAGAAATAACTTAGAATAGCCCTCACCATGCAATTCAACTCAAACCTCCGTTCGCTACTTTGATAAGGAGCTGGAAATAGCGCGACACGTCGCCAATATTGCCACTGATCTGTCGAATGCGCGCAGATGCTGCTACACCCACGGCGTGACGGTCTCAGCCTTCAGCTGTCACGATGGAGCCAACCCCATCAATAACCGATGTTCGCATGAACCTCCCGGCTGCAAGTCAGACGGGGAAGCAGCGGTTACCGCGACGAGGCTGGTTTGATAACGAATTGTTACGCGGGTGTCCCGATCATAAGCCGGTTGCGCGGACAACACAAGTTACATTCCAGCAGCTTAGTTCAGATCGAGTTTGTCTGGTATGTTCAATTCGCAGACCGCGCGCCAGATTACGAAAACCAGTCACAAACCCTCGCTGAAAGAAGTTTTCAGTTGTTTGGCTCTATGAGCGCGTGTCAGAGGGACTACAGGCGTCCCACCGCCGGCTTAATTACTTCCCCACGCCAATGGGAAAAGTTTGAGAACAAAGTCAGTGGGGTGAATTGTTTGTAAACTCTAGGAAAACAGCAAATAGCTTGATTCAGTCGATTGATTTGATGGGCACGATTCAAGTTAGCAGCTTGCAGTGTTTACTCATGCAAATGGTCGTAGCTGCAAAGACATCAAACAAACCACTTATGTACACATCACGATCAGTGTAATACCTCATCGTGAGATGCCTGCGTCTTCACTGCTCGCCGAACATCACTCATCACTGCCGTCCGCGCCCCTGACGTGGTTTGTCAACATCAGCTACATTTACACCACTTTTGCTATTACCCACACAAGAGAAAGGTTCAGACGTCACCGTTTCTGAAAGTCTTCCATAATGTATCACCAGACAACTAGAAAACAAGTAGGTAACGGATGGGCACAAATGGTCAAGGCTGGTTGAGGGCCGAATGTGCTTACAGCCTCAAGGAAAGAGTGCACTAGGCTAGCAAAATATTACCAGTGAAACCATTTATTGTAGGCGCAACACAAGGGCTAGCAGATGGATTTGGTGAGGAAAATCTTATCCGTGAAGCCATCCACTCTACAATTGCCTAAGCAGTGCCATTTTTCGCTTTCTTCCAAATTTTCCAGGAATTTCGGTTGCTAATTCAACATATCTAAGAAACTCAAATTTATTCTTCAGTTGTTGGCATGTTAAGTTTCAGTCGATTGTATCAAATTATTGCACTCACCGTGCGTGCTTCAACAGAAGACGCTTCGTTTAGTCTGGTTAAGCACACAAGACATTTTTCTTGTCTGATGGGCGCCATAACACGACAGATATTGCAGCCATATGACAGCGAATTCGCAAAAACAGGCCTCGAGATAACCATGTAAGCGATACGCGGTCCAGCTTGGAAAAGGGCGCAAAACTGCGGAACCCGCAAACCCGCTACAATCAATGCTTACAGGTGGCAATTTCCAAAGTAAAGCGCTATACGCAAACGCCCCTAAACTCATCGTGACCTGACCTAACATGACCTTGTAAAATGCCCCATGGTTCCGACTGTGGGCCTCTCAGTTTATAGCAGGTACCTCCTAGTTCATCACCGGCGCATCCTATTTCGTAACACGGGCCCCCTAGTGCGTAACGAGGGCCTTCTATTTCACCAAGACCTCCTTCTTTACGAGGGCCATCCAGTTCATAACAAAGATCTGCTGGTTCAAACGGGGCCTTCTAGTTTATATATCATCAGGGGTCCCTGTATCATGACAGGGACCTCCTAGTCCCATATGGACAAGATTATCTCTCATAATGGGGGCCTGTTAGCTCAAAACGGTGGCCTCCTAGTTCATAGCAGGGCCTCCCAGTTCACAACGGGGCCTCCTAGTTCATAATAGTTATCTCCAGCACCAATAAAGGGCCTCCTTGACACAAAATTGGGCCTCTGGATCTGCAGCATGGGCTACGCCATAATTCATAACGCCGGTCTCACAATCCATAAATGGGGTCTCTTGATGCAGAAAAGGGCCTTATGATCCCGATTTAGCGCCCTTTAGCTCAGCTCTGAGGGTTTTCTCGGTCGTAACTCCGGTAATCCACGTCAGTCTTTGCTTGAGCATAAGCGGCCTCCCAAAATCTTGCTCGGGGAAGCAACAACATACTCTTGTCCCCCTTCCCCAGCAGCGCCGCCTCTGGTTAGGGCACGACCCCAGGGAGAGTCGCGTGCGCCACGGCCGCCGGCCGCCGACCTGTTGGACTTGGACGGAGGGATTAGGACCTTACACCCCACCCGAAGACTGCGCGCTGGACGACCGAGCTCTGCACAGGCACCGCGCTGGAGCCACAGTCACCAAAACCATGGCCCACCATCGCGCTGGAGCCGTACGCGAACCGCTTATCGTTCGTGAATGGCGACTTTTCCCAGATGGCTGAGACGGCACGCTCTGCTGGCGGGGTCAGGACCGGGGCGGACGAATCGCACGTGCAGCCGCGGCCACACCGGCGCGGCGGTGCGGCACTGAGTGACTGCCGGCACGTGGAGATACCGTCCATGCTTGCTGTACCACCCTACCCCTCCACAGCAAAGGAGCCACGAATGTAGCGTGTCATCACGAAAAAGTGGATACTGAAATGATAGCGACTAGTCCACAATGCCTATGACTGTCCTAGAACTAGCATACAAGCTGAAACCACCCCCAAAGCGTGGTTCCAGCTTATATTATCACGAGCGCCTGCTCATCAACAGTATCCTTGTTCAGCTCCGGCGTGTAAGCAAACTGTGCCAGATGTCGGATGGAGATGACTCAGCGGAGTCCGCCGCCCAACCGGCTTACGCTGTCTGGCCGCCCGGGGCGACCAGACACAGCCGTAGTAACATTCCAGGTCAGCGTCGACGAAAACAAAACATCACACTTGCCGACGGTGTTGTGCTCTTTATCCATGACCTTGCGATACGCTGGTGTTAGTGCGCGCATGTCCGCACAAAAACGCATGCGAGCGCGCGTTTGATGTCCGAAGACATGCTTAAATACAGACGGAGAGTTTGCATCACAATATCTCTGTACAGAAAGGTTCGCATCCGTAAATAGCCGTGTTTCAGTCTCACTGTATACGAGTGATGTAAGCAGCGCCAAGTTTGCATGGCGGATGTTCCTGTGGTGCCATCCGTCGGCGCTTAGTTAGTCGGCCCGGCAGAGAGGGCCGCCGCCCGCAGCGTTAGCATCAAGTGTACAGTCATGCTAACGCACACCAACAGATCATATTTAATGCCATGCAGCCGCACATCAGCGAAACGACCCCGCTGCCGAGCGCGCCCAGTTCCGTGCGCCGGTCAGTTTTCTCCCGAAAGCCGCCGCGTTAACTGGACCAGTTTTCTCCCAAACGCCGCCGTGGCAGCAACAGTGAACTTCAGCTCTTCCCGTCTGTCTCAAAATATACGGCAAGACGAACGGTATTTGGGAAAATATCCACGATCCGTACAGAACCATATTAATAGAGTGGTAGCTCGTGCCCGTCTGTCTCAAAATATACGGCAAGACGAAAGGTATTTGGGAAAATACCCACGATCCTTACAGAGCCATATTAATAGAGTGGTAGCTCGTGGACGCACGACCACATTCTCTTCTGTGATATTTGTTTGCCTCAGAGACGACATAGGGGAAGCATTCGATAAAAGTCGTCGCAGTGAGCTGAAAGGGAAAAGAGTCCTATTTTGAGATACATTTGCCGCGGTTCTCTGCTCTTCAGGCATCATGTGACGCAGTAGGTATGTTGTACCGATCATGAAGACATGGGTTCACATGTCGTATAACCGGATCCTCTAGTCTATGACGGACCCCGGCAGAAGAACCGCACGCCTGCGCGACAGCTCTGGCCCCGGGCCCTGGCTAGCAGACTTATCTCCAACCGCCTACTCCAGCCTGTGGCGTGGTCACGGAGCTCATCTACCAGTCTGTGGCGTGATCACGGGGCTCATTCACCAGTCTGTGGCGTGATCACGGGGCTCGTCCACCAGTCTGTGGCGTGATCACGGGGCTCGTCCACCAGTCTGTGGCGTGATCACGGGGCTCGTCCACCAGTCTGTGGCGTGATCACGGGGCTCGTCCACCAGTCTGTGGCGTGATCACGGGACTCATCCAGGCCATGCCTATCCGGGCCGCGGTCCTCATCGATAAAGTACCCACCCGACGCTGCTACCAAGACGCCCCGAGAACCCGCGTCACGTGCAAGCGACTACACTTCGAGACGTAGGACTTGCTGCCACGCACTTCCCTCTGACGTCAGAGGCTTCAACTTGTGGACGGCGTCTGGGAACGACGCACGTGTGCCCAGCAGCCGTCATCTGGCAGGCCCCCGCAGTCTCGATCGTCTGGGATGGCTCCGAGTCCACGTGACCCGTCCAGTTAACTCAGTAGTACGTGCTCAGTGGTCGACGCGGTCCGTAATACCAATCATCCATGGTCACCCGTCGGAAGCTCGGAACCCTGGTCACCAGTTAAAAGTCCTGATTATTAGTAACCTGTCGGGAGCCTTGATCTCTGGTCCTGTCGGGAGCCCTGATCCCTGGTCACTTGTCGGGAGCCCTGATCTCTGATCATCTGTCGGGAGCCCTGATCCCTGGTCACTTGTCGGGAGCCCTGATCTCTGATCATCTGTCGGGAGTCCTGATCCCTGGTCACTTGTCGGGACCTCTGACCCAGTCCATCCGTCAGACACGCATCTCAGACATCCCGTCTGCATTCGGATGCACGGCGTACGAATGTCGGCAGTCGCCCAGCGTTTCGATTACATTGCAGCCGGCCGTCGAGTCCCTCGCCCGGCGGACGCGGCGGTGGTAGGACGGGCACGAAGGCCGTCCACTCCTCCGACGAGTGTGGCGGTCGCTGAACAAGTCCGTCGCCGGAGATGTGTCGCCGACCGGCGCCCCTCCCCCTCCCCCGTCCGGGCGGACCGGACGCCTTGGGGGACAGCGGCGAGACAGGGCCCGAGGCCAGCTCTGTCCGTACCGTCCCGGAGGTCAGGATGGGGTCACGCGCCAACATCTGTCTTGAAGGTTTTACTGCGCAGGCGGCGTCTGGCGCGGAGACGCTGGACAACAAAGAGCTGACACGAACACTTCAGGAAGAGCAGAGCTGTCTCTGCTGCACCACCGGAGGCTTGGAGTACAGGGCCTCCGACCCAAGGCGACCCGATAAATCACCGCACCACTCTACAGGCGCGATCATTGCCAATCCAGCCGGATCGGCCCATTAGATCCAGTTTCAGGACAGGTCCAGATCCGGCCGACAGGTGCCAACTGCGACCGGGGAGGGAGACCGCCGCCTGACGATCGGGCGCGACGCGTCCCCTGCCCCCGGCCGGCCGACCAGGCCCCAAAACTGGTCGCGGCGGCAGCCGCCGCTGCCGCCGCCGCGCCAAGGTCGGGCAGGCCGCCCGAGCGGCGACATCCGAGCCCAACTCTTCCGCGCTGGGCAGGTCGCGACTGGCAGCTGTCAGCTGGGCCAGGGAGAGCAGCGCTGTGCTCTCGAAGCGCGCTAAGAGCCGCCCTGCCCTCGAACGCGGACACTAGCGCTGGCGTGGATGGCACGGATTGAGCGCCCACCCGGCATCGCCTTCTTGAATCGCATCGGGTGCAGGTCGGGGTTCGGGGTGTGTTTCACGACCGGGTTCTCATAATCTGGATGCTTTACCACTGATATCAGTCTGGGAGTACATCAATGGGCGTGTCTGGCCAGTCCATCAATCCATTGAGAGGTGGCACCCGAAGACGAGGAACGCGCACTCCACCCATGAGAGTGAGACCGCAACCGGCTGAGGCGATCCCGGTGATACGCCGAGCCAAACCAGCTGACAACGGTCCCACTCGACATTGTCGACAATCCCGGCAGCAAGGTGTGCCACCACATGCGATAAACGAACACCAAATAACAACAGCATAACAGCAATAGTCAGAGCAAATATAACAAATAACGGGGATATGAAAAATGCTGTCATTTTTGTTCGATACTTTGTGATCAGAACGACGGCACATTAAATTAACTCATACAACAAAAGAAATACACACCCCTTGATCGACTTGTTCAACTAACAAGACCTATCTATATATTGTCCCACATTAATAGCATTTTCTACCATTGGACTGTCCTACCCAATAGATCACGTCATTCAGTACGTTTGTTAACAGCAGCATCTTAGTTTGGAGGCCTTGCACAAATGTCCACACATGGACGTGTTTACAGAAACGCGGCACTAGGAGCAGCGATCTCATTTGCACTCAGCGAGGCACGAGCACCGCGCGGCGCTCCGCACGCTGTGCAGAACTCCAAGCCGGGCACGATATGTCGCGGTGGACGGCAGATATCTCCCCAAATGTTTGCCACGAGAGGTTTCACGAGCAAACAGCATTATATAACCTCGGTCCTCGAAGGCCGGCCCTGCTCCCGCCCCATCTCATACACAACAGACTCACGTGCCGTTGAGCGCGAGGCTTAACCAGTCGGTACATGCCGCGGGCGCTGTGCCGCAAATACCCCGCCGGCTGGGAGGAGGGCGATCTTCCAGCGCAGAGCAGCGGATGTCGGGGTCGTCACAAAGGTTCGTCAAACCTTCCGCGAAAAATTTACACCAACCCTACGCTGGTGCAGTGAAGGGATTGTTTTTAAAACTAGACCCACACCTTCCACTTTCTGAAGCGTGCCTACGCCCCTGCACGCATTGCATTCCGCACCAAGGTCTCTACGGTCCAACCATTGCGGCAGCGATACCGCACTATGAGGACATCGCAAGCCGGTGTCGCATCATGAGAACATCTCAAGGCAGTGTCGCACTGTGAGAGCATTTTAAGCTGGTATCGCACTATGAGACGATCTCAAGTCGGTGTCGCACTATGAGAACGTCTCAAGGCGGTGTCGCACAATGAGAACATCTCAAGCCGGTGTCGCACTATGAGAACACCTCAGGCCGGTGTCGCACTGTGAGAACATCTCAAGTCGGTGCCGCACTATGAGAACATCTCAAGCCGGTGTCGCACTGTGAGAACATCTCAAGTCGATACATCCAACCATCAGCTACCGGAGAGCCATCCATCCACTGGTGATGTGTACCCTATCAGACGCTTCAAAAGCTTTTAAGTTCACATGTCATTGTTCCACGACGGCAATGCAGTTAACGCCAAGTCGAACAGCGTGATAAAAAAGCGATCAGACGGCTTGGTAGGCGCCGAAGGAACACGCATAAGCCAGCCTGACGGTAACATTTTTAGGGAACATCGCGTCGCACCTGGAACGCCCAGTCTCACCCGGAGCCCCGAACCAATCGGTAGTGAGGAATCAAACTGATTTTCGTTGACAAATACAATTCCGCTCGACATAGGCTGTCTGATCACAACGGCAGACTTGAAAACCAATCACGCGCGTCGTGCGGAAAGCTTACAGCGACGTTAAGCATGGGCCCAAATACGGGCTCATGGGTATACATGAGTTAGGTGTTTACCAAAGGGTACAAACAAGCGTGCTGCTGGGCGTGGTGACACTCGTAAAGTGCACATTTGGGAGACGACGCCTGGCTTCTCTGAACGGGCGCAAGATGACGCAGGCTGGGGCATCCCGTACACGGGCTGACGTACGCGGGCTGACGCACAGGAGCTGACGTACACGGCTGACGCACACGGGCTGAGGTACATGGCTGACGTACACGGGCTAAGGTACAACGGCTGACGCACACGGGCTGAGGTACACGGCTGACGCACACGGGCTGAGGTACACGGCTGACGCACACGGGCTGAGGTACACGGCTGACGCACACGGGCTGAGGTACACGGCTGACGCACACGGGCTGAGGTACAACGGCTGACGCACACGGGCTGAGGTACAACGGCTGCCGCCTTACACGAGGTACCGTACACGGGCTGACGTACACGGGCTGACGTACACGGTCAGACATACACGGCTGTTATACACGGCTGCCGTACACGGGCTCACGTACACGGGCAGCAGCACACGGCTGACGTATACGCTGCCGGATACGGGCTCACGTACACGGGCCAACGTACACGTGCTTCGGTACACGGGCTACCGTTCACGGTTGTCGTACACGACTGCCGTATACGGGCTGCCGTACACGGGCTGTACGTACACGGGTAGCCGTACAAGGCTGACGTACAAGGCTGACGTACACGGCTGCCGTATACGGGCTGCCGTCCACGGGCTGTACGTACACGAGCTGACGTACACGGGTTGACGTACACGGGCTGACGTAAACGAGCTGACTTTCACAGGCTGACGTACACGGGCTGACGTACACGAGCTGACGTACACGGGTTGACGTACACAGGCTGACGAAAACGAGCTGACTTTCACGGGCTGACGTACACGGGCTGCCGCACACGGGATGGTGCACACGGGCTGGTGTACACGGGCTGACGTACACGGGCTGACGTACACGGGCTGACGTACACGGGCTGCCGCACACGGGATGGTGCACACGGGCTGGTGTACACAGGCTGACGAAAACGAGCTGACTTTCACGGGCTGACGTACACGGGCTGCCGCACACGGGATGGTGCACACGGGCTGGTGTACACGGGCTGACGTACACGGGCTGACATACACGGGCTGGTGTACACGGGCTGACGTACACGGGCTGGTGTACACGGGCTGAAGTACACTGGCTGACGTACACGGACTCACGTACACGGGCTGGTGTACACGGGCTGACGTACACGGGCTGACGTACACGGGCTGACGTACACGGGCTGACGTACACGGGCTGGTGTACACGGGCTGACGTACACGGGCTGACATTCACGGGCTGGCGCACACGGGCTGGTGCACACGGGCTGACGTACACGGGCTGGTGTACACGGGCTGACGTACACGGGCTGACGTACACGGGCTGGTGTACACGGGCTGAAGTACACTGGCTGACGTACACGGACTCACGTACACGGGCTGGTGTACACGAGCTGACGTATACGGGCTACCGTATAGCTGATGTACACAGGCTGTCGTACACAGGCTGAGCCGACCCAGCCGAGGCGGGACTGACCTGTCGGAGCTCTCGGAGCTGGTGGCGCGGTCGACGCGGCGGCGGCAGCCCATTTTCGGTGACCCACCCACTAGCCTAGCGCGGAGCGCGACAGCGGCTGTATCGTCGCCGGTGCCCACCTCGTGCGCGTCGCCGCCGCCGCAGCTGGGCACTCGCTGCGGCGCCGCCCCCGGCGCTATCGGGCTCCACACCGCGCCGTCGTCGGCAGAGCTGCCCGGCCGGGAGCCGCCGCTGCTCGGCGCGACGCCCCCCGCTCCCGACATTTTCGCCTCGACTTCGCGTCTGCGGCGAGCTTTCGGCTGCATCCGCCGCGTGGCGCTGCACCCACGGCGGATGACGTCACAGTGCGCCGCTCGAGGTTCGGTGCTCTGACTCCCAACTCCCGACCCTGATTGAACGCCGCGGAACTCGCCGAGTGCGGGAGTGGGAGACGGGGTCTCGCCCGGCAGCTGACCGATAGTCACGGTTCAGAGGGGGCGGTACACCCCACCGCCCTCGATCAATACTGAAATGGATGTCGGCAGGACACTAGTGCGGTCCGTCGCCTGACACCGCCGAGACCAACTCTATCATTCTTGGCATTCGCACGCCGTAGCAACGCTCGGTTAAATCCGGCAGTGGCGGTTTCGTGTCCTTCACTTCAAAATCATCGCAATAACTGCATATGTAACCAACTGACGGGAAGACAGTAATTTGTAAACAATCTTAAACACGGGAGAAGCAGCTCTGCTGCTTCCGTGTTTTGACAGTTATTTCGTCATTTTCTGTCCCGTCTGTACGAAAAATGTAGCAATTACATAAAAATATAAATATATATATATATATATATATATATATATATATATATATATACACACACACACATATATATATATATATATATATATATATATATATATATATACATGGAGTGATGGTGATTGAGTCAGTTACTTTAGGAAATTATAGACAGTGATACGGCTACGTTCACAAATACTACGCAAGAGGTTGGGTACATGAAATACAACCCAGCAATGCTCGTTTCCCGGAATGCTCCGAGGTGAGGTGCAGAGTGGTCATGTTGTACGTTCTGCCTTAGGACGCACGCCTCTTTGGGCGGTATGTACTTTGTACCATGGGCGTGGTCACAAGGGGAGGGAAGAGAAGGGACGGAGAGGGACACGTCACTCGACGGATAGGAAGGGGAGGGGGTTGGCAGTCCCCCCATCCTAACAATCTTCTTGCAGGAAATATCATATTCTTCACAGTTCGCACATATTTTTGCTAAGGGGAACATATTCCAATCCTTTACCATACTGGAGGTCCCTCATATCGACAGGATAACAGAAAAAAGCAAGCACGACGTTATTAGGACTCGGAAAGACTGCTTAACGATATCTGCCCTATACTGGCCTAGCACATTCAATGCCTTCGTACTTGGAGTTCAGAGTCGGATCAGGAGGTGATTGGATCGTAAAGGGTCGGCAGCCGGAGTCTGTGGACATAAGAACTGTTCTTAAAGGGAAAAGTGAACGCCCACATTGAATTATATTGCACTTGCTGCAGTGCAATATCTTTCACTTCCCAGGTACCACTGCTTTTTTGTGCACTCTCCGTCAATGAAATGATCATCACACGCTTTTAATCCGCTCATGCTATCACCGAAGACTTTGTCCTATCACCTTCGTGCTATCACCGCTTCTGCCGTCGTGTTTTGCAAGTATTTTGACGCACATAGGTACAGCCCTGCAGTTCTGTGCATGTTTTCTTTTCATTGCACGCCTTGAAACATTTTTTACACAGGTGCCTAGCGCCTGGATATAATATTTTCTTACCCACTGCCTACTGCACTGCAGAAACGAGGAAACGGCGATACGTGTGACAATTCTGATCTTTTCTTCCGTTAAAGGTATACTTGAATCCATTAGCATTACATCTTTGAACAATCGTCTTTTCAAGAGCTTGGGTGTGATTAAGGTCGCCTTTGAAATGAAGACGGGCTCGGCCGGAGGGGGGTCCCCGCGGTCACCGCACTTCCCGCCAGGGCGAGAGGCATGCGAGGCCCCAGCAGCTGAGTACGCCATACACCCCAGTGACGACGACGACGGCCGGGGAACGACAGCCCTTCCTCTTAATGCTCCCGGGCTTAGCAAGACACACAGTAACAACAACAACGACAAAACAAAACAAAGACAAAGCTGTGGAGCGATGCGAGGCGAAATTTTTAAGTTCCATTTTTTAGCACCATCCGTTTTGTACCCGGGGAAATTTTAAAGTTCAAAGCAAGCCACTGCGCTGGCCGGGATTAGGCTGAGGTCAAAAACTAAATGTTTGAGCCCCCATAGCTTGCTTAGGTATATGAACAGATTTGGTGAATTTTGCAGAAAAGTCCCGCTGTGTGCTACATGTGCATGTACTGGCTTTGTCTAATCTTTAAGCATTCTATGATCTTACAATTTGTAACGGAACGGCTGTCAATGAGTACTCCGGTGGGGCCTGGCCGGAGTGGCAGGAACCAACTTTAGAGGAATGCCCCGAGTCACTGGGCCCGTAGTTTCTGTATTACCACCAACCAAACAGGACCGTAAAACGCTTTAAATCTTTGATAGCCCGATTCCTGAAGTTTCTCTCAGTACTTGAATACAATAACTGAACTGAAATATAAGGCATTAGTTCCATACCTAAGAGTGGTCAGTAATTCGTTTTTGAATTTATTCCCATTAATCTGGCCTCTGTCAACAACCTGACCTGAAATGCCGTGTACAATCGAGGGCAATATTAATGAAATATTAAAGTAAATTCTGGAATGTAGCCAAGGATGGGGCACGGAGAAACCTAGCCCCCTGAGTCAGGAGTTTTCTACTCGAGGTACTGGGCGATTTTGCAGGAATTAGTACCAAGTTCGCGTGATTTCGGAAGAGGTTTGACATTTGGTCCCCGTGAGGAAGGTTTTAGATGCGTGCCTGAGGAAGTAGCGTTGAAAATTTCGCGGGCATTGCGTTGTGTTATTTTCACGGCGCATTGGAAAATCTTTAAAGTGTCACAAATTTGTCCATCTAGTCGGGCACGGGTTTCCAACGCATCTTGATATGAAAGCATGCCGCTTAAAATGTGGTCTGCTTTGAGTCCATGGCGTTGTAACATGTCACTTATTTAATCTTAAGATACCAGATTCCATCCATTTTTCCCTCTTTTCAAGCTCTTACCATTCTTATTTCAGGTCGCGCAGAAGCTTCGCGTGCGAACCCTACGGAGACGCCCAGAGGCAGTGCCACCAGAGGGGCCAGGGGGAAGCGCCCCAAATATTAGCCACCGTGGCGGCTATATTTGCATCTCCTCCCCCTGTCCGCTCCCCGCAACGCGACGCGTACAACACGTACAACAACACGTACAACAACGCGTACAACACGCGAAAACCGATCAACGAAGTCATCAATTTTGATCGTCTTCTCATGACCTTGTTCGCCAGTTCATTCACATCTGAGAGCAGTTTCAGCGTGCGGCAGAGGGGCGAAAACTTGTTCCGCCAAATGATGACGCGGAGCAGGGCCAACGCAGCAGCCGTGTGTTACGTGTTCCCCTTCGTCTGGAGCAAATGGATCCAGTTCACGCCGCGGTCCCTTTTGCCAGTCTAAACGCATCAAATCAAAGAACGCTTGGCTGTGCATGAGACCGCACCATAAACGGTGGGTGCGCAGATCTGGGAGGAGCATACAAATTATGTGATCCTCGAGTAGCGTGTCAGGGATATGTCTTCTTAACACATTCATAAATGATCAAATTTACTGTTTGTGGTTATTTTTTCGATGAGGAAACAAGAACGTTTGAAATTGGACGTACAAGCCAGAGTATAGTTGCGAAGTAAACGTGCATTAAGTTTACTCTGTGGAATGTCTACCACTGTTCATACACACATTGCTACACTAATACATTATGTGGCCAGCTGGTCTAGATGGTCAGGAACACTTCTGAGAAGAAGCTCCGACAAGGCGATAATTGTATTTTGTCGCCGGCATGGAGCAACGGAAGTCCACCCACAATCAAAGGGAGATGGATGACATCCATTTGGATCATGTCTGTACAGCCCGCGTTCAAAGGGCCGATATTACATTTCGAAATTTTAGAGTCTCAGTTCTACCCCATCTCCGATTTCCGAGTCCCCATGCCTTACGGTGGTGCCACTTAAGACACATAAGGAATTTGAATAGCGATGATCATTTACGAGAACGCAAGTTACTAAACGCGTGATTTCTCATTCATTTGTTTATTCAAGTGTCGTGATGATTTTATGCATTGCCTTCCCACTATCAAAAATTGATGGCACCATCCTCGCTTTGCACTATCATTGTGGAAAACATTTTAACACGAAAAGCATGCATTGATATCAGTGGCGTACGCAAACACACCAAATTTTGCTTTGGGCTTCCCAGTCTACTCTACCTAATTCGCCACGGGACGATCAAAACGCTAAATACAGTCAGAAACAGACTTTCATAAGCAAAATAGGCGTTTTGCAAAGGCCATCGGAAGGCTATGATAACGCAGAGAGGGGATGATTCAACTACAACCTATTGGGTCTTGCTTTTTATGTGCTAACACAGCTATTGCACTTGTTCACCGTGTGATCCCGGGTGATTATAGGAACACATGAATATATTAATGTTACTGGCGTGGAGGATGTAGGAATGCTACATAAAGGGTTCCGCACTGATCATCACGCAAGACCTTTTGTGGAAGGCTTTGCGCCGGTGTACGTGAATCAGTTACCAGACAAAACACAAGATGTCCCCCCCCCCCTCTGACTTCGCCCCTGTGACGTCTCCTCAGGCACATGCAAAGATGCAGAGTATTGCTGAAATGGTGAGCAGATCGATGTAGTTAAAACCCTGTTAAGGGATATCGCACGTCCATCTATGTCATCCAGATAAAAACAAGGAAATTGGTTATCATTTAAGATGGCGCTGACCGCTACCTTGAATTCTGAACAAAAAATGTTCAAGGCTGTATAAATAACAGCCAGGCTGATTTGGTTTCTGTAGCACGCACTCGGTAGGGGGGTCAAGTTGACCCCCAGGTTTTTTCCACAATGCATTACGAACGGCGCTGTAGCTGTTCGGTTGTGTACGCGGTAACTGTAGACAAATGAATAGCAGATCGTTTGGTATTACAAATTTAGATGTACCTTGTAAGGTAAGTGACCTACGACAAGTCCATGGCAGGCAAAGGATTCTGCGAAGTCAATTTCTAGGGAATCGTTCGATCTGATGCACCAACGGAGTATTGTACGTGACCATACATCTCTGAGATACCTTCTTAGGCAACACAACAATTGAATGAACAAATTAAATTGACCTAAGGTAAGTTATGAAGGTCAGATCAAGGTCAAAGCCAATCCGTTTTAGTACTCTGGAGCTCGCTGTATGGGGTAGGTTCTGGTGCTGATTTCGAATTTATTAATAACAGGAATTGCATTGTACATGTTCTATGCACCTCTCAAAGGTCATAATAGGTCGCTGACCTAACATGACCAAGATCAACATTTTGTTTTCAGGAACATATCGCCTAGCGTAATCTTTGTCGCTTATTCAAATGCACAACTCAAAGCAGTCTTGTCTGTTTTTGGCCGCCATGACCTTCGAAAGATCAAACAAGGTCACTGATCTTAAATGATCATGTCACCTTTTGCTTCGAACAGGTATCTAGGGTCTGGGGCACTTTGGAGACCAACCTAGAGATTGACCTTGATTGACCTTATTTGACCCGAAGGTCATGGCCTAGGAACCTCAAACTTTGATCTGAGTGAGTTCAGGTACAGACCAACACACCCTTTAAATTTGGTGTGTCGAACTCTCTTAGTTCCTGGGATCTCAGGGGAAGGGTTCGAGTTGACCCCACCCGAGCAAAGGGTATCCGGTCGGCCACCCAGGCCCGTGTTAATATAAATAACGTATTTCCGCGGAGAAATTTGCAATAGATAACATTGCAGAGTCAACATTTTGGCGACTTGACTACTAGATAACCGAAATTCTGGACATTAAAATATTTTGCACTCATCCATCTTGCAGAAACGCGTCCCTGTCTATACGCAGGTATGTAGCTCGCGTGATATCACAGTTGTAACCGCTCTCTTTAATCATCCCGGCTTAAAATTGAGATCCAGAACTGGTTAGAACGCGGCGCAAGTAGTGGGTACGGTTTGTATCGTCTACGTTATGTGTTATGCACAACAATTCGACATCCACGCGGTTGTAAAATGGGAATTTTATGTGAAAATTAGTTTATTGAAATAGCCCTCGAATCGGTTTTTTTCTCGGAAGTCACAAAATCATAAATTCAAAGTGAAGGATCCGAGGCCCAAGCCAAGTATGGACGACACCAGATGATTTGCAACTCCATAGCTCGGCCCAGCTCTACAGACATGCATATATATATATATATATATATATATATATATATATATATATATATATATGTGTGTGTGTGTGTGTGTGTGTGTGTGTGTGTGTGTGTGTGTGTGTGTGTGTGTGTGTTTATATATAGAACGCGGCCGCCAGTATTGGCGCGTAAAGCCGAGGGGCAGCCAGAGCATCGAACATCTCCGTTCAGATAGCATACATCTTGTTGACGAGAGGTGCACATGACTATACATGTATATATATATATATATATATATATATATATATATATATATATATATAGCATAAACAAGACTTTGAAATATTGTCGTCACTCTACATGATGCCAACGGTCAGGAAAGAAGAGCACGCGATCGTGTTGCTCGACGAACAGGCGCAAAATAAATACCTGTTGCGGCTCACGCCAGTGCAATGATCTGGCGTCGTATCAGCGTTTGCAACTATGCTATTTCAGCATTCTTCGTCATCTGCATTAAATTCGTAATTGGAAGCTTGCGATAATTTCTAGCTGTAAGGTTGCATTGTTCCCATACTTCGTTTTTCCCAGCGAAGAGAATGCCGTGCATAGGGTTTGCCCTAGTCGGGTTTCGTCCGCTCTGCACAGGCGGTGACATCGCTGGTGCCGAGAGTTAACACGGCGCGGCCGCCGGCGTTAGTGCGTAAAGCCGCGGGGCAGCCAGGACATCGGAAATCCTCGTGTAGATAACGTACAACCTGTTAACGCCAGGTGCACATAACTATCGAGCCAACTACGTAGAATTTAATGGCGAGCTTGGAACTGTGGTTTGTAAGGCTGTGCTGCTAACCATTCAAGAACAATGACATGAAAATGTCATGGGTAAACACAAGAACCATGGAAATGGGACGGCCAGAACATCGAGTTCTCCTCGTATTGATAATGACTAAATTGTTAGCGACAGGTGCATATAACCGGCAAACGAATCGCGTAGAATTCAACGTTAAATATTATGACGTGATTTGCAAGCTTATGCGGTCGCCCCCCCCCCCCCCCACAATAAAATCGGCACGGAAATTGAGCACGCTAATGCGCGACCTACTGCAGAGATGGGCGGCCGGGACACCGAACTACCTTCGTAATGATAGTGAGCAAACTGTTGAGGGCAGCTGCGCATAACAACAGATCCGAATGCACATAATTTAATTAGGAATATGATGGTATCACTGCAAGCTTATATGCCAAGTGGTTAAAATTCAATCAACGTGAAAAGTGAATACGTGCAAGCGTGAGCTGCTGGGTCTAGATAGCCTGAACATCTGGCTGCTGTTTTAAAGTACCGGTAACAAATATATTTTAATGATAGGTGAATATATCCGCAAACCAATTAAATGGAATGAAATGGTAAGTGTGCTCATGTACTTTGTGAGCTTGCATTCAACAAAACCACTAAACTTTATCGGCGTGGGAAGTAGCCAGAAAAATTAAGCATTCGCCAAATAGGCGTTGACAGGAAGGAAGCAAGCAAAGTAGCTATCTCTCCCTCTCCAACTTACGAGAACTTCCGTTACCTCTGCGCATATGCGGGGACCGGCTAGCACCCTACGCTGAGCGCTGATCGTAAAGTTGTTTTGTTGCGGGGGTGAGCAGCAGTGTTACGTGAAGCTGTTAAACCGGGAAAGGTCACCTTTTATGACGGGGCCCAAATGTTCCCACGGAGGACTGAGCAAGAGACGACCGACGCCGAAACACAGCCAGCGATGAGCCAGGTTCACACAGCGCGCGTGCGGCCTGTGAGGCTTCGTACACGTGACAGCCTGTGGGTACACATCATCGCGGCTTTTGAAGCTATGCTCAGATCAATGCTATCATTGGAGCGCACCGTTATTCGTGTACGCACGAAGATTCGTCGGCAGTACCGTTGAAGCTGTTCCGGCTAAACAGGCCGCATCAGGTACATATCGCGCTCTGCATCCCGGTTTGTCTACTGTTATCTGCAGATGGTTTCTTCTATCTGTAGGTCTACCCGCATGCCAATTCGGCGCTAAACATAGCGACGTCTGCTACACGCAACAAAAACGTTGCTAAACGCGACATTCGTAGCCCGACACTCGTGGTGACTATGCAGACAGGTGGAGACCGAGCATTGACAGCCTTCGCGCACAGGTGCGAACCGAGCACGGTCGGCCCCGCAGACAGGTACAGGCCGAGCACGGCGGAATGTAGGCGGTCACGGGCCGAGCACGATGACTGTGCACACAGCCACGGACCGAGCACTGCGGTATGTGGATATCCACGTCCCGAGCACGGCAGCCACGTGGACAGGTACGCAACGAGCAAGGTCGGCCCCGCAGACAGGTACAGACCGGGCACGGCGTCTGCACTGCAGCAAACAACAGACTCTCCACGCTGCAGCCCCGCTGCTCAGCTGCAGCAGACGATTCAGACTCGCCACGCTCGCCGCTCACTCGCACCACCGGCGGCGGCACGGCCTCGGGTTACGGGGCCGTAGAAAATCAAAGTGCGCTGAAGGTTGCCACATACGTGGGTATGTGGCTGAATGGCTGAATGGCTGAAGGTTGCCACATACGTCATTATACTTGTCGTTGAATTCTGCGCAATCGGTTTGCTGGTCACATACGTCTGCCACGAACAGTTTGCTCGTTTTGGACACAAAGGCAGCGCGATGTTCTGACCTTCCTATCGTAAATAAGTATTGTGTGCGTGTCTTCGCTTTTTATGTCACTGCATTTAGAAAATTTGCCGCATATGCTTGCAAGATTCATCATGATGTTCGCCATAAATTTCACATGGTTGGCTCTCTGGTTATATGCGCCTTTTTTCTAAGTTTTTTTAAAGTATATATACGACTATTTTAATGTTCCGGTTGCCCCTCAGAATTACGACCGAAATCCAGCGTCCCGCAGCGCATTGAAGTATCGGCAGTGACGTGTGACACCAGTGACGTCACGCTAACGTTAAGCGAAGATAAAACGAGAATCACTTTAGCTCTCCGCGTTTTAGCCCCCTTATACGGCCTTAAGCACGGCCCATGCGAACAGCAGTGTCCAAACACCTCCCATTATTGGTTCTGGATATTCCCGCAACGGGTCACACGTATCAGATAAATGGTGAGAAAATGCATACCACGAATCGTTCGATCAAAAGAGCACCATACGAAAAATTCCGTACGTAGAGGCGGGGATGCTGAAAACCGCATAAAGGGAATGCTAGGTTCACAAATGCACGAGGGACATTCGCATAACAAAGGGAACGCGGCATGGAGAATTGCGTTGGCGAATATGTGTGACGCGAAAAACTGCTCAGCCAAACAAGAACAATACCGCAGTGCATGCTAAGTTTTACCCAGGCGAAAATTCGTCGACGCCTAGCTTGACGCTGACGAAGTTTGGAAACGCGAATAGGCCTTTGAGCCGCAGCGAATGCCTATTAAGGACATCTGCGTACATCTTTAGGTCTATCACGTACCTTTCACACACTTCATCGTACCCTGTCCTAACAAAACGCAGCTGCGAATTCCGTCACAGCGCATTTTTGCAACACGAAAGAGAGTGATGCGATGTTTTGAACACACAAAATAGGATAACAAATTTGCTCATTTACTTATCATATTCGCTTTATTTATATGATAATTATCTTAACGCAGCATCGTCCATGCGTACATAGTCTATCTCACAGGCATGATATACGAAGATGTCGTATTTATATGTACATTTGTGTCGCATTTCTATGTCAGGATCTCGGCGTAGCTGACATTTGCCCAAGGGAAAGATGCTGAGGATCCAATACGGCACTTTGCATAAATTGGGTTAGCTTTCGCGCTGGATACAAGCTCCAAAACGGGCGCATTGTTTGGGCTGGGTAAATGCGACGATCGGCTGGTAATGTTGGCCCATTAGGGCACGGTCACGTCGTCAGCCCACTAGGGCACTATCACGTCGTCAGCCCACTAAGACACGATCACGTCGTCAGCTCACTAAGGGACAGTCACGTCGTCAGCCCATTAGGGCACGGTCATGTCGTCAGCCCACTAGGGCACGGTCACGTCGTCAACCCACTAGGGGACAGCCACGTCGCCAGTCTGCTAGGGGACGGCCACATCGGCACGGCAGCTCACTAGGGGACGGCCACATCATCAGCCCGTTAGGGCACGGTCACGTCGTCAGCATACTAGGGCACAGTCACGTCGTCAGCCCGCTAGGGGACAGCCACGTCGGCAGCTCACTAGGGGACGGCCACGTCGTCGGCCCGCTAGGGCACGGTCACGTCGTCGGTCCACTAGGGGACGGTCACGTCGTCGGTCCACTAGGGGACGGTCACGTCGTCAGTCCACTAGGGACGGTCACGTCGTCGGTCCACTAGGGGACGGTCACGTCGTCGGTCCACTAGGGGACGGTCACGTCGCCGGTCCACTAGGGGACGGTCACGTCGTCGGTCCACTAGGGGACGGTCACGTCGTCGGTCCACTAGGGCACGGTCACGTCGTCGGTCCACTAGGGCACGGTCCTGGTAACGGGACCGAGGGCAAATTATCTCGTGGACTCGGACGGCACAACTTAGTGAGGGATTTGGCACACCCGCAGCATTATCTGCTCACGAAGTATCGTGAATGAAGTCATCGACTGAGCGAAACATTTGAAGCCATTCAAAAAATATAAACGTGATATTTTCGTGTTCAGGCTATGCATTGTGTGCTTCGCATGAATGTTAACACCGGACCAACTATATAAATATGTCTTGCATAGTATTGGGCGAGCGCGCGTGGGCGGCCCGTCGCACCTGGGTTGGCTGTCTTGCAACAAAGATCGCGTTGCTGTTGTTACCAATACCCAAGGGGCCACGTGGCTGTCTAAGCGGACGCATGCCACCTGGTGCCGCCAATTCGAAACGGCAGCTTGTTGGTGCAATAATATATTTCTGACCACCGGAACAACGCAAACCAATCACTACAATGACATATTAAAGCCCCACACGGAAGTGAACAATGAGTTGCAGTGCTGCCCCAGTGGAGTTGAACCACCTGCACCCCATCGCCGCTCTCATACCCGGCCGGCACTGGTCACGCGCTGCGCGCCGCGCCGCAGACGTCGCGCGAAGCCCTGTGGCGGCCGGCAGCGGCGCCGCAAGCCCTCCTCCACGGACTGCCCGCCGCGTGTCAAACACACGCCCTCTTATAAAAGTGTATTTTTGCACCCCTATCGCACGCATGCATACTACATTCGATGTTCGAAGTAAAACCGAACGCTCGCGCTGCGGATAATTACTCGCTGCATTATCTTACGCTAACAGTAGATTGATAGCAAAGTTACTCAACCATTTGCCATGGTCGTTTTCAGCGGTCTTAAAACATTTTCAGATGAGCTGGCATCTCAGCTACAGCTTCGCCGCACGGTGTTCGTAAATGTGGAGGACATATATTTGAACACTGACGCGATGACCATATCTTGCCAGTTACTCTTGCACGATTCGCGAATACGGGGACAACACCGATTGATGACTGACTGCCACTCTGTAATTCGTATGCGTAACATCGCATACATATAGCAGCCGCTGGTTCCAAAGGCTTTCACTTGGCACGGGTATTACGTGCATAGACCGACGCAAAAGCCATCGGTGCGTCGAGGCGGATGACATGACATACTACCGGCACGACCCGTCCGGTAAAGCAATTCCAAACCCAACCTGAACCCAAGATGGGTGCGCATGTGTGGTTCACACTGAAAACGACGGATTCTTTGCCGGCTACGGCTTCCGCCCAGCTGACCGAATATTTCGAAAGGCACTTAACAATAGTGATAGCATCCAGCGGGCTTTAAACAGCAAACAGGCGCTCGGCGGCTCCTCACACACAAGAGGGACAACAAAAGAAACGGCAATAAAGCTGCTCTAGTAAAAAACAACACGCTACCTGACGACTAATGTGCGTAGACATCTAGCCCCACGAGGGGTGGAGGGAAGGCGAGGGAGGGGGTGGCAGCTGCCTGGCGTCGCGGAGTGACCGGCAGGGGTCACAACACAATGAGCGCTGCGCAGCCGCCGGCTGTCGGATCAACGAGCGCACCGCTGCGCCAGCACACCAACACCCACCCCTGTGTCGTTTACCTCAGCGTGAGTGCAGGCTTATGCAGCTGTGAGAGAACCCAAGCCAATAGCAGAGCGCCACCGCCGGGGCCGACCCTTCGGCCACGCAGTGGTGGGGAGTGGACCGACGACGGGGGACGGCGGGCGAAGTCTGCTGCTGACGCCGCCCGCCCCCCGGGAGGACGACAGATTGTATGGTAATCACCAACACGCGGCGGCGACGCCCGCCATGTCAGAAGAGCCAAGACCACGCCCGACACCAGACACAGACCCGTACCACCGCGCCGCCTCCACCCCGGCCGCCTGAACTGCGGCCAGAGCGGTGAGCGAGGAACACAGGCCAGCCGACCGCCAAGCCCGACGGTCGGCGTGGCCGCAGCCGGCTCGACCGAGCGCGGCGGCAGAAGCCGGCCGGCGGCGACCGAGCCCAGCCCGCGTCAGTTCCCGACGCCTCCGACAGGCGGCAACAGCGTCGCGGAGCCGCGAATGCAGTCTGACGTATCCATCGTGCGCACCAGGGTCGGCGAGTGCCTAGCCGAGCATGAACCGGGCATTTCTGAGCCCACGGTTGCAACACTGCTGCAGTTGACTCCCGGTCTTTACGTGGGCCCTCACAAACAGAACACCAGCCCTAGGCCTACTCACGCCGCGCAGTCACGCTGCAGGCGGCACAAGCGGTCTCATGTCTTCGCGTGCACCCCAGCTCTCGGCCATGTCCACACGCCAACTCTGACCCGATCTCAAGGCAAGGCGATCGGCAACAAGTCTCAGCTGGCAGCGAGGCGTGAGGGAACATCACAGCGACAGGTAAAACACACCGGCACCTCCGCCTGCGCTGAGAGGCAGCGCGGGCCGGTCGCGGCACGGGACGTTCAACAGGAGACCAGCGCTGGCGTCCGGCCGCGGGGAGGGCTGACGGCGACGGCGGCCGCCACCGCTGCGGGCGGTCCTGCCTCGCGCCGCGTCTACGTCCACATGTAGGTGGGCACCAGCGCCTCCTTGGTGCCCAGGTCCGGGGTGAGGTCCTCCGACTCCAGGAACTCCAGCGGCAGGTCCACCAGGTGACCCTGTCGACGGCAGCGTTCCGGGTTAGCGGATGCGGAGGGGGACGGGCAGTCGTGCGGCGGGGACCGCTCGCACACGCTACCCGCAATGCAGGAGATTTGGGGGGGGGGGGGGCGGGAAAGTGTCTCAAGCACCGTGCAGTAACCATCTCCACCGGGTCAGCAATGCATGCCGTTTGGTTGAAGCCCCAGCAGTGAGTACAGTGCGTCTTCGCCCATACCAGTTCGCAGAGACATGCAAGGTTCAACGTTTTGCATGAATTTGAATCGCTACAAAATGAGCACCGCATGCGTATCGGGTTGCACGTAATTCTAGCGTTCGCCTATATGAAACCACTTTCTCCAAGTTTGAGTCCAAATCTGGTGACTGGAAATACTCCCTCGACACCGCACATAATACCACCTGCGCCCGTCAACGTTCCATTCACTTTAAATGATCTAGATGTTTTAAAAAACAATGTGTGTGTGGAAGCAGCTAATATTACTACCAGTAGGTACCGCGATTGTTGGCGCTGGCACACACAGCAAGTCTACCGCTCGCCTTGGTCAGTCGCACGCGGTCTATCACTTTCAAACCTTCAACGCAAACACAACAACCAGGGACAACAAATGCAAGCAAGCAGGCGACGAAACAAGGAATCCACGACATTACAAACGCCGGGCAAAAAAAAAATGGAGCAGCAGCGGCGTATTATCATACAGTGATTAGCTAAAAAGCTGGTCAGCGAACTGTAAGCCATTGCGGCTTACAGCTTTGAGTGACATAAGGTTGTCTTTGTGTGCATAGTCATAACTATCACACAGCATAAATAAAGACGGTAATACTAGACAACCCAAAACGTCACAACCAAACTGCTATTGTAACCCAGCTCATCTAGCAATTTGGGTTAAGCATCTCAGGCGTTAAGCGGGCGTTCGGGACACAACCACATACATTTATTTGCCCAATCTGGCAACCTCGACTCTATACGGATACATCGGCTCGACACATCATTTAAGTGGTTTGCATAAGCCCACTTTTCCCAATAAAAGAACTACCAAATGTACGAGGATTAATGTCATATCTCGAAAGAGGCTGACTTGAGGTTCTTCAGCATGCTGGTGGAGTGTAAACCAGCCTTCGAATCACAAGCCAGCGACGACCAACTACTAACGACTCGCCACTCAGCCCTCCTCGGGGCCTGTCGGCTCCAATTTCGGCAGGAAGGCGAGGACAGGGGTCCTCACAGTCACCTGAGTTGGCAACGCTGCGTTCTCGCACAGCCCGCCGCGTTCCAGACGTCCCATAGCGTTGTGTGGAGCACGCGACACCCGCAGCGGCGACAGAGCGCGAGACTCCACTTCAGCACACAATACGTCACCTGCCCCCACGTCACTACTCCGTCACCCGTCTCTGCACGCAGCGCCACCTATCCACCAGCCGGGGCGTACCGGCACGGACCCGGCACCGCCCAGACATCGCCACAGCGCCACCTACCCGCCAGCCGGAGCGTCCCGGTACGCGCCCGCCACCGCCCCGACGTCACGACAGCGCCACCTACCTGGCGCGGCCGACACCTACCGCTAGGTCCAGAGGGCGGTGGGCATGAGCGCCTCCTTGGTGCCGCGGGCCGGCCGCAGCTCCGCGTCACACAGAAAGTGGAGGGGCAGGAGCACCAGGTGGCCCTAGGTCACAGGCGGAGGCGGTGAGCGGGCCGGTGAACGGCGCATGCGCGGCTCAGCCGCCGGCCGGTTAGTCTGCAAGCTGCTATGTACAATGGCGTGGTGGCATGCCTGTCTGGGCCGGCGCCGCCACCGTCCCGGCTGGGATGGCGTGCTCGCCGAGCCGTGGTGTGTGCACAGCAATGGGTTAGTGCCAGGCACACGCTGCGATGCAGTTTAGGGACGACGGAACTGCGAGGAAAGGTGCGTTGAACGGCCTTCAAAGCTCCATTACACATGCTCGAAGAGTGTGACAGTCGACAGAAGTGTCAGCTATGGACGACGGATCGGGAGGACGCGTCCACCGCGAGGACGCCACCGCAGCTATTTACACAGCAGTAGCGTCCTTTGTTAGGTGGTTAGGGTTATCCAGCAATGGGCACACGGCATGCCAGCCGACACCGTTTCTCTAGAACGCCGCACATTTCAAGGCATATCATTATCTACAGCGTAGCTAAAACGGCGTGGCTAAAACGGCGTAGAGCTAAAACGGCGTAGAGCTAAAACGGCCAACTAAAACAGCGTAGCTAAAAGGGCGTAGCTAAAACGGCGTAGCTAAAACGGCGTAGGTAAAACAGCGTAGCTCAAACGGCGTAGGAAAAATGGCGTCGCTCAGACGGCCAAAGCCTGTCAATCAGAGGTTGTACCGGACCAAACCGTGAGGCTACGCGAGCACTACTGCGCTGCTGCTAGGGCGCGAGTCACGGGGGACCCACCAGCATGCCAGCTAGCGCTCATCGGGCGGTACAGTCGAGCCGTCCTGACGATCACAGGGGCCCCGCGCGGCCGGCCAGCACCCCACGCCACCTACCCGTATGTCCTTGAGCATCTCCTTGGCGCGCGACGGGTACGACAGCACCAGCGGCACCTCCGCTTGGAACGTCTGCAGCTGGGCGAAGCTCTTGACAGAGTCGGTCGGGATGCAGCGGAACACCTGGCGCGGACGGAGGCGGCCGACCGTCAGCAGAGCGGAGCACGGCGCCCAGCTGCGCCAGCCAGCAGCCGGCTGGCCCCGTCACGAGGTCGGCACACTGCGCTGGCTCTTTCATGCATTGACCCCATCTGGACAGCATCCAGTCACGGTCTCATCAATTCCTCCCGAATACACCAGGGACATGTGACAGCCCCTGCGGGGCTTGACCCAAAGCCCGCCAGCCGAGTCCCAGCACCCCGTGCCCAACCCACCTTTTCGAACACGTCCGTGTTCTTGCTGGACGCCTTCAGCCAGACGCCCTGTAGAAGGCGTCGCTGATCGGGTCGTTGACGTCCACGTCGTCGTTGGGCGTCTCCAGCAGACCCAAGTGCTCCTTGAACAGGTGACGGCGCATGGCCCCCGCGTACTTGCCCACCTTGACCGCCTCGCCGTTCATCACGCCCTCGTCAAACTCCAGATCCTGCGGGGGCGGCCAGCCGGTCGGTGACGTCACCGGTCTCAGTGTCGGTGTGACGTCACGGGGCGCGTGCGAACCGGCGGCCTTACGCCGTGGCCGTGTCCTGGCCAGACGTCCCTCAGTCCCGGCACCGCGAGAGTGCGAGCCGGCTGCCGTGTCACAGGCCACCGCCCGTTCGCGACCACGACCTCGGACCTACACAGGCCGCCAGACGTCCCTCAGTCCGGCACCGCGAGAGTGCGAGCTGGCTGCCGCGTCACAAGCCACCGCCCGTTCGCGACCACGACCTCGGACCTACACAGGCCGCCGCGCACGCGCGTGACGCCGCTTCGCCGGCCCGTCCCCGGTGCTCACCTCCACGACCATGCAGACCTCGGAGTCCCTGTTGCCCATCATGCTCCTGTCGTTGACGTTGGCCGAGCCGCAGATGACCGTGTCGTCGTCCACGATCATCAGCTTGCTGCAAAACACGCGCACACACAGATCGTGAGTTGCGAGGACCCGCAGAGACCACCACAGGGCTCAGGGAGACGCGCTGACCGAAACGGAACGGGATAAATGCGCACAGGTCGAGCAATGGCGTGTCAGAGCGCAGTGAGCTAGCGTTTCATGTGTGAGTAGGCGGAATGAGCTGGTGCACATATCGACTATCTAGCTGACAAAATAAAGCAGCCAGATCGGAAAAGGCGGTCACCTACAAGTCACGCACAATCTGTCACAGCCGAGTACACAGGTATGCAGCATATACTGCACCAGCGCGCTCTAACAGCTGGCAACTAAAAGCGAAGGCTTTCGGGATCATCGACATCATGTGGCTACACATTTGCAACATGATACACGCGACTTGTTGCGACAAAGCGTCAATCTCGACCCCCAGCCACCGACACCGAGGCCGACATCGACTCCCTGCCATCGACACTGAGGCCGACATCGACCCCAGCCATCGAAACCGAGGCCGACATCGACCTCCAGCCATCGACACTGAGGCCGACATCGACCCCAGCCACCGACACTGAGG
The DNA here is from genome assembly GCF_011947565.3 of Pollicipes pollicipes. Classification (NCBI taxonomy): domain Eukaryota; kingdom Metazoa; phylum Arthropoda; class Thecostraca; order Pollicipedomorpha; family Pollicipedidae; genus Pollicipes; species Pollicipes pollicipes. The sequence goes on from NW_023596921.1 coordinate 36,451,946, forward strand.
CCGACATCGACCCCAGCCATCGACACTGAGGCCGACATCGACCCCAGCCATCGACACTGAGGCCGACATCGACCCAAGCCATCGACACCGAGGCCGACATCGACCCCAGCCATCGACACTGAGACCGACATCGATCTCAGCCTCCGACACCGAGGCCGATATCGTTCCCAGCCATCGACACAGCGTCGATCTCGACCCCAGCCACCGACACCGAGGCCGACATCGACCCCAGTCACCGACAACGAGGCCGATATCATTCCCAGCCATCGACACATCGTCAATCTCGACCACAGCCATCGACACTGAGGCCGACATCGACCCCAGCCATCGACACCGAGGCCGACATCGACCCCCAGCCATCGACACCGAGGCTGAAGATTGTGCGCCGACCACCGACAAGACCATCCGCAGCCACGGACCGGGCGCCTGTGCCGGCAGCGATGCGGTTCGATCAGGTGTGGACCTGACCGGGTGTCACCTGTGACCTGAGCTCGGCTTGGCCCCGCCCGCCAGCAGCCGTCCTCGGAGGACCGACCCTCACCTGTGACCTGAGCTCGGCTGGCCCCGCCCGCCACCAGCTGTCCTCGGAGGACCGACCCTCACCTGTGACCTGAGCTCGGCTGGCCCCGCCGGCCAGCAGCCGTCCTCGGAGGACCGACCCTCACCTGTGACCTGAGCTCGGCTGGCCCCGCCGGCCAGCAGCCGTCCTCGGAGGACCGACCCTCACCTGTGACCTGAGCTCGGCTGGCCCCGCCGGCCAGCAGCCGTCCTCGGAGGACCGACCCTCACCTGTGACCTGAGCTCGGCTGGCCCCGCCGCCAGCAGCCGTCCTCGGAGGACCGACCCTCACCTGTGACCTGAGCTCGGCTGGCCCCGCCCGCCAGCAGCCGTCCTCGGAGGACCGACCCTCACCTGTGACCTGAGCTCGGCTGGCCCCGCCCGCCACCAGCTGTCCTCGGAGGACCGACCCTCACCTGTGACCTGAGCTCGGCTGGCCCCGCCCGCCACCAGCTGTCCTCGGAGGACCGACCCTCACCTGTGACCTGAGCTCGGCTGGCCCCGCCCGCCACCAGCTGTCCTCGGGACCGGCCCTCACCTGTGCACGTAGATGAGCTCGGTGACCGGCTTGCCGCCCAGCTCCGAGTGGGTGCGCAGGCCGTGGAAACTCACGAACTCGGTCGGGTCGTTCACGCCGCGGTCCTGCAGCCGCTTCAGCAGGCTGAACTGGCCCCTGCGGTCACCGACCACCGGTCACCAGTCCCCAGTCACAGGTCGCCAGATACAGGTCACATGTCACTGGTCACAGGTCACCAGTCACCGGTTACGAATCATCAGTGACGACAAGCGGCAGTCAGCGGCTGCCACAAGGGGGCCAGAAGTGAGCACACGCATGCACATGGGAACACGAACAACGCACATACCTGCGCGTACTGAATACAGGTTGCGCCTGAGACCCCGTAAATCTTCGGTCATATTCATAGCCAAGGGCTTAACGGCTTGACGCACGACAATCATACAAAATAAATAGAGCCAAAGCTCCTCCACTATTCCCAAAGAGCGTGACGCGCAACCACAAACTCACGTCCATCCTCCCACAAAACCGGCGGCCCGTCACCCGTCTCCGGGTGCGCGCCCTCGGCGGCGTCACTCACCGACAGATGGATCGAGTAGTTCCAGTGGGTGATGGCCTGGATGGCCGTGCCGCCGGCCGTGCCCAACCTGGGCCCTCGAAGCCCGGCAAGCAGCGGCGGGCACGATGGACGAACACGCGGAACTTGGAGCCGTCCCTGCCGGCGGCGGCGGCGCACGTCACCACCCACCCGCTGCAGAGTCGGGAGATGTCTGGGGCGGGGCGGAGGGTCTGGCTCGGGGTTATCTGTGGTCGGAGGAATTGTCTGTGGCCGTGGGGGGGAGGGGTTCTGTGGTCAGGGGGTGTCTATGGCCAGGGAGAGGTCTGTGGTCGGGGATGTCTGGGGCCGGGGGGATGTCTGGGGTCCGGGGGTTATCTGCGTTCGGAGGAATGTCTGTGGCCGGAGGGGAGAGGGGTCTGTGGCAATGGGGCTGGGTGGTCTATGGCCGGGGAGATGTCTGTGGTCGGGGATGTCTGTAACCGGGGGATATCTGGGGACGGGGAGATGTCGGTGGCCGGAGGGGGGGGGGGTTCTGTGGTCAGGGGTGTGTGTGTGGCCGGGGAGATGTCTGTGGCCGGGGATGTCTGTAACCTGGGGATATCTGGAGCCGAGCCAGCCGCGCTGCACGACACCGAGAGGCGGCAGAGGCCAGAGCGTCTCAGACTGGTGTGTCGGAGCCGGGCCCGTCCGCTGACGGTGGCGCAGTGGCTGCAGCCCGGCCGGCCCGGCTGACCCGGCCAGCACGGCGTCACCGCGGCGCCGGCGACACACGGAGCTGGGCCGGGCCGCATCCGCCACAGTCAGCTGGCGGCTCCGCTCAGGGTTAGTGAAACGCCGCCTCTGACGGCGGCCGAGGCGGCCATCATCCCATCTACCTGGCGCAGGGGATACCACGGGCTAAGCCATCCTCAGGTTAAAGCCAATCCTTGCTGGTGATAGACGACGGCTTGGCAAACTGGCCTACTAACCAGGGCAACATCCACACACCAGATAGCAGGCACTGGTATCCTACCTACACAAAGTATGCCATACGAGCACGTGCGGAGTTCACACCAATGCATAGCATATGTACATCAAGGATTTCGCAACCAGGAGAGTCTGCCGAAAAATCGCCGGCGAGCTAACTGTGCAAAAAATGTGGCACGCTCTCCTGATTTATATAGGAAACTTCTTGCCATAATTTTCACTCGTCGCTGTAAAAACCGTGAAGTTTGACCATGACGTGGAATCTGTGATGTTTAAGGATCACATAGCTATTTCAGAGTTGACAGCATCTCAGTTTAAAGCGCATGACTGTAGGTAGAACCAACCGCTGCCAAAAACCGAAAGTGCCAAATCGCGTGTTCAGAAGTTGTTTCGTTGAAAAGCTGCAACGTTGGAGTCCGAATCTTCTGACCATTCCAGGAAAATAACTTCGAACATATTCCGGCAGGCCAAATCCCAAAGCGGGCAAACAAGACAAGCTACAGGACAGGTCAGCTGGCCGCATCCACACTACATTAGCGCGAACAGAGCGAGCTCTCACGCTCAGACAACAGTCACCAATCGGCGACAGCTGCATGCGGAGTGTGCACAGCGTTTGCAGGGCGGGTGGCGCGGAGAGTGCGACCAGCGCCGCGGGCGCCGACGCCGCGACGGGCCAAGCCGGTGCGAGGTGCATCAGTGATCTGTGACGATCCTGACACGGCACGGTGATGCGATGGGGGTGCACGGCTGCGGGGAATGCGACGGCGGCCAAAGGGTCTACAGAGACGGAGCGGAGCGTGCGGCAGCGGCGGACAGCTGGGCACGGTGCGGAGACGGGCCGTCTCCCAGGCGAGACGAGACGAGAGTGTCGGCCACTTACTTCTCTTGACGACTGGACCGCCGCACCGAGTCAACGGTCAGTGCAAGGCCACACACGCACGGCTACAGGCTAACACACGGCGGACGAACCGAAAAAATGTGGTGGTCAGTCACGTGACATTGCAAACGCGCTCATCTAACGAAAAGTGCTAAGGACACGCACAAAAATTGGGCAGCACAAAGAGGTGCGTGAAAATTGCCGCCACTGCGTTCAATGCAGGGGCCGACGGGCAGGAACGGCGCCCGATGCTGGGAGCACGGCGAGCACGCGCACAGCGCACACGCACACGCAGCACAGTAGAGGCACAGACGGGCCGACTCACGGTACCCGCCGGGCGCCGGCCACCTACCCCGCGACCGTCCCTGGCAGGGGGCCCGGCGCGGGTCAGTGAGCGCACGCGGCACATAGCCACAACGGCAACCCGGTGGCAACGCGGAGACTCCGCCAGACGGACGGCGACACCGTGCCAGCCAACAGACGCATTGAGAGAGGGACAGAGCAGCCTTTAACTGGTGTGGTACACCAGGCCTCGTCTTACCAGTTTTGCCAATTTGTTTAAATTTGACCAATTCGGTCGATCCACACCGCTCGTTCGTCTACTGCAGCCGCTACGGCAGCGCTCAGTGTTGCCAGAGAGGCGTGATCATCCCAGCAGATGATTATGCGCGCAACTCTCACGTCAAAATAATAGCGCCATCGCCAATGGCCTTCTAGTCGCTGATCATATACTCCTCAGCATCTACGCCCCGAGACAAATCCGTCCTGAATTGAATTACGTGGGCCGACTGATATGTGAACCTGCAAGAGCCGCGTGACACAAGGCACCGATCATGCGCCTCCATGCTCAACATATAATTTGGACGTTCGCTCCACACACATTTGCCTCACAACACCTACGCAGCACACCCTTGTTTGCCTGCCGCCAGCACCAACGCCTCCCCCCCCCCCCTCCCCCCCCCCCCCCCCAGCGAGCGGACGCGGCTCTGCCGACAGCCCTGGCTGGCACGTACTTGTGCGCACGCAGGATGCGCTGGAAGAGCGCCTCACACACGCGGTTGCTGACGTCGGCGTTGATGCCGCAGAGCGAGATGAAGAACTGGTTCTCGATGTAGATGTAGTGTCGCGCGCGGCTGATCAGGTCGACGTACGCCTGCTGGATCGAGTCCTCCGTGTCCTTGATGCCGGCCGACCACTGTGAGGCGCTTCGCACGATCTGGCACGAGCGGAGAGACTGCGTCGGAGGCGTCCATGAGACCCCCAGCAGGACGCCACACCACAGCTGGCGTCACACGACACGACAGTGACTGCTGAAACGTCACCGAAAACCACACGGTGAGGAGGACCCCATCGGTTTGGGGGGCTGGGTTAACCAGCAATTCCTCACGCGGGACAACAGCGACAGCAGAACTGGCGGGTGCCACACCGCCCAGCTCAGCGCCCGCCTCCTCACCTGACACTTGTCTTGTAGCTGGGCGTCGAGAGCACCCTCCGGTATGGAGTCGCACGTCTGGTAGCCCTTGGGCAGCAGGAACTCGTAGTCCATGTTGAAGAGCGCAGCTTCTCCACCTATCCGGGGGGGGGGAGGGGGGCGGGCGGGTCAGTCACCCCGCCGGCCGGACTCAGACGCGCCGGCACATCGGAGGGGACGCCGCGCCGCCGCCAGCCGATGACTGGCTGACCGACAAACGGTCCCACGCTCTCAAACGGAACTATCGTGGTTCCACGCTCCGGCAGCAGGCGTTCCAACAGAAAGATGTATGGGTGATGATGCAAGATGCATGACGCGCCGCAGCTTAGCGGCATGCCGGATTAGTCACGACGCTCCAACACCCAAACCATCGCCATCATTGTCACATCGTATCATCATAGGGAACAAGAACAGGAAGCACGCCCAGCCACCTCACACAAGCGCACGTGTCACTCGACCTTCGCCCAGTGCACGCACACGGCGCGCCTGACCTTGACAGCGTTCCAGCGCTGGATGAAGTGGCGCGCCACGTCGCGCGCAGCCGAGCCCACCACGCCCGTGGAGATGTCGTGCCAGGGCATCCTGGGCACTGAGCGGCGGTCGATCTGGTCTGCCGACAGCGACGCAGCGCTCGTCAGAGGGCGCCACACGGCCAGGCCGGCACCGCCGGCATCGGAGCGACGCCCGCCACACGGCCGGACCCGGCACCGCCGGCACTGGAGCAACGCCCGCCACACGGCCGGAGCCGGCACTGCTGGCACCGGAGCGACGCCCGCCACATGGCCAGACCGGCAACGTCTGGCACCGGAGGTATCCTTTGAGTGAATGGATTTCTGATGTCGGGGCCACATAACCCGTCCTTATTATGAGCCCTATCTCCACCATCCGATCGTAAAATCCGGATTAACGACGGCACCTGCGGCGCAAGTTTCACATGTCAAAATGCTTGGAATGGCCCCGTCCTACCCTCTGCCGTACTCGACACGCGGCGGCCGCCGGCCGCCGCCACCAGCCGCAGGCCATCCCAGTTGGTTGTTAAAAAAAAAATCATTCGAGCAGAGTCAAGGGCAAATAGCGAGCGCTTGTAGCGACTGGAGGCAATCACACCAGATTGAGGGTTAACCCACAAACAGGTGCCATAACCAGCGGGGCCACCGGACGGACGATGCTTGATTTCATCGAATCACATCAAGTGTTCATTTCTCGTCACGCACTTGAAAAACGCCTTCCGCCAGACGCTACTGATTACCTAAAGGAGAAATGGTCCGCCTATTGTCCCATGACATCAGAAGTAGAACGTGGGCTTGCCAACACACACAGAGGTCATCAGGTCACACAGGGCTTCTGGACCAAGTCCCGGAGCATACCCATGAACGGGGCGTCCAGCGCGCTGAAGTCCTGACGATGAAGTTTGGTGTAGTCCTTGCCGAACCACAGCTAGCGTGAGCTTCTTGACACGGTTGGCGTCCACCCTGCGGCAATAATGTCGTGAAAAGGTAATATTTTCGAGAATAAAGACGGAGATTACACTGAGGAAGAAATGTGCAAAAAAGCCACGACGGGCAGTCAGCCATAACCCCGAGAAAAGTATTGCAACTGCAAAATCCCATTTAATCACATTATTTCCACCAAACAATTGAGGAGTTAATCGAATCTGACATTGCTTGACACTAGGATGACCACAGAGCAAGCTTCACAACACGCCCACCCCACAACGGAAATCGCCCAGTACCCAGACAACACGATCCACCATTACATAAACCATTGACTGTTTACCATTCGTTAGAAGCAGGCGTCCTAAAACAGCAGCTTTTGTCCGCTCGAATGTGTGGGGGTGTGCTGTGCGTGCGTGCGTGCATGCGTGGCGTGCATGCATGCATGCATGCATACATGCGTGCGTGCATACGTGCGTGTGTGCGGGCGCTGGCGCTTACGTGCACGTGTGTATGCGTATGCGTGCGCGTACGTGTGCGTGTGCATGCGTGTGTGTGGGTGTGTGCGTGGTTGTAGTGTATGTGCGCTCGACTCCCGGTGATAAGAAGTGGGGCAACAAAGCATCAACCACATGTCTGCAAAACCGGAGCATGGAAAACCGCCCGTGCCCAGACAAAACTAAAAGCCCAGCCAGGCTGATTGGGTCTGGCTTAGCGGATAGACGAAAATGGACCGAACGAGTTACATTCGCCTTTGTTCGCAGAACTGGGGCTGACGTAACTCGTCAGACATATAGACGGAGACGAGCGCGGCGCTACTGTCTGTGGTCTGCCGCCGCTGACCGGTGTCGGGCGGCCACGTCACGACCACACGCTGCTGCTCGGCGAGAGGCCGACTGTCGGCGCCGGCGCCCCGCGGCACGACAGGACGCGTGGGGACGGTGTGTGGGGCACAGCTCCCACTGCACGCCTGTCAAGAACAGCCCGCACTGCAAACCCCGGCCGACCAGTGCCAGTCCTGGCCGTCCGCACAAGGGTGAACGTGCAGGTAAACACCATCCTGCGACCAATACGTGCAGTAAGGACCACTACACGCATGCGGCTAACGCCACGCACGATATTCGATTCATTGATACAGCGCGGAGAACATTTTAAGTTCTCGTTTCTACTACGGAAGCGACTAAACATCTTCAGGCCCATAGTTCCGCGGAGGACCCTGTACCTGCCTGGTCTGCAGTATCGACGATGGAGGCCCAACGCAGCAGGACCTCGTTCATATCTAGTCAAGTGGACTGCAGAATCCGGTGCAGATTATGGGCTGTCAGCTGTTTTTGGCCACAGGTTGCCACATCGTTAACCTCGCAGGGCAGGCAAACCGCGATTGAGAAGCGCCAAAAGTATCACCTCTCTACTCCACAACAGCTCACGACTGTAGGATGTGCTGCGCATTACGCAGACTTCAGCTGCTGCGGATGAGATGGAGCCACTTTCGAGCTCTTTTTGTCTGCGCTTCGCGAGACCCCCGGGCTTCAACGTGGAGCCCTAAGCCGCAAACAGTGGACCGTCAGAATTCGCAGCGGATTCTGTAGCACAGTCCGCAAGACGCGAACCGGGTCAGTGTTTTCGTACTTGTCAACACAGCGGACGATTCCGCCTCAATAAATGCCCGCGGAGGGTACCTTCGTGCCGCCCAACTTCAACGAACGCCCCAGAGCGGCCCAACAACGCCACAGTGACGGGGAACGACACGCACCGCGTACAGTCACATGTTCCGTCGCTATAGCAGAACGATCGGAGAGCCCAGACGGACAGCACGAGCCACGAGGCGCCGGGGAAGCGTCAGCAGAGCCTCCGACAGCATCCCGCCCCGCGCCATTGTTACCTCAGCAATACCGCCACCTCAGGACAGCTATGTTCGGTGGCTGGACTCACGCCAGCCAGCACACAGCGCCGGCTACGGTGTCCGCATCTACCGAGAGTCTGGTTAGCCGGCAGCCTGTTAGCTTGACTCCTGCGACTCTGACTCGCACTGTCACGATACGGCTCAACGCTCGTAATGGATAGTTAATACGTGTTCTGAGCTCTTGATTCGTCGTTCCGTCGGCTGTCGCAAATACGAACAAAATGTATTTGAGCACATTGCCTTCAAGTGCGGGTAACGTCACGTCGTCCGGACCATGACGATGAACTTACAGGCATTGCAAAAGGAACCGCTTTTAAGCAGTATGTGTTCGCGACAGCCATGCTGTCACAAATAACGAGTCACCCAGATGCCACGCGGATTGCTTGGCAGCCCTTTCATGCTATTAGCGACAGCATTGCGCCGTTTGCGGACGTGGTTTACCCGTATCGAAAATCGATCTACTCCGTGTAAGGTCTCACTGCAGGGCCAGCTAACCAAATGTTTAACATTCATTTCTCGCGGCGACTAGGAAGGGGAGATGCTACAACATATTCGGCTTTCTTCAATTACAGCTTTTCCTTCTTTGGCACCGTAGCAGACTTAAAGTATAACGCATGTGCGAACTATTTCTGCCACCAATTCTCTACCACCATTCCTTCGACTGCTGACAATTTAAACGCGGTAAGGTTTTCACCAGCGCTGCGACAATGCAACGTTGCACTCTACTTACTTCATCTGCTGCCCTACATCGACATCTCTTTTCAGTTACTAGCGAGGCGCACACAAGCTATCACATGCACTTGCTCCCGGCCCATTATTCGTCCCCTCCCCACTTCACTATTCCTTCACTGGCATCCCCTGCCGTCCCTTTTTGCGCATTACCATCGTTCGTCGTCCAAATTCACTCATTACCATTGCCCGCCGTTTCACTCACTCATCGCCACCCCCTGTCGTTTTCACTCACTAATCCCCATCGCCCACCGTCCTCACTCAATGCTATCCCTTCTGTCCTCACTCACTCATCGCCATTCTTTGCCGTCCTCACTCACTCACCGTCATTCCCTGCCGTCCTCACTCACTAATCGCCATCGCCTGCCGTCTCACCCTTTCAACGTTATCCCCTGCCGTCCTCACTCACTCATCGCCATCCCCTACCGTCCTCACTCCCTTGTTTCCATCTCCTGCCGTCCTCACTCCCTCGTTACCATCCCTTGCCGTCCTCACTCCCTCGTTACCCCCCTGCCGTGGTCACTCCCTCCCCTCTCGTCCTCACCCCCTCGTTACCATCGCCCGCCGTCCTCACTCACTCGTCGAGCATGCCGGCCTCGGCGGCGACCACGGCTGCGGTGACTGGAGCCGCCTGTGCCTGCGGCGCCTTCTCGGCCACCACGGCCTCCTCGGCGGCGGCGGCCGGGCCGTCCTCACCCTCCGCATCGCTGCTGCCCGCGCACGCGGCACGAGCGTCACCGCAGCGCCGACGGCCGCACGACACGAGCGGCGGCGCGCAATGACCCACGCCGGGCCACGGCGGCCTGGTCTCGGCGACGGGCGAGGCGAGCACCCGGAGGTCAGTCGTGTGGAAGGAGGACATTGTTTGCCATGGGTGGTTCACGTGAGCTTCAACACACGATAGGCAATCAAGTTGGGCGGAGTTTATTACACGAGCGCAACATTGGTGACATTGGTGTGAACGAGATTAACAGAGCAAGCATTTATTTACGAGAGGAAAAGCAAAGCCCAAGCGGATAGCCGTGCCAGGCTTTCGAATGAGGATATGTAAGATCCCATGATAGTAAAGAGCTGAAGCAACGCCCGGCCCGCCGACGAAATCTTAACCTGAAACGGAAAGAACGCAGCATAAGTCACGCAAACCCAAGCTCATCCATGGCCAAATCCGTGCCAGCTACTACGCCTACCAAACGCAGGCCACCAGACCGCACAACAAGCATGCGACCCACAAAAACTGAGCCGAACGAACTCGTGCTTCCTGCTGGTTGTCGATAGATTGGCAGCACCTGATCCAGTCGGGCGGGGACGATGGCGTCCTGACTGCCAGGCCCGGAGCGATCCGTAGTCGCCGCGTGTCGACCTAGAGCGCAGGGGCACGCGCACATACGGACGGTCACATTACGGTGTCGATTGCGGCCAGCCCCATCCCCGCCCCTCCGCCATCCCAAGACCAGCCGGAGGCAAGCCGGTTACTCAGCGGGCCCGCTAACAAGACCTGAGAAAACGTGATATTTTGTGGAGACGGTCGTCAATTACCGTCAATCAGACGAAAGCCCCACGGTGGCATCTCTGGTGATGTGGGAATTCGCTGTTAAACACAGCGTGTGCTGTGATGCGACAGACCGTTCAAAACAAAGCTTCCTAGTGGACATATGTTTCGCTTTTACGCTTTGTCTTCAGCCGTAACGCTATTGGTTACCATCCTGGAAGCTAGAGTGCTAGCCGGGAGCATTCAGCGCTCATTCCACCGTGCTAGAACCAACACTTAACATGACTTTTACAGCGTACGAATACAACCTCAAGGCAAGACAGGTGTAATGCGATTTGAAAAGAGCATGCCCTAAGTTTCACAAATACCAACTCACGAAACATTTTAGGTAGGCCGCCACCCCTTTCAGTCAGACGATGTGTCTATGCTATGTTATATGTCTTTCCATACGTAACACCATTCCGCATTCCAATTTTTAGTGCAGGAGAGCAAAATAAGCTCTCGAGAAACAACGGCACGCTCCTGTGACTCCGAACAAAAAGTGGTGGAACAATCTCACGGATTTGCGTGGCCTCGCTTTAGCCTTAGCCGCCGGACCCCAATCAATTTCCCACAGCCTCCGATAGGGGGAAAATGGTTAATTTTCCGCCATGTATCGTACACTTCTAATGCCGTGTCTTACTCAATACGGGTCTATATGACGGCAGGTAGAAACCTTCCCGAATAAGCAAATGAATTAATCGCAATGCAAAACTACCTCGTGACGTTATCTTGTCATGTTTCACTGTTCATGCTTGCACTTGTGCGGCGAATCCGATGTCCAACAGGTGTGTTTCATTACAGTGTCCAATTTTCTGGATATGATTTATCGTGGCGCAACGTAACCAACCATGTACGCATGCTGAGAATATCCATAGATTCGAAACAGTGGCATGACCAGTTCTCCACGCCCCATGTCCCATCCATGTCCACCCATGGTCTTCACGTCCACCCCCAGAATCAGTCTCATCCGTCGCTTTGAGCTATACATATTGCATTGGTTTTGAGCTTCATTTAAATAACCGGCCGACGATTTTAAAATGCTGTGAATCGCTTCGCGGTCACGTGTGGTTTTAGACAGCAGGCGATGATATTGGCCGTTACATGCAGGTACGTGTGTAGGCAGGATGGGGTGACAATCCCCTTACTATAAAAAAGGCATTGGGGTCATTGGACTATCAGAAAACATGTGTCAACAATTTTGTCGCCATAATATCCCACATAATATATATATATATATATATATATATATATATATATATATATATATATATAATATATTATGGACAACATTTATTGGGTTCCCAGAACACAAATGAAGCATGGCTAGATTGAAGTTTAATACCAAAAACGTCTCCTGTAAAGCTGCGACTACTGATGATGGAGCGAGTCCAACGGTGCCACACCAAAACCCATGCCCAGATGAGCAGTGTAGCACCCTTGAGGTTCTTCAGCGTAGCTTTTTTAAACGAATAAAGATGCCTTCCTTCCAGCCAACTTCATCGGACTGGAAGAGGACCAGTCCGTCCGAGTACGACGCAGGATCCATCAGCGCGAATGCCCCCTCCGTGGCACCCGAAGGACTTGAAGACCCTAGCGTTCCCGACGATTCCTAACCCCATACTAATGGCGGGAGCCGCAGAGCACGAAAACGCGATCGAGCTTGCTCGACGGCGCCCATAACTCTGTGACATAGAACACGTTTCAAACAGCTGATTATTTCAGTCCACATTTGCCTTAGACAGAGCACGAATATGCATCTTGTTTCTTGACGGTCCCACTTGATCGATTATTCATTTCCGATAGTTCTTTAGCCATATTCGACACGTAGAGCAAGCCATGGCACTGCAAACGCATGAGACTTATCACAGATTTCGCTCATTATCTTGCCTGAGATCACGGTTACTGGATCCAAGGCTACTAAAGAAAGCTACGCAGACGTGACGTCACCATGGGACTAAAATTTGGTAGCCCGCAATATCGTTTCTTGTTAATGCTACGAAAGGTTGGTCGGTACCCGCCAGGTTATTAAAAAACGGAGACCCTTGACAATGAACTTGATAGCGACCTTGTTTCACATCTTTATTGTAATGTCACAAGAAAACATGTCATTTTGTATTTCAACCTTTCTGAAGACAAATTAATCCTAGGATCTGATTCCAACAATAAATCCTACTAAACTACATTTTCTACTTCCAGCACCCGCGCCCTATTCGTCGGGGCCAACGCGCATGAATGCGTTTTAATGCGCAAAGCGTTTTGTAAAAAGCAACATTCATACGTAAATAAACACATATCATACGTAAAACTTACACTAAAATTAAGTTAATGACAATGATTGTGCATATGCTTCGTGTTGCGGCAACATAAATGGAGTGAAATGTGAAAATAAGGTAATGGGAGGAAGGGTGGGCACCAATAATTCGCTGTTGCTGTGCTGTGATCCTCCTAGGTGTTGATTGACTTGCTGATGTATACCGTTGGATGAGTTTACATGCAAATCTGTGCGCAAACAACAATACCCCACTGCCACTAAAATATCCCGATTAAACTACTCAGAGATAATACGGGGCCTCGACTTTTTGACTGGCAGAAAATTGCAAAACTTGCCAGAAGTCGGTCCATCTAACAGGAAAATTTTGCTATCCTGACTGAAATGGCGCGCTTGTATTTAAGCACCCCCTTCCCTCCCCCCGAGGTTCACCCGCTCATTACCCCCCCCCCCCCCCATAAGGGTAGGCCAACCCTGCATCCACCCCGACAAACTACTCCCCTTAGGGCTACAGGGTGTGCGCTCCAATGCGCGTCCCAGGGTGCTACGAGCCTGTCTGGCCCGCCGTATCTCATCTCCATCCTATGTTTGTTGCTGCTTTTGTATGATGTTCTGTTTTACACGGACTGTTTCTAAGCACTTCCGCTAGAGTTCCTCGGGATAAACCACTGGTGAATGGGTAACCACCAGCTGTCTGCCAGGGGCAGGCTAGAAGCGCATTTCAGCAATAATTGCTAGGCTCTGGTGCAAACCAAGATAATTTCCCAGCCGACAATTTTTCATTGAGTGTGCTAGGTCGAAACAAATTCAGCTTATGGAGATATATGTGTTTAAACCAACTCACAAAGAACAGCGTTTTACGTCACCATAGCGCTGATGCCATATGACTTTAGTTCCATACTGACGTCACAGCACTGCTACCCCAGAATGCAGTAATGTGGGGCTTGACTGAATCTACCTGAGATGCGCGATGATAGATCGGGGTCCGGCAAGCTATATGCTAATGGCGCAACCGGATCTATAAACCACGTGGGATTTGCGTCAGGATCGCTTCCATGTCTTTGAACCACGACAGTGACATTAATCAGTCCATTACTGAAGAAACTAACTGTTAGTTGTTCGCATTTTCAAATGCTGGTATCTCTCAAAAAGCAGCGCTGCAGCTTTGGTTCCGGCACAAACACAGCATAACCCAAACTTGGACGTTTAGCTGCGACGGCGTTCGACCGGTAACCACATCTCAAAACCCGTCTGCCTGACAGGCTACGCCGCCGCCTGTTAACTGCGCAGCACGTGACGTCGGCGCTCGGATGCGGCCCACCACGATCGATCACCCGCGCGTAACAGCAGCGTGTCCGAAATTCGCCTCCGGGTGTCGCCTCCAAGGGCCGTCCACCGCTCACGTGGACTCGGCCCGTGCCTGTGACAGCGGCGACATCCGGCCGCAGTGGCCGACACACCGCGCTCGGCGCCCGCTGTGGTCCCAGTTAAGATTGTCCCAATAGCACGGCCTGTACATGGCAGGATACCGCCGCGTCACGAATGCTAGGCAGGTGCACTGCAGGAGTGCCTGAATATAAGCAGCAGTATGCGTGGAATGAGACACTTTCCACAGTGAACAGGTTGCATTTTGGTCCTGCTTTTCACACACTGCTGAAGTAGGTGCCCCAGTTCCTCTGCCATATACATACACATCTTCACGGGACTACTGCTTTGCAACTATGTGCTGTGCGTTAACACCACTTCTAAGCGTGCTTAGAGTACACGACGCCACATAATGTCACGTGCTTCCGATGCATGGCGGCGCGGCCGGTGCGTCCAGTGACGTCAGCGACGCCGCGGCCCGCTCGGGTCACGCAACCTTTGGCATGCCGCTAGCGGTCGACGGCGGTGCGCGGCGTGCCCGCGCCCGCGCCATGCACTGGCCGTGTCAGGGGCCGCGTGAGGCGGCCAACGCTCGTGCTCCCGCCCTGGCGGCGGCAGCCGCACCGGACACTCACACGGAGGCTGCCGAGAGAGCCGCCGCCGCTGCCGCCGCAGCCTGGCGGCACACGGCGCCGTCAGACAGGCGGCCGGCCGCCGGCGCCATGCGCCCGTCACGGCCGCACGCCGCGCCGCCGGCAGCGGCTGCGGCCGCCGAGGGTCGGCCGGAGGCACCACGGGTCGACAGTCGCCGTCGGCATCCGGGGTGGACGCGGCTCCACCCACTCCGTCGCACGCTCGACAGCTCGGGGCACGAACGACACGCATCCGCGTCCCTTGCACCCCCCCCCGCGGAGTTAGTCGCACGTGCGTGTCCGCACCACACCGGCTGACCAGCCGCTGCTAGACATGCCGCTGCCGCTGACACCGTCTTCGAGCAGCTCGTGTTAGTGCTGCGACGCCGCCTGTTCTGCCATCCTGCAGCGGCCCACCCCGCCCGCCCAGCCTTACCTGTGCAGATGGCGGCGGCTGCGGTCGGCGATCCCGTGCGACCACACGCTGGCCACCTCGCGCATGCGCACCATGTTGCGCATGATACGCCGCCGGTGCGTCGGCGGCGTCTCGCCTTTCATCGGCAGCTCTTCGTCCGGCTCTCCGTGCTCGGAGCCGTCGCCATCCTGGGGCCAGCGCCGCGTCCACCACATCTCCGGACATGACGCTGCAATCGTCGCCGGCGGGGCGCGCGTCAGGCGCGGCACGCCGCCGGGGCCGGCCATGGTCGAGGCCGGTCACGGCCCGGGACGCGTGCACAGGCCACCAACACCGGGCGGACACGGGCGGACGGGACAGCTGGCGGAGCGGGGCGGTAGCCACGGACCGTTAACCGGGCTTACTTCGCGGGATAGGTTATGTGAATTGGACGGCCATTATGCGGATCCCCACACCGAGCTGTCCTGACAACAGAGTGTTTGATTAAATCGCTCCAGCCAAAGGGAATAATCAGGAAAGTGAATATACGGAACTTGAAGTTCGAGATAAACTAGAAATGGGTGATAAAAATGTACCGGGAAAATGCAGCAAATTTCGCAAAATCAAATGAAATGCAAAATTCGGGACGTCCTTTCAGCATGGCCTCGCCATACTTCAACGGTAAGATTGAGGGTAAACATGACAGACTCTGCTCGAGACAGGCACACCTTGGATCAGTAGGACGGCTTCCAGTACAGGATGAGAGGACAAATGGACGCATCACATGGCACGTCTAGAAACACATCTATGACTGAAGTCATGCTCACCAAAATATAGCAAACCCGAACACATCACCCTTTACGGAGGTCATACGCTCCAAGGGTGCTGGCAGTGCCGTCGACGGGAATGGGAGGGGACAGGGAGCCGTGGAACATGTCAGCATCAAAGGGGCACGACATGAGCCAGTCAGCTTAGCCCCGACGATCGAGGGAACAAGGGAAGGGAACATATTGCTGAAAATTGGGAGGGAGCATGTGTGTATGATGTGGAAGATGTCTGATTATAGAGCGCCTCAATCGGGAGATGAGGTGGAATGTAGAAAAAGGAGAAAGACAGGGGGGGGGGAGGAGGGAAACGTAACAAAACATACTTACTACTACTGCGGTTGCATCTCCACAGGGAGCTCTTTGGCCTGGAAGAGGGGAGCGGCACTATCAGTCACCAGCTCGCATCAGCTCCAGTACAGCGCGCACATCGGCATGACCCATCATAACACGCTCAGGAAAACGAATGCGATGGATATCCGAGGAGTCTGCACAGCCCTTTGTTATCTTATCTTTCTTCGCATCTATCTTCGTGCATGCTATCCTGATTTCACTCGGTCTACAGCAACGTGTGACAGTCAGTCAGGCCACCATTACGCGTCTTAGTGTCTTCACAGCGTGTCACATTACCGTCACACGCTTTGACATGGCAAACGCCACTGATCTCGGTGGTGGTGTACAGGGCACCGTTTCTCCTTCCCCCCCCCCCCCCCCCCCGTTTTGACATGGGAAACACCACTAATCTCGGTGGTGGTGTACAAGGCACCGTTCGCTGCCCCCCCCCCCCCCTCCCGTTTTTACAATGGAAACGTCGCTGATCTCGTTGGTGGCGTACAAGGCACGGTCTCCCCCCCCCCCCCCCCCCAGCGCGCAGGCCGCCCCTGACAGGCTCCGGGCCAGGCCGGCCAAAACTGCCAGACCCGGCCCCCGTCTGCCCAGGAGACGCCACGGACGGCGGTTCTCAGCGGCGGCGCCCGGGCCCAGACCGCACAGCACGGCTCCCCAGCCTCGCCCCCACTCCAAGCACGGACGGCGGCGGCGGCCCACCTGCTCGGCGTTGGTGACAGTGCCGATTGTGACCATGTTGGTGCCCTGCGCCAGCGCCAGCAGCGTGTGTGGCAGCTGAGAGCCGGCCGGCGTGCTGGAGGTGACCGGCGCCTGGAAGTGGCCGGCCCGCTCCAGGTCCGCCACGCTGCCCAGGTCGGTCAGCCTGCCGGTGGACACAGGGGGGCGGGGCGTGATACCAGCGGCATCGGGGCTCTCAGAAGATGCGAGTCTAATGCCACGATAGGACACGACAAACATTAACACGCTACTCTGCTGCAATCATGGCTTTCGAAAGAAAAAAAAGGAACAATTGGTCGCTCAATTCCCGTCTAAATCACGAATTTGTCATGATGCCACCAACAGACCTACAAGCACCCCAACCAAAAAGAGATTTCGAGCACATGGAAGAAACTATAATATCGTTTAATGCGCGGTAAGATGTTAAGTTTGTGAGTATATCTATTGAGATGAAACACAGGCTGTAAAAACAAACTATTTTGAGTAAATATAGAAACAGTAGGCTTGAGCAAAACACAACAAAACAAAAATAAGTCAAAGGCTCTTTGTTCTTCTCCAGTTCTAAAGCAACTTCTTCTGTCTAATGCCGAAGCTATAGAGCAGCCAATGTGTCGACGTGACCCTGACAGAACCGGGCCTGTTTACGCTCACGCTGTCTGTGCGCCGGCCGCCGCCAGGGGACACCCAGACACCAGGCGTCGGTGCAGCCAGCCCCCGCGGTGCCGGCCGCCGCCCGGGACACCCGGACACCAGGCGTCAGTGCGCCGGTTCCAGCGGCCCCTGCCACCGCCCGGATACCCGGACACCAGGCGTCGGTGCAGGCCAGCCCACAGTGGTGCCGGCCGCCGGCCGCCGCCCTGGACACCCGGACACCAGGCGCCAGTGCGCCGGTTCCAGCGGCCCCCGCCGCGCCCGGGACACCCGGACACCAGGCGTCGGTGCAGCCAGCCCCAGGTGCCGGCCGCCGCCGCCGCCCGGGACACCCGGACACCAGGCGCCAGTGCGCCGGTTCCAGCGGCCCCCGCCGCCGCAGAGACACCCGGACACCAGGCGTCGGTGCGGTCAGCCCGGCGGTGCCGGCCGCCGCCCGGGACACCCGGACACCAGGCGTCGGTGCGCCGGTTCCAGCGGCCCCCGCCGCCGCCAGGGACACCCGACACCAGGCGCGGTGCGGTCAGCCCCGGCGCCGGCGCCGCCCGGGACACCCGGACACCAGGCGCCAGTGCGCCGGTTCCAGCGGCCCCCGCCGCCGCCAGGGACACCCGGCCACACCAGGCTCGGTGCAGCCAGCCCCAGCGGTGCCGGCCGCCTCCATCGCCGCTCACCGATGGAAGAAGTCGTCCCAGCGGCCGTAGCAAAGGTCGATGCCGCCCACGAAGGCATAGTTCTGGTCCACACACCACCCGCTTCTCGTGGTGGGCCCAGAACCAGCACGGCCGAGCTGGCGTGATCCGGGTGACGCATCACCTGGCGGCAAACAAAACTTGCCAACATCGCCAGCATAAGGACAAGCATAGCCCCTAAAACCACTTCACACCGTAGCTAAGTGCACGTATCGCAGCAAACTCAGTAACATACACAAAACTTACGTAAGGCCAAATTTGGACTTTTGTGACATCACGTCACAGGACGAACAACGACTGAAAAAACAGGCCGAGCGGCAAGACGCGTCACAGGAACCTCAGACAGGACATCGCCGATAAACTAAGACAGACTTGGGACGGGAACACTTACGAAGGTGGGCACCAAGCTGTACTTAAGAAGGGTACACCAGCTGTCATGTTTGCACATGCTGATGAACACCAAACATTAATAACCCCACTATATTAGACAGATACTCCCCCCCCCCCCCACATACACGCATCATTAACACTGGTAGGACACTCAGAAATTCCAGAACCCTAATGCTATCTGAGAACAGAACATCTTTCCAATGATCAATCACACTACACGCCACAACATATGGACCAAATATCTGAAAAACTCCGCGCACAGATATCACGCAAGAAATCAAAGAACTTGCAACAGATCTGATCGGCACGGACACACCTCCATACTTCTCATACGGGATCAACATTCGGAAGCATCTACCAAACCCAAATAAGGACCGGGGCTTCCCTGTCCACGCATTTGTCTTTCCGATTCAAAAGTTTCCAGTTCCTCGTGTCTGCGGCAACAGCTCCGAAACAATTTTCTTTCCATCCTCTTTTGCCCACTATTTCGACGCCGCAGACGCAATCTCTTCCAGCATTTCACACAGATATTAGGTCCCTGTTTCGATTAACTCCGAACACCGACACCATACATGCACTAATGTACGGAATAAACGTCAGCAGCCAGGACGGTCGGGTGCTTGCGGCGTGTTTCCAGAACCATATCATTAAAAACGCTACAACTGCGACGGGAGGCGACGGCGACGGCGACGGCTGGCGCTGGGGCGGAGGCTAGTTGTTGAAATGGCACGTGAGGCGGCTGTTTTCTGTCTTCCTTCTTTTGAGAGGCGCCCCGATATGGGTCTTATGACTTCTACATTAATCCTCTTCATTTGGGCATGAATGCGTGAATGACTAAGCACCAGTCATGAATCCCTTCATGTAAGTATATTATGTCATATCTGTGTATATTTACAACGTGCATCATACAAATGCACTGCATATGCACATTCCCCCACAAACGCAAGAAGTATATCTATGTTATCGTACCGTTTTTTCACTTCTTGAAACAACATAAAACCAAAGGAACACACAAACACATGTGTGACGTTACTGGCCGGCTCAGCCAGCCGGATTGGTTCCCGATCTCGGATGTGCAGCCACGGCCCGTTACGTGTACAGGGCGGCAGGCAGAGCGCAGTGCGGCCGGCTGCCCCTCCCCCCTCCCCCCCCCGCGCGCGCACCAGGAGACGGGGACAGTGCTGACGAGCTGACCTGCAGCACCACCTGACGCCTACCTTGATGTTGTCGTGCTGCATCAGCTTCTGCTTGCTGTAGAAGCTGTTGATGCCCAGCGCCATCTCCACCTCTTTGTACAGCATCACGTACACCTTAATGCCTTGTTTCTGCAAGACGAGGACAATGCTGGATGGTTGATAAAGATTACGTGGGACGTCCAGGACAGCAACGCTGTGCCAGCCTTACACAACATATCCGTTAGAATACGACTGCCGAGCATGTGGACCAGGTGCAAAAGGAACCCCCGTGAAGTCAACAGCAGAAATGCTGACGATCATCTGGGCTTACCGACGCTTCACTTACTGGGTGACTTCGGCCACGAGTACTGACACTACTAATGCCACACGGAGCCCTCCCCAGCAAGGCCCTCTCCCACCACGTGCCGGCTTCAGGAGCTCCCTGGTCCACCACGCCTCGGGCGGTGCGATAGGCCGACCCCAGCCCTGGCCACGTACCGCCTTCCTGAGCAGGACCTGGTCGAGCCGCCAGTACTCGGAGTCGAGCGCCTGCCCGCTTGAGGAAGATCTCCGGGCTGAGCCACCAGTCGGTGATGAAGATCTCCTCACGAGCCGCCTCCAGCGTGTCGGCCACGTCGCGGAAGTACGTGCTGCCGTCCACGTACCAGCGAGAGCGGCAGGAGCACCTCGCGCACCGGCGCGAACGACTTCGTACCGGTTCGCCTCGACGAACTCCTTGCCTGCATTGCGCGGGCGGGACGTCATATGAGATGGAGTTGGGGCGGGGGACTCTAGGGGCGGCCGGAGCGTGACCGGAAGGCGGCCACAGGGGTGGCGACGCGACCAGCCGCCCGAGGCGCGGTGAAAGCCATGGTACGGGGACGTCAAATAAAAAATCAACTCCGAGACGAGCGTCTGGTGAGCAGGCAAACAGGGCAAACCAAGGCCGAGCCGGAGCTCAAGCGGCGGCGGCGGCGGCCGACCCATCGACCGTCTGCCGACCGACCAGGTCAAGGAGGACCAATTGAACGATGGCCTCGATCCAGAGCTCGTCCATTCAGAAGACTGTTTCTCCGTTCCGTTCCTGTTAACTTCTACAAGGCTTTTGAAACGACCTTATGATGACACAATGCTTGGAATTTGTGGTAGGGACAGAGCATCCTTGGTGCACAGGCGATTCAGTATGCCATCGCATACATTACAACATAACAGCGGAAATATGTGGTGCTTTGCAACAGTTTTCAAAGTTTACATTTTCGTCTTTTACCTCCTTACAAAACCAAGTTTTTACACTCACATCCTGACAGGAATGTTACTTTTAAGTCAATTGGCTCATATTAGTCATAATTATAACGTGTTATATAACACATATAATATAACATATAACATATCATATAGCATATTAGTCATAAATAAGTCAATTTAAGTCAATGGGTAGGCTCAGCCGATGAGATAGACTTCGCCTGGTCTCAAAACCTGATTTATCTACATTGAGAGGGTGGCATCCCTGCATTCAGACTCAAAATCAGGTGTCCGGCACCGGCCTCCGCGCTCCACGCTGGCCGCCCAGAAGGCCGCCCAGGACCGACGTAATAGGACGCTTGCCGCATCTGAGCCATGGCAATGTAGCGACATCTTTACGCAGAAGAAGCGCCGGCCGAGCCCCCTAACGCCGAAAACCGGATCACATTTTCCTAGCTCTCACGACATAGATCATATTGCAGAACCCACGGCCCTCCGCGGCGTAGTTATTCGCCGCGCGGGCATTAATCTCGAAGCCCGCACAGGGCGCCGCCCCGCCACATGACGCATGTGGCCATGGTCAGAGCCATGGCTACGCCAGATCCCGACAGATCCCGACAGATCCTGCGTGCTGCGCATCAGCGCCCGACCCGGACAGGCCGTCGCATCAGCGCAGCGATGGGCACCGCCCGGCTAATGCGGGCAGCGCGCACCGCCGCGCCTCCGCTGGCTTACAGCTGACGTGCTGCCAGCCGAGCGCGTCCTGGGTGCGGCGCATCACGTGCCGCTATCAGAAGCGCGCAGCCTTGACAAAACGTCTGACGTCAGCTCCCACCTCACGCCATACTCCCCAATGTGCACAATGTGTGTGTTGTTATTTTACTATTATTCGATGCTAGCGCCCATATTTTTTTTACAAACAGCTTTATTAGAATATGTAATTCCTTGAGTACGGAGCATATGAGCAATGCTATTATGAAGCAGAATAGTCTTTATTGAGGGGATTTCACTCTTTTGCAGCTATCGCTCACCGTACGATTGCTGTCGTGACGACGGTGGCCGCGAATGCAGCGAAGAAGCGTAGTGCTGTTACAAAGCGCTAGCAGCGTAACTTGGACTCGAAATAAGTAAAATGTATATTCCCATTAGGTATGAAATGTCCTGTAATGGCACTACCTAGCGCTATTATTAGGCGCACCTAATCCTGACGTTTCACAAGAGCACGTTTTTGAACTATAATCACAAAGGTGGGGAACTCCTGTAACAAGATGCGCTTTTTCCGTGGAATTGCTGTATTACTATGAGCAACCACAAAGTATGTATTAACATCGTGAACATTCATATTGGCTGCCGCACTACCGCACTGACGTCTTGTATTGTACGGAATGATGACGCCGGACTCCCGCGGTCTGTTCACACATACTTTTTCAACGCACGTCGAAAGTAAGCGATGTTAAAAACAAAAGTGTGACGTGTGACACACGCCCGGAAGTACGTGTACTTTTGAGGGTGCTCAATTAAGATCGAAGGGAGCTTCCTCACTGCAGTGTACCCCATCACCAAGATCCAAATGTCCGCTTGAATTGACCTGAACATTCGGCATGCAAAAGAGCTCCAATCGATAAGCCACCACTGATCGCTCACAGACATGACGAGAATAAGTCGTGTGTTCGGCGTTCAAACTTGCAGCACAATTACCTGCACTTCTCTACTTTAAGAGACTGTGCAGCATGACCAGTTGGGAGATGTGAGAGAAAAGCAAGTCCGTCCAGTGGCAGTGACTGTCGAAAAGCATGATGCATGCGGCGGCGGTATGCTGTACGCAGGGGCATGGACTGTAGCGCAGGCCTATGCACAAGCGTCCAACACGCTGGAAGAGACGCCTTCAGGCGCCGAGATGGGCGGGCTGTGGGTACGCCGGGATGGTTGGTCTGTACGTGTGCACCGGGATGGAGTGGACTGTGGGCGTGCGCCGGGATGGGTGGACTGTGGGCGTGTCGGAGGGGGGGGGGGGCTGTGGGTGTGCACCGGCAGGGGTGGTCTGTACGTGTGCGCCGGGATGGCGCCGGGATGGGTGGGCTGTGGGCGTGTGAGGATGAGTGGGCTATGGACGTGCGCCGGAGTGGGTGAGCTGCGGGCGTATGGGGATGAGTGGGCTGTGGGCGTGCGCCGGAGTGGGTGGACTGTCGGCGTGTGGGGACGAGCGGGCTGTGGGCGTGGGCCGGAGTGGGTGGGCTGTCGGCGTGCGCAGGGATCTCTCGGACCCGCTCACCGTAATTCTCGTAGGAGAGCTTCAGCGCGTCCATCCACTCCTTGGCCTTGCGCTTGGTCCAGCAGGAGACGAGCAGGTTGCGGCTGGAGTTGACGATGGTCAGCGACTTGGCCGTGTCCGAGCCCAGGATGCCACGGTTCACGTCCCAGCCGCTATCCATCAGCATCACCTGAGCCCCGGGGAGCGGGCGGCGCCACGGGTCACCACAGGTCGCGGACGGACGCACAGCCCAATGACGGTCGACGTCGAGGATTTGCCGCCATCGACCCGACAACAATCGTCAACAACAAACAACGCCAACCACTAACCACAACAAATATCACTGAACCTGTGACAACTGGACCGCCCGTCATCACTGTCTCGGCGACATTCTGTCAAGCACTGCCCAAACCACGTGCCTCCCTGCGGGAAGCCGGACATACACGGCTTCGTCTTCGCCCGGCAATACTGCTACCGACCGGCTGGACTGACCGCTGCCCCTGCCCCTGTCAGGGCCACCACCGGGACACAACGGAGACGCTTACCGAGTGGAGCGAGCCGTCGCGGGGCCGCACGTACGCCACGTACGTGTCCTTGATCATCAGCCAGCGCTTCCGCCAGAGCGTGAAGCAGTTGGCCGCGCACTTGCGGCACCTGGAGAGCACGTCGGGAGGAGGATGGTCAGCGGCGCACTCAGTCAACAGTGCCCTTCGCGTGGTGCCGAGGCCACCAGAACGCAACACGTTTCTCGTTCATCGACCCCGCCACCGCCGGTTCCACGGACACCCCTGATCAGCACGCGGCCGCGGCACACCAGCGCCGGCGGCGTCATCCCAGTGCAGCCTTTCACGCGGGCGAACAATACCCCAGGATGGGAGACGCCAGCGGCGCAGGTGCGCGCGCGCCGAACGGTCCCGCCGCTGGCAGCCCGGCGCCGCCGCGGGGACCGGGCCGAGGCGCCATCAGCCGCGCCGAACGGCCCCGCCGCCGGCCGCCCGGCGGCGCCGCGGAGACCGGGCCGGGCCGCCATCAGCCGCGGCCCTCTGCAGCGACGCTCCTGCCGGTCCACACTCACTTGAAGCAGAGGCCGCAGTAGACGGGGCCGCGGTTGCCCTGCTTGCTGCCGACTCGCTTGCGCACTAGGCCCTCCTTGCCCTTGATGCCGAGCTCGTGCACGAACGACCACTGGGACACCTCCAGGAACTCCAGCTGCCGGGGCGGTCACGGCAGGTCAGCGCGCGCCGGCGCCACGGCGCTGACACCCTCAGCGGTCGCTGAGACGGCACGTCACACCCCTGGCAAACACCCGCGCCACCACCAGCCTCTCAGCGCTTCCCGTCGACTTCCGAGCCGCCGCTTGCGGAGCTGAGCCATCCCGCAGCGTTCGGCGCCGCCTCCCCGCCTCACCGTGTCGTGGTGGTTGCGGTAGAGCCGCGAGCGCAGCACGGCGTTAATGTACTCCTCCAGCTGCTTCATGCGCTCGGGCAGCTCGTCCTCGGTCAGCATCGAGTCGCCGCGCTTCGGCATCCTGGCGGCAGGGCGCCCGGCTGTGGTGCGGAAGGCCAGACAGCGGCCTCGGCACCCGCTGGGTGTACAGAACGGCCGGACGGCACGCACATGGCCGGATGACAGCTTAAAGAGTACCTCAAATATAGTGGCCGCGTGGACAGGGCCCACCCAGAAATGAAGTCGGTATTCTGCGACAACATACGCCATGCACATACGTCAAGACAAATTGCCCTTGCCAGCTGCCAACAAGCTACATAAATAAGGTCCATTTGATTTTGGCACCGTTGCACACGAACCCTTCATTCGTTTAACGGGAATCAACCACGCTAATATTTATATATGTCCGCAGAGAAGTGGCTAAATTTTGAAGAGCCCGCTGAGTGTACGACGAGAGAAGGTCAAGGTGCACTGGCCACGAGGGTGAGTCTCCTAAACACTCTGCGCACTTCGGGTACTGATCTCAGAGCCCGGCCGCCTCAGACATTTGGAGTGGAACGCTGTGCGCATCCGACCGTCTCCGTACCATCACCTGGGCACCGTCCCGTCACGTCCTGCCAGGGGGCCGCCTCGGCTCCGACCGCTCCGCGCCGCTCCGCGCTGCCTCCTCACCTGGGCACCATCACGTCACGTCGTTGCCAGGGGCCCGCCCGGCTCCGACCGCCTCCGCCCGCTCCGCCGCTGCCTCCTCACCTGGGCACCATCACGTCACGTCCGCTGCCAGGGGCCGCCTCGGCTCCGACCGCTCCGCGCCGCTCCGCCTGCCTCCTCACCTGGGCACCATCACGTCACGTCCTGCCAGGGGCCCTCCGGCTCCGACCGCCTCCGCGCCGCTCCGCCGCTGCCTCCTCACCTGGGGATTGCCGGCTGATCCTTGGCCTTGTTGCCCTGCATGTAGGTCTTGCGGCGCAGCTTGTGGTGCCGCGTGGGGAACGGCAGTCGCATGGCCGTGCGGAAGAGCCTCAGCGACTTGTGCAGGCTGCTGAAGTGCTTGTAGCGGCGCCGGATCACCCACCGGAACGGCCCGTGTTGACATTCCAGCTTATACCTGCGGCATGGCCAACCAGTCACGGCCTCGCGGGAACACGAGACTGGGTCTCACTGAAACACCAGGTGCTCGGAATGGGCGGTCTATTCTGTGTACCAGGGCCTAATGGAAGCAAATGTCCTCACAAGGATCAAAAGCCAGGACTCCACCGCAAAACACGGGCGGATCTGTGTGCAACCGGAATCATTAGACGACGAGCCTGAGACGGCGCTAGCACTGGCAATTTCGACACCCCGTTGCCAGGGCAGCAACGTATCGCAAAAGGTCACATCGAAAAAACTGAACGCGAAAGACCGTTGATGAAATACAGCACGCACGGATGCGCCAAAAATAGACCGGGTTGCCGCTTATGACGTCATCCTGTTATTGAGACATGCTGCCGGGACACGAAAGGCTGGCTGCTTCCACAGTTAAAAAGCGCTGTCCCAAGCCAAGCCAAGG
>NW_023596921.1:36478531-36604633 GCF_011947565.3 Pollicipes pollicipes
TTCATATTTCATTCCATGACAGGTGTCATAAAATACGGTGCTTGGACTATCACATCCACATACGCAACAGAACGGCGAGGTATATGTTTTACACGGCGTTGTTTCCGTGCGCCGCGGAGACCACTCCGGCCCTGAAAACAATGAAACCGTGCCGACTCGAGAGCCCATCGGGGTCAGATCGGAAGGCGCCGGCGCGCGGCAGCGGCCGCTGCCGGATCAAGGCACAGGGTGTGGACGGCTGGTGTCGGCCGCCGCGCTTGGACGGCCGGCCGTCAGCGGTGCCGGGCGGCGCCGCCGCCGCCACTCGGCGCTAGTTGCTGTCGCGCTCGAAGAACATGTAGCCGATGAGGAAGGTGGCGCCGAAGAGCGTCGCCTTGGTGGCCGGGTCGAGGCCGTGCGGGAAGGTGACGCCGAACGTGGAGGCGTCGGTGAACACCTCCTTGGTCATGCCGCCCCACTGCTTGGTGATGGTGCCCACCTGGCGGCTGCCGTCGGCCGACATCACGGGGAAGTCGACGTCGGCGCAACACTTGCAGACACAGCAGGGGCCGTGGATCTGCAGGCGCACCTGGCCGTCGGGACCGCGCACGCTGAAGCTCGGCTTCATCACCGACCACTCCTGCGTGACGGTGCCCATCGGCATGCCGCCGGCGCTCACCTCCAGCTCCTGCAGACAGCAGAAGCAGCAGCAGCACTGGCACCTGCCGGCGGCGGGCGCGGCGTGTCAAGCGGGCGGGCGGCGCGGCGGACGCGCGGCCCTACGGCAGGCTAGGCGAGTGTGCTCGACACGGCGGCCGGTTTGGGTGTGGCAGCGGGTCTGGCTATGTCTGGTTAGCGTGCGTCCAGCAGCTGAGTGAAAGTGGCATGCTTGTTTTTACCTTTGCATAAACAAATTTGGTGGGATAAATTTCGCCCCGGTAAAAAATGTTCTTGAGCTGTGCACATTACGCTGCGTAGTGCTGTAAGAAATAAGCTCCATTGAATGTGGTATCGATGGAGATTGCGGTGCATTATGGTTGCATCAACGCGAGACCTGTGCCGTGAGTTATTACAATGAACAGAAAATCGCCTCTCCTGAGCATTTTTAGTTTGCTAGAACAGGTTGAGGTACATAGTTCTACCTTTGCACGGCTTCTGCTGCCGGGTTTACTGTAAAAGAGCATTCTGTCCATGGTTTGCTTCCACTCGCTTACCTCGTTCGGTATTCCAGTGGTGTTGTCGTCTGCCCCCCCCCCCCCCCCCCCCCCACACACACACGCTCCTTCTCTCTGACATCTCGCTCTCTCGCCTCCCATTCCACCACGCTGTCAGACTCTGCACACCTCCACATGCCCGCCACTGCATCAGCCCGGGGCGGCCGTGGTGCCGGCCGCCGCCAGCCGCTGTGCTGCTCGGCGGCGGTCCCTTCACGGCCTCCTGCTTACTTGAGCGGCCGGTCCATGGAGAGCACCTCCACCTGCGCGGCGTCCACGACGCTCATGCGGAACGGTCGGCCGCGGCCGCAGCAGCAGCGCGTGCAGCAGCCGCTCTGTTCGGCCGCGTAGTACACCGCCTGGCCGGTGGACGTCTTGATCACGTACTTGTTGGCCGTCTCAAAGCCGGTGAACGCCTCCAGCAGCTCCATCTGGCGGCGCAGAGCGGAGCGACTGCGGCTCTGACTTGGGGCGACGCTGACGCAAGGGCTCGGACGTGCGGTTGGTTGTGCTGGGACGGCGGAGAGGGCGTGGCAAGGGTGTACGACGGGGCGGCTCTGGCTTGGGTCGTGCGACGCTGACGCAAGATTCTGACGCAGGGCTTCAGTATGGGGTAGTTGTGCTGGCATCTGAGAGAGGCCGAGAAGGAAGATGACAAGGCGACTTGGGCTCGGGGGCAAAAGACTCGCCGGTAGGATGTTGGCACTACGGTCCCGTCTGGCTTCCGGCGACTCAGAGAGCCTGGATGCCGGCCCACTCCAAGCGCCAGGACCTTTACAAACCCGGGCTACGACGGGGCTGGGCAACATCTGTCATTCAGTGCTATCACATACGCGCACTGTTTCCATTAGGTGGTTCACACCTGCCCGGTCGGTTCTGGACCGATGCCGCGGCGCACCCTCCGCCCGTTACCGGGGCTGCTCTGGTCACACAACCAAAGATGAGCACAAGGCTTCGTATGCCCTCGACCAGCAGCGGAGCGGTCCACCCAGGGACTGTGGCGCCATGTAGGCACGCGACGGGGTCACCGCGAAGCTGACCTTTGTTGGACCACGAGCTGGTCGGCATAGGCCAGCGCCTCCAGACCTGAAATCGACATGTTTGGTGTTGTCACAGATGCAAGCAGCATGTGGCGTCATCAGCAGCATGTGATGCGGTTGTGACGTCACCAGCAGCATGTGACGCGATTCAACGCTTCGTGCGTTTGGGCTGCGTCGACGCTTGAGTGCGTTTGGGCTGCGAAATGATTGTGATGCATTCGAAGAGCCTGTTGCATTGGTCTATTCTACGCGGGACTCTTGGCCCTATGGGAGCGGAGCTTGTTCCACAAGTGCTGCGAATGCGAGCAGGTCACCATGACAGGCGCTGTGACGATCGTATGGGGGCGGAGCTTGTTCCACAAATGTTGCAAGCAGGTCACCATGGCAAGCGTCGCGGCGACTGAACGGCCGTTTGCTTTTCATTATGCCGGGCGTCGCCCGTGGCTCCGTTGCCAACGTTACTGGCTGGTAGTTCGGCATGTCTCGCTGTTTGCAGGTAATTGAGCTCCTGTCAGGGCGTATCGCACATCTAAAAAGAACCCGAAAGCTCAAAACAGTAGCAAGATGATAGAGCTTCACCTGCAGAAGGGTCCAGCAGCACAGAAGAACGCTCTCACCCTTCTGTTCACGGGAAATAAAAGCGACTCTGGAAGGCTAGGCAGATGTAGGGTATCGTCCTTCACTCAGCTCATACTTTACACTGGACACCAGCCTGTCCTCGACACCACAGGTGTAGGAGCAGGGGCAGGGGGGGGGGGCGACGAAGACCACTGACCTCGTGGCCAGCCGGGCGCCGTGGTCTGGAGCGTGCCCTGTTGGGCGACCAGCATTGGCTGTCCGCCGGCCATCACCAGCCCGAGCGGCTGCGGCTGCTGCATGGTCGGAGCCGGCCCCACCTGTGACGGCACCATCATCGCTGCGAGCCGTCCGAAACGTTCGCACGGTCCGCTCCGTCCGCCGCTCCTGAGTCGTCCGTTCCGCTCGTTTCGTTTGTTCTGTTAGCTCCGCACGTTCCGTCAGCAGCTGCGCCCGTCCGCTCCGTCCGTCCGCTCCGCCCGTCCGCTCCGCCCGGGCCGCCGAGTACGACTGCCGTTGCCCGCTGCCTGGGTAACGGCGGCCCGGTATTGACGTTATATCGAGGAGGCGGCGTCGCCGTGTGGTCATTGTGGTGGCCCGGCAGTCACCAACTAACGGTGTCATTGGGGCTTTCTACGCCTTCAGTAGCTGGGATTATGGTGTCTCTCGCCTACCTCTCACTCTGGCGGCAAGGACGGGAACCGCGCAGAATCGAACCCCGTACCCCCGGTTGCCCAGACTCGCAGGTGAACCGCTAAAAAAAAAAAACGCCACGAGCGCCCCGTCCGGCCAGCGCGGCGTGTTCCATGATCGGGGCGAAGGAGGGTTACGGCCCGGTGGCGACCGTCATGTGTGCGTAATGGCCAGCATGTGCACTCTGAGCACTTCGCCCTGATCCGATTGCCATTTGACCATTCCTCCTGAGATGCAGACCGGGCGTGTATTTACACTGAACAAGCGCAGGTACTCGGAACAGGTGGATCGATGTGTGCTGACGTCGACTCCACGCTGACGGAACGCGTGCTCCACACCCATTTGCGGACTCACGTGGCTGTTGGCAGTTAGTTTGCCCTACATTTACCCGTATCGCGTAAGATTTGTGTTCTGGGGCCAGTTTTATAATAAAAATTTATCACCGCTCCTTGCCAAAAAAAAATAACTCAACCAAAAAAAATTCCGCCGCTTACGGAGTTTTATTAACGGTCCTGCCACCCAACATTAATTTCTCTGATGAAGGCTTTTCTAAACGCAGTCAGCTGTTGCCTGTCAGAAGTGCCAGATGCTATCGTATCGCAAACAACATTTGTTTATTTTTGCGACGGTCGATTATGCTCATTGAGAACGACAAATAGTTTTGTTACTTCTTAAGTGAATACTTAACCACAAGCATTGCCACAAGTAATTCAATGAAAACATTGACGTGCATACTTTGAATAAATTACCCAGTTATTATATCATTGGCGAAATATTGCACACAAAATTAGGGGAATGGCGTTTGAATTATGGTACCATGTGATAAGGCACCTATCCACTACCATTGACTGAAATCCCATGGCATATGCCCCCCGCCCCCTTGTCCGATCCATCTCCTGGTTTAATGACGCCGCTTGCAGCCCCGCGTATGAATATTTCACTGTTTGGCGCATGCGTGCACGGTACCTACCTACCAAGGAATACACCTGGGTATCCCATCCTCCCCTGATCTCCCCATAACCAACTTACCCTGGTGGCAGAGAAATTGAAAGAAGGTCGTAGAATCTAAGCAAATGGGTGTAGTGGGATGTAGAATACAGGCAGGGCGGGTAGGCTTCTGTCCAGGCACACAACCAGGTACAGTTACGCATGTCTTCACTCGAAGCAACGCGAGGCCGTTGGTGTCGGCTCTGCCTAGGCGTCCATTATCACGTTCTAAGGAGCTCAGGGTTTTACTGTGGCGAATATTTCCTATTTTTACAACAGTTCAAACCTGACAAGCGTATTATTCCTTTTGTTCGCTTCCATCCTTTTCAGCCCAAATTTTAGCCCGCATTTATCCGTTGCCAATCACAACCCTCAGCTGCAACCCCGCCGCCAAAACTGATACCACCGGCAGCTGCTGTTTCAAGGACGGCGTGCGCCGAATGCGTCAACGACAGGGTTGACAACGACGCTTGGCGCTGGGGAACAGAAACAAAAATTGTACTACTTGGCGCATGGGCACCTAAGGGGTGCCATGGTTAGCGCCGACGGCGGGCCGTTCGAGAGCCAACGCGCGTTTTACAGGTGCCTGAGAGGACAATGCATCCTAGCATGGTCATGTAGGTAGACTTCTAGCTACCTACTACCAATGCATAACGCCTACCTTCCCAATGACACGGTTACCACACAAACTGGTAACCTTTGCTGAATATGCCAGATATCTACCCTGATTGCGTTACATAGCAATGGTGTCCTACCTCTACTTTCGCAAGCTATTTGAACACAAATTAGGCGGAGGCAGGTCTTTGTTTTTTAGAAAAAAAATGCCGACATGGTAACAGAAAAAAACGCTGTATTTTGCTCACGGCAATGCCAACAACATTTAAAGTTCCAAGCAGTTTGCATGATCTTGCTGTCGCTGCCAGTTGATGGACCTGATGAGGGCGTTCGACACCGGGACCTCGAAATCGGATAGCGTCTGCTGTCTTTGATCTGCAACCAGAGACAGAGCACCAATCATGGAATGCATTGGTTTTACTCATATCGTCATCAGAGTTGCGTATACACTTGCCGGAATATCTGCAGGTCGTTACACTCTACCTACATGTCCAGTTTACATGCGGAATATATATTAGTTGAACACAAGTGCATACAACAGCGATAGGGGAGGGGGTGTTCAACAATCACCTTAAAATGCAAAAACCTTGAGTTCGAAATGGAATAGGAATGATATTAATGGTGGGACTTATACCCGATTAGATTTAGTACCTCCAAACCCACCAGTGAAAGATAAAATTAAGGTCTCATAAAAATCATGGAACACTGTGTCCTGATCTTCCAGTCCCACGTGCAGCCTCAAGCAATCTGTGGCCCACAACATCGCCGAGGAGCCCACAGCGAACATTAGTTAAAAGTGATGGAAAACAGGGGCGCAGTAGGGTTTCATAGGGGCTGCCCTGTTTAATTATGTGCTGTGGCAATATAATTAACATTGTCAATAGCAAAATATGCTATCAGTCTAATGATTGGGGAACAGTCGCAGCCTTAGCCTGTTCTCATTGTATTAGTGTCATTGCATGTATGGGAACTTGACAACGCGGAGGTGTGCATCAACTTAGCTGCTTTGATCCGGAGGGTAGCCTTTGCCCTCCCCTTTTTGTTTGTTATATTGCTATTTCATACCAAAATATAAGCAGTACAGTTATGCATACTTGGACAAGGTACTTAAGCACATGAGGGTAAATCTGAATGAATGCAGCCGTTAGTCGCGGTTTCGTCACAACTTAGTCAGCACATGGGTGAGAGAGGCTATCTGGTGCACCAGGGGTTAGGGGGGGGGGGGGGGGAGCAACAGGTAACTTCATCATAGAAACTATTGAACCTATGCTGCTGCCAAGGAGTGTAAAGGTGGTGGGCCGGATGTGGAGGGGGGGGGGGGGGCTGCCACTAGATAAATCACTAACTTCACAGAAAGAGGGGCAAGCAATCGCAACCAGGGAAGCAAATAGCAAATGCCATCTAAGTTGCATATAAAAAGAAGACATTTAGTCTACTGTATACATCTAAGATGACTAGTTCAAAGGGCCTTTTAAGATATCTATCCGCTGAAGCATTGTGTTGTTCCCCTTTCCCTAACCACTAGAAATAATACAAATGCTTCAGGTACTCATTCATGACTTCAGACCACTGGTTACCACCCAAGCATGGGCCATGAATGGGGAGGGAGAGGAGGTGGGGGCAGGGAGAACTGTCGCACAAATAAGGGCAAGCTTTGACATAAACTCCCCCTCCCCTCCATCCAGCATCTAGAGAGGTTGCACTGCTACGCCGCCCCCCCCCCCGGGGGGGGGGGGGGCGGCGTAGTGTCTGTGTCTTAGCGTGCTACAAGCAGCAAGATGTTGAAATGTGGGTAAAGCTGTGATTTATCCAGCAAAAGCGCAAATATCTATAAATCGAGGCCCACCTGTACGCTGTAGCATGTTCCTGAATCCTGGGCAATGTTTTCAGCGACGTTCCTTGTAGTCTATGCTTGTGCGTCTTACACGCATGGGGTGGAACCAAGGTACCACATAGGCATCTCGGAGCATGATGTACACCGCTGGTCCTCATCAGTAGCCTGTTGCCCTTAGCCTGATGTAGCCTTATTTTGATTTCACCATCAATTGGGTGGGGACAAAACGATACAAGCTAAGCAATGTAGATGCATGCACCCTGAAGCTAGGTTTCTGAGCCATTGCAACCTACTTAGGGCGCATTTTGATAAAAGTACGTCGGCCTTGATTAAAAAAACGCAGCGACGAGGTTGATTTTTTATCGGCCCATTTTCTACAATAACTGCGCATTTACCATTGCGCTTCTCGCCGCACAATTTGTTTATAAAACTCGATGGTGAAAAAGCGCTTCCGACGACGGAGGATTTTCATGGAGGATAATTTTTTTACTCCGTGCTTTATAAAACTCGGAGGAGGAAGATCTGAGAAAAATTGCCTGCGCTGAGGGTATTCTTTTTTATAAAACTGGCCTCTGATCCCTTTTTAGCGGTAGTTTAACCGTTATCACGACATTGATGTTACGGCAAAAACTCCTTCCGACAGGAGTACCGCACGACAAAATTATGCCTCAGAAGCTTATACACTTCATTACATCTACTGCAAGAACTTATATAGTCTTTACGCGTATTCGACGTTACTTCCACTGCAAAAACTCATGCACGACATGAGTGGTTCACGACCAGACTTATACTGCAAAAAGCTATACCCGTCAATGCTTCTGTAGCAGGCTTATACAACATTCCCTTTACTCACATGTGACGTACTTCTACTCCGAGGAGCTATATGTGACTTTAGTGCTGTACCAGGGACGTAGTTTCACGAAATGAGATGGGTGTAGGTGGTGGCTGAACCGTGAAAAAATGACCCAACCCACACTTAAAGTATGCCAAGGAGCCGGTTTCTCCCAGATTTGGCCCATTTTCTTCCGAAGGTTTTGGGGCTTCATCCCCTTGCCCCAACTAAAAAGGAAGCTACACCCCTGTGCTACTCAACAGAGCTTGAAAAGCAATCAAAAACTTCTATTAAGAGATTATGGCCTTCATTTTTCCTGTTGCAGAAACCTATACAGTCCTTACGTATGTTCGATATTACTTCTCGCACAAAGACTACGCGATATGGGCGCAAGTTTAACCATCAGTGCTCCAACCCATGAATTAAGCCTGGCCAAAGTTCCGGAGGAAAAGAACTCATCGCAACACTTGGCTGGGCGAAGTCAGGCTGGAGGTGCCCACTCCATGGAATCGAAACATTATTCCTGCCGTAAACATTGCGAGCGCTAAACCTATGACGGCAATTCATCTTTTTTACCGAACAGAGGTGTGGTTCACTGTCGTGGAGTTGCAGAACGAGCGTGGAAGCTGAACAGGGGAAACAACCAAACCTGCCCCAAAATACGCTATACGCGGTGTTTGCCCCGAATGTGGCACACCTTCATATCACAGATGAATTGTGAATGGGGTCTCCCACTGAATACAAAGCTAAACCACTGATCTGGTCTTCATTGAAGCGTGTCATTACTTCAAATGCAATTATTTATATAATGCTCAAGTACAAGTTTTCTAATAGTGGTACCAAGTTTTGTCGCGTATCATATATCATGCTCCAGTACAGGTTTTCTAGTACTGGTATCGGGTTTTGTCGCGTAGCATATATAATGCTCCAGTGCAAGTTTTCTAGTACTGGCACCAAGTTTTGTCGCGTAGGACCAATGTGTGTAACTATTGGCAGTAGAAGTTGGGTCGTAGCACAGCTGTCAGAAGTTTTTGCTGCAGCACTAATGTTGTGCAGTCGGTGGCACTGATTTGGAGTCAGTTTAAACACCGCCGCGCAGCGTGATGATGCGCAGATTGGGCAGGTGTCAGATGTTTGGTTCAAGTCCGTCTCTGAAGGATCTCACACTGTTCGGGAGTTGGCAGCACTGAGGAGCGATCGCCTGGACCCGCGATCAACACTGCGCCAACTGCAGCGCCCGCGCCAGCGGGCTCGCGGGTACTGCCGGCCATAAACAGCGCCTTTGGCCCCGGGACGCGTCCTCTGGAAGCGGGCTGACCATGGGTCACAGGAGCGCTCCTTCCCGCCAGGGCTAGGAGATCTGCACCGCCGGCTGCGTGCCAGCCGGCCTTGACGGGCGTCTGGACGGCGGTGTAGTGATCAAGACTGCACCGCAGGGATGCCGAGCACCGCACCGCCGTGCTTGATGGGCCAATGCTGCGACATTAGCCAGATCACCTTTGTGATGTCACCCAGAAATTAGAGTTGTCTAGCTCATGCGCATTACATCGATTGGGAGATGGGCGGATTGCGGTGGGTTGTAATGCTAGGGGCCTTCATCGGCTGTACGGTATTACCTCTGCGATCGGCTGTAGTGTGAGCGGCCTTCAGGGTCTGTACGGTAGTACCTCAGCAATTCGGTTGTAGCATGAGAGGCCCTCAGCGGCTGTACAGTCTTACCTCTACAATTCGGCTGCGCATACATGTGGTGTGCGGGGATGGCTGCTGATCGATATTTGCACGTGCTAGCAAAGCTCTTCGCGCTCAAAATAGTCATTTCAGCGTCCGGAGCCCATCATCAATCGATTTTGTGGATTGATCGGATTTGTCGCACGCGGCCAGGTTTCCGGGCCACCATTGTACCAGTAAGTACCACGTTGAGGCGAAGGAGCTGCGAGGTTCTCAAGTGCGCGCCATGCGGGCGGTTTGGGACCTCTGGCACGGATACTTCGGGAAAGTCCAGCTTGAAGCCGCGCCGCAGAGCCGGCCGGTGGCGAAGGTGTCCTTGACGGCCTCCGTGACGTCCGTCGCGCATCGGTCCAGCTTGAAGCCGCGCCGCAGACCCTGCCGGTGGCGAAGGTGTCGTTGACGGCCTCCGTGACGTCCGTCGCTCATCAGTCCAGCTTGAAGCCGCACCGCAGACCCGGCCGGTGGCGAAGGTGTCCGCGACGTCCGTCACACATGGGTCCACCTTTGCCGACGCCGTTACCACGTCGCCGTTAACTCGATATGCTCAGCATTCAGAGTTCATTGCGGTCGTGTGTATCGGTCGCCAGGCAACAAGGTCAATGGCTCAATACTCTGACGTCCCCGGCTTTCGCCGTCTCTTTCTGTCCCGAGTTTTGTGTGACGAGTCGGGCCGGTCGTCGGACCGGGACAATGCGGCCGTGAATACGCAGCAGCGCATGCGGCAGCCGGGCTCTCGGTTGTATGCTCGCGACATTGGCGAAGGCCGCGGCCGGGAATCGATGACCGTTGTTCTTTGGTGTTGTCGGACGAAAAGGAAGGGGCTCCCGTGGGTCTCGCCTTGGTTATGCAGCATGGTGCAAAGGAGCTCTTGTGATGTTTTTTGTTCGAATGGTGAATTATCAGAAGTCTCGAAACAGCTGCTCATTTGACGTCGGCCTTTGAAGCATGCACTTATGGAGAAGCGCGTAACGTTTCTCAAGATTTCCCCGGACGGGTCATTAGTGTAAGTAAACGAAACCGCTGACACCTCCGTGCAGCTGTGTTCTCCAATATCACACCCGAGAAGCCCGTGAAACCCCGTACTCCGCCCCGTCAACAGTGGGACTGGCATGCTACCACGCTGAACCCGTACTACGAGGCCAACCCGCTGAGCCGTATGATCTCGGACGACCGGTTCATCCTGCACACCCTGTCACGCTGGCACTTCGGCGCCGACGACACGGGCGACCTGATGAACCCGGCCAACGCCGACCACCTGATCGAGGTCACCGGCGCCGGGGTCAACCTGGTGACGGCCGACGGCAGCGTGGACTGTCAGGTCAGTGGCCGGGGCGCGGGCCAGATGTCAGACGCCGCGGGCTAGCCAGGGCGGGGGAGGGCGGCACGAGATTCACGGGTGAAGGCGGAGGCAGGCTCGGTGACTTGTGACGGGGGAGATAGGCCGTAGGTTAGGGTAGGGACGGGAGAGGAGGCAGAGACCGGTGAGCGTAGCCGAACAGGTAAGCGGGCCCGGGGCCGTGACGTGTGGTTGTACCGGGAAGAGGGTAGAGACCGGTGAGCGTGGCCGGACATGTAAGGAGGCCCGGGGCCCCGACGTGGCGGCGTGGCGGGGAAGGGGAGGGGGGGGGGGGGCAAAAACCGGTGAGCAGGCTCGGAACCCTGGCGTGGCGTTGTACCGGGGAGGGGGGGGGGGGGTGGCAGAGACCGGTGAGCGTAGCCGAGCAGGTGAGCAGGCTCGGAGCCCTGGCGTGGCGTTGTACCGGGGAGGGGGGGGGGGGGGACAGAGACCGGTGAGCGTAGCCGAGCAGGTGAGCAGGCTCGGAGCCCTGGCGTGGCGTTGTACCGGGGAGGGGGGGGGGGGGGACAGAGACCGGTGAGCGTAGCCGAGCAGGTGAGCAGGCTCGGAACCCTGGCGTGGCGTTGTACCGGGGAGGGGGGGGGGGGGGGGGGTGGGCAGAGACCGGTGAGCGTAGCCGAGCAGGTGAGCAGGCTCGGAGCCCTGGCGTGGCGTTGTACCGGGGAGGGGGGGGGGGGACAGAGACCGGTGAGCGTAGCCGAGCAGGTGAGCAGGCTCGGAGCCCTGGCGTGGCGTTGTACCGGGGAGGGGGGGGGGGACAGAGACCGGTGAGCGTAGCCGAGCAGGTGAGCAGGCTCGGAACCCTGGCGTGGCGTTGTACCGGGGAGGGGGGGGGGGGCAGAGACCGGTGAGCGTAGCCGAGCAGGTGAGCAGGCTCGGAGCCCTGGCGTGGCGTTGTACCGGGGAGGGGGGGGGGGGGGGGACAGAGACCGGTGAGCGTAGCCGAGCAGTGAGCAGGCTCGGAGCCCTGGCGTGGCGTTGTACCGGGGAGGGGGGGGGGGGGACAGAGACCGGTGAGCGTAGCCGAGCAGGTGAGCAGGCTCGGAACCCTGGCGTGGCGTTGTACCGGGGAGGGGGGGGGGGTGGCAGAGACCGGTGAGCGTAGCCGAGCAGGTGAGCAGGCTCGGAGCCCTGGCGTGGCGTTGTACCGGGGAGGGGGGGGGGGGGACAGAGACCGGTGAGCGTAGCCGAGCAGGTGAGCAGGCTCGGAGCCCTGGCGTGGCGTTTGTACCGGGGAGGGGGGGGGGACAGAGACCGGTGAGCGTAGCCGAGCAGGTGAGCAGGCTCGGAACCCTGGCGTGGCGTTGTACCGGGGAGGGGGGGGGGGGGGCAGAGACCGGTGAGCGTAGCCGAGCAGGTGAGCAGGCTCGGAACCCTGGCGTGGCGTTGTACCGGGGAGGGGGGGGGGGGGGGCAGAGATCGGTGAGCGTAGCCGAGCAGGTGAGCAGGCTCGGAGCCCTGGTGTGGCGTTGTACCGGGGAGGGGGGGGGGACAGAGACCGGTGAGCGTAGCCGAGCAGGTGAGCAGGCTCGGAGCCCTGACGTGGCGTTGTATCGGGGAGGGGGGGGGGGCAGAGACCAGTGAGCGTAGCCGAGCAGATGAGCACGCTCGGGGCCCTGACGTGGCGTTGTATCGGGGAGGGAAGGGGTGGGGACCGGCGAGTGTAGCCATGGATGTAAGGAGGCCCGGGGCCCTGACGTGGCGGCGTGTCGGGGGAGGGGAGGGGGTGGAGACCTGTGGGTGAGCCGGGCGGGTGAGCAGCCCCCGGACCCTGACGTGGCGGCGTGTCGGGGAGAGGAGGGGAGAGGATAGAGGCTGGTAAGCGTAGCCGTACATGTGAGGAGGCCCGGGGCCCTGACGTGGCGGCGTGTCGGGGAGAGGAGGGGAGAGGATAGAGGCTGGTAAGCGTAGCCGTACATGTAAGGAGGCCCGGGGCCCTGACGTGGCGGCGTGTCGGGGGAGGGGAGGGGGTGGAGACCTGTGAGTGAGCCGGTGAGCGGGTGAGCAGCCCCCGGACCCTGACGTGGCGGCGTGTGGCGGGGAGGGGAGGGGGCAGAGACCGGTGAGTGGGCCGGGCGGGTGAGCAGCCCCGAGCCCTGACGTGGCGCTACACACCTGTCTTATTCGTGGCTCCCGTGACTCCGAACATGTGTCAGTCGGCTGCAGCTGGGTGGAGTCGTTGGCCGGACTCCAGGCCGCCGAATTGCCCGCTCACAGCGGAGCCGACTCATGTGGTGTCTGTTGCGTTATTAGGGGTTGTTATGTGCATATTGGGCTTTCTGCTGCGTCTTGGTTCGTAACGAAGCTATGACATATTTTGTGCTCGTTTGCTGCATGTTGCGTGCCTTTTTTTCCTACCAACCTGCTATTGTGATGGCATGAATGAGCCTCATCATAATTTTGTGCGGCTAAATTTGGTCGTGCGTCGTTCTTACATCATCATGGGGATCGCCTCGCCGCGGTAGCAGTGCACATGGTTTTCACGAGTACTCGCTGTCGCGAATAGTAGCTTACATCGATTGTCAGCATCGATACAGTCATCGTGCCATCGCTTCACATTCACTTACACTGTTTGCTGGTAAACCTGCAAGTGTAGCCGCGTGCCATACGGTGCTCGCCCCCATGTCGGAGCGCTTCGGCACAGGAACGTGAGCAAGCTTGATTGCTGATGTACATGTTGCTTGCGTGGCCTATACGCCCGCGGTCATTTGCGTACATGCCTACCGAGTAGCACACAAGTTATGGGCGTTGATGGCCGTCGCTGTCGATGCACCTAAACCTCCACTGGTCGTAATGGCACACATAATTACGTCTTCACCGCTATCTATTTCTTTGCGTGACTGTTAATGATAACATCGATTTCCTGAATGAACAAAGACTGTGGCGCCCCAATTACTGACCCCGCAAATTCCCCTAGGTCCGAACGTTCCTCGCCAGCTCCCCGAGTGGGCATTAAAATACGGAAGTACTGTTACCAAGGACAAGTGGGGTGTTTTTGTTTCGGCTTAGCTTAGCGGCAAAATTTACAGCATGCGGCGCGTGGTCGATCGTGTTTAGACGTTTGGTGGGTAAAGCACGTGCGTGGGCAGATGAGTTTGTTTGCATACTGGCGACAAAGCAGGCGCCATCGAACACAGCGAAGTTGCTTGCTTTGAGCTGTACGGGCGACAAACCAGGCGCGACTGAACGCGGCGAAATCGTTTTATTTGAGCGTCACTGGCGACAAACCAGGTGCTATCCAACACGCGAAATTGCTTGATTTGATCGTATGCGCTGGAATAGTACGTTTCTTGGTATTCTGCGTGTCGTTGTGTTGCTATGCTGTGAGGGAAGGCCAGACAGTTTCCGGGATATTTTATTCGAATCTCGCACGACGAGCGGACGCGGCTGGAGGGGGCCAACGTCACTGATGTTTATAGAGCAGCGACAGCAGTGGAACGAAGCCTTCTTCGGTTCTCGGTTTGCGAACCCGCAGTTTTTCCTGCAGTGGTGTCGGCTCGGCTTCGGCTTTTAGCGGATTCTCTCGGCTGACCGGCTTTGGTCTTACCTTTGCGCCAGTTTCGACGGTCGGCTATGGCTTTATTTTTGTGGTAGTTTTGTGCGCAGGCTTGACTTTGGCTTCCAAGTTTGTTTGTTTTTAATCGTGGCTCTAGGTTTGGTTTCATGCGATCTTGAATTGCTCGGTGCGCTTTTTCATGATGGTTTTCTTTGCAGTTGCGGCCTCGCTAAAGAATACAGTAAAAGGAAACATAAAAACAGTCGCCTATTCGAGGCTTCGGACCATATATGTCTGAAAGCCAAAAGTAACAGCGGAAGACGGCCTGAAAATTGAGCGTTCGAAACGGTCGGCACAGACTTATCTACAAGACGAGGTTTTTAGTCAGAAAAAATATCACGTCCGTAATGCTAACTCGTCTGTCTCAATCACCCCGCAAGACCCTGGTGACATTTTATGACACCATACATCCATACAGTTTCAGCAAACGGGAGACGCTTTTCGTTAAGGAAAACATCGTCGTACACTAAAATAACTAGGCCGAAGCCATGTCTTAACTAATGGGGTCAGCTTTGACTGCCCGTTTCTCAAGTTCGAAACCCTTGACTTCGGCTTCGGTTTCGTGTTAACGAAATAATCATCACATTTCAAAAATGCATAGCCGCTGGCGTGGGCTTAGGCTTCGGCTCCACGTTCTTGTTCGGCTTCAGGTGGGTCTTTGAAGCCTGGTTTGGTCACGACAGCGTATTTGCCTCCAGAGTCTCTGCCCTGTTCGTACACTGTAGGCCATCCCGCCAGGGAAGCTTCAGCCACACCTGCACACTGTGGCCGGGACGGACCTGGCCGCGACGTGTGTCCGGCGCGTGAGCGTGACATGGGACCCCGCTGACCTGTGGCAGGGCGAGCCGGCCGAGCAGGAGCGGATAGTGGCCGGCCTGCACCTCTGCGAGGTGTGGTGCGCCCTGCGTGCCCTCCAGCCCGGCGGCACGCTGGTCGTCAAGATGTTCACGTTCTACGAGTCCGGCTCCGTGTGCCTGCTGTTCCTGCTCAGCTGCTGCTTCGCCGAGGTGGGTCGGCTGCTGGCCGTCCGCGGCCGCTCCAGCCGCCCCGAAACAGCCGTGCAGCGGCGCCCTGTGCGTGTGCGTGTCCGGCGGTCATGTGGCGGGGTTGCCGCGCTGACCGTAGCGGTCACGCACGCTCGAAGGCGCCTGACGATAAATTTAACATGTTTCACGCCGCCGGAGGGTGCGGTGCTGTTCCAACAGGTTAGCCCGATTAAAGAGCATCCGCGTGACATTTGGAATACTCTGCTGCGTTCACCGTCCTACGCGGCATTGGCAAACGTGGAAAGGGAAAACCGTGTGACAGGTGCCAGCTTTGTCTCAAGTTTAGTTTCGTTTTCATGGATCTGCGCTGTTTTGTACTGATTTTGATAGCCGCTCTCCGGCGGCCGGGCGATTGTCCCCCTGCCCTGACCGTCCCCTGACCCATGTCGGCCAGGTGAGCGTGGTCAAGCCGTCGTGCAGCAAGTCGGGCAACTCGGAGGTGTACGTGGTGTGCCGAC
The DNA here is from genome assembly GCF_011947565.3 of Pollicipes pollicipes. NCBI lineage: Eukaryota > Metazoa > Arthropoda > Thecostraca > Pollicipedomorpha > Pollicipedidae > Pollicipes > Pollicipes pollicipes. Next base: position 36,494,447 of record NW_023596921.1, read on the forward strand.
GGCTGGCGGCGGGCCCGCTCAGCGGCGGCCACCTGGAGCGGTGGCGGCGGCGCTACGGGGCCGACGGCCGCCAGCCGCTCTTCGCTCGACACCACGTGCCCGACACGTTCATCCAACAGCTTGTGCAGTGCGCCAGGCTGTTCAAGGTTGGTGTTAAAGGCTGTTCACAGCGGCGCCGGCGATGAGAGAAAGTGAGAGACGCTTTGTAGCCGGACCTGCCTTGTTCACATTTCTTTTGCCGTCAGTGCAAAAGGTGCAAATACACAAACAATCATGTGGAGAGATCTGGAGTCTTCTTCTTCCTGAAAGAGCGGAGAGAGAGAGAGTGAGAGGTGAGAGAGAGCTGCTTCCAGACAAAGCTTACACTTCATAACTCGGTGTTTTGTTCAGTCCACTGAACTATTCCCTGTCTACTCAGCGTTACGAATAGCAGACGTCGATGGTGCTGACATGCTGTCCGTTTGTTGCCCGTGATGGGAGCCGTCTTCCCCACTGAACCTGACCTGACCTGACCTGACGTGACCCGGCGCCGGCCGTTGATTGCCAGACGTCACAGGAGGCGGAGATCGCTCGGAACCTGCAGCTGCACGAGCGGGGGCGGATGGCGCCGCCTGGCGCGAGGTGGACGCCGTCAGAGAGGCGGTCGCCGCCCAGTTCCTGCAGCGCTGCCGCCTGGCGCCCATAGATAAGACGCTGAAGCTGAGCCACCCGGTCGATCCCCGGCTCTACACGTCGTTCCAGGTGAGCGGTGGCCCAGCGCAGGGACGCCCCGATCTGTCCTGAGTGGGGACGGGAGCCGACTGTCGCGCCGCGGCCTTCGGAATGAAGCCGTTCGGTGTCGCGCGGCGAGCAGGAAGACCGGCTCGTGCAACAATGTTAGGTCTCGTCCCGTCGAGGACGATTGATAGCCGGCGGCGGTACTCGCTCTCATTCACCGAGTAGCCCTTCCCGGACTATTCGTTGTTACTCTGTGTGCTGGCGGCCGTCACACAAAGTAGCTTACGGGGTTTAAAGCCGGTCCAGGTGTTAAATTCACTCATGGTATGACACTGTTTGCTGGGTTGTGATTGATGAAAAGAGTACATCACCAGCTGGCATGCATAATCTGATCGTTTGTATTAACTATGGGGCTTTTGGTGGATGACCGTGAGGAGTTTTGAAAATATCTCGGAGGCCGCGGTTTCATATCGGGACGTGCGCCATCCTGCAGCCAGCCATGCAGCGCACGCCCGCCGCCGTCTGACATCGCCGCTGTCTCCCAGGTGGAGAACAAGGCCGGCACCGGCACCTACGAGCAGCGCACCGGGCCGCGTTCGGACCGGGACCGGCTGGCGGCGGCCGCCCGGCAGCTGGCCGTGCTGGCCGCGCCGCCGCCGGCCGCCGAGCTGGAATGGCGGCCAGCGCCGGCCGCCGCCGACTTCCGGCAGGCGGTCAGCCGCGCCGAAGGTCTGGCCGCCGGCGCGGCTTGCACGCCTGCAAGTTCTGCTCGCTGCGTCTGCTGAAGCTGCACGGTCGCGTGGCGGCGGCGGCGGCGCGGTGCCCTGCCGGCCGAGCCCGGCGACGAGCGCGGCGCTCGGGTGGCGCGCGTCGAGGACGGTGTGCTCGTCTCCCTGCCGTACCGCGCCGAGCCGTGGCCCTGTGACGCCGGCACGGTGACGACGCTGCGCGCGGCGGCGGCGCTGCTGCGGCCGGGCGAGACGCTCGAGTTGCGCGGTCTCTTTCTCTTCCACCGGCTCAACATCGGCCTGCTGCAGCTGGCGGCGGCGCTGTTCGAGCGGGCGGCGCTCCTGCCGCCGCCGGCCGGTCGGCCGCGGCCGTGCGTGGCGCTGCGCGGCGCCCGTGATCCACCGGCGCTGCTGGCGCTGCTGGACGCGGTGCTGCAGGTGCTGACGCCGCGCACGCTGTCGCTGTTGCCGGTGACAGAGTTGTGTCTGCGGCCGGGCGTGGAGCAGCTGGTGGCCTACAATGACAGGCTGCTGCGGCTGATCACGGCTGACCTGCTGGAGCAGGTTGGCGCCGGGCAGACGGCAGCTGAAGAGGAGCCGTCCGGGACCGGGCCGGCCGACCTGCTAGAGCGAGACGGACAGCGGCAGACGCCCAGCGAGCCGTGCGAGGCGGTGAAGCGAACTGAAGAGCGGCAGGCCTTGAGCGGTCAGTGCGATCAGTTGGAGCGAGTTGGAGGCGGACAGGTGGTCAGCGACCAGTGCGATCAGCTGGAGCGGGTTGGAGGCGGACGGGTGATCAGCGATCAGTGTGACCAGTTGGAGCGGACTGGAGGGGGACAGGCGGTGAGCGGGCAGTGTGACGCGTTGCAGCTCACTGGAGCGATGCAGACAGAGACTACCGCGGTGGTTTGAGACGCGACTGTGCAGCCACCTGGCCACAGACTCCCGAGACGCCGTGATGCGGTCGCCGGGGCGAAGTGGGACCCCGGCGTGGCACGTGGTGACCGAACGCGCCGGGCGCGGACCGGGAGTGACCGCTCTGCGGCGGCCGACCGCTGCGCTCCGTTTTGGGCCGCTGGAAGGGCAGCCCGATGAGCCCTTGCAGGAATGGTAGATCACGGACGGGTGACAGTGTGATCGTATGGTGCGAAGAGGATCGGTTTGTTTACTGGAGGCTTCAGCTATCTGACGATCTTTTGGATTGGCTGGCTCGTGGAGGAACTGTGCCGGCCTGCTGTCGTGGCGTGCCTTCCGGGTTGTTGCTCAAGCACGGTATGGCTTCGCGATGGCTGGCACCCGGGCCACGCGCCACGTGGAGGCTGCGTCTGCACGGCGGTTTACATCAATCGACTGATAGTGTCGGCTGTTGGGATGGCACGGGGCTGTGTGTATTCCCACATTGTTTCCAATAAACGGGCTGCAATTGCCAATAGCTTTAACATGCGTCCTGGGTTGGTCAGAATGGGACGATGGGAAGTGGGGGGGGGGGGGGGGGGGGGGGGCGGGGAGCTGCACCTCGCTCTCAGCTCCCGCCGCGTTGGCGCCACGGAAATGTTAACATGGTGATTTCGAGTTGACTATCTCTTGAACGGAAGCCATGAATGGTTGCCATGACAGTCTCACAGTAGCCGTACGTTAGGGACCAACATGTTACCGCCGTTAAACGGTTAGTAGCCAAATATCGGAAGGAACATGTCGACTGTTGCATGGCAATTGCATATTACATATGTTTTTCGCTGAGCTCGTGGAGTGGGCCGAACCGGCCAAGCTGGGCATATGTTCTACCTTTACGCACACGATAAGTAGAGGCACCTCATGACGTAACTTGGTACCAACGACCATGCACTGAAAGTTCGTAAGTTTTGAACTGAAGAAGTGATGTCCATTTTTGTCGTCAAAGTCGGTATACCGGCTGCTTGGAGGTTTGCTGTGTGGTGTATGGTTGAGACGGGCTACCTGACTCCAGCATTTGTTCATTTGTTCACTTTCCTTCATATGCAAGGTCCAGGCTTCATGGTATGTTAGCAAATGTCTAATGCAAGTACAGCTCCTTCTGTTAAGAAGTAAACCTCCCATATGTATTTGTATCTGTTTTACGCTCTTCAGAAAGTTCTCGCGACTAGAGCTCAAAGGTGGGCAAAGGCCGTAGAAATATTGAACCTATCATCTGTGCCAGTGTTGGTGCCACGTGGCTGACAGTTTTTACGGTTGCCGTAGCTTTCTCTGAAAGTATTTTACATGAGCATGCTCTTGCCTTAGCATTGAAAATATGATGTGTTACAGCTTTTCTGTCTTAGGAGAAATCCATCGTCGCACATGGAACCAGATATAGTGGAAATTTTTTGGCGATGCACCCCTCACAGTACCGGACGTGTAACCGTCCCGCCCTAAACTGCAACCGCTGTAGCCGACGCAACCATCCCGCTCATCCTGCTTATGCCGCCCAACGCCATGAGCACAGGACCACCTCAGAAAAGGTGTAACAACAAGACGGCGAAATGGTAAATAAATAACCCTGACAACTATGCAATGTCTGAAGCGAGGGGCATAACATTACGTTTTGGGGCGCCACCGCTGCTGGCTTGGCATCATCTGGCCTCGGTCACGTTACAAGCCCGCCAGCTGACGGCAGCCCCGACTGGTGACGTCACGGCTCGTCAGCTGACAGCAGCCCCGGCTGGTAACGTCACGGTTCGTCAGATGACGGCAGCTGCGACTGGTAACGTCGCGATCCGTCAGCTGACGGCAGCCCCGACTGGTGACGTCACGGCTCGTCAGCTGACAGCAGCCCCGGCTGGTAACGTCACGGTTCGTCAGATGACGGCAGCTGCGACTGGTAACGTCGCGATCTGTCAGCTGACGGCAGCCCCGACTGGTGACATCACGGTTGGTCAGCTGACAGCAGCCCCGGCTGGTAACGTCACGGTTCGTCAGATGACGGCAGCTGCGACTGGTAACGTCGCGATCCGTCAGCTGACGGCAGCCCCGACTGGTGACATCACGGTTGGTCAGCTGACGTCAGCTGCGACTCGTGACTTCGCGATCTGTCAGTTGACGGCAGCTGTGGGTGACGTCACGATCCGTCAGCTGACGCCAGCCCCGCCTGGTGACGTCACGGTTCGCCAGCTAACGCCAGCCCCGACTGGTGACGTCGCGATCCGTCAGCTGACGGCAGCCCCGACTGGTGACGTCGCGATCCGCCAGCTGACGGCAGCTGCGGGTGACGTCGCGGAGCAGCTCGTTCGTGTTCCCCTCAGTCCACCACTATTCCAGCGCTCTGCTCGGGGTGGGGAAGTACGACAGCGTACCCCAGATGAGTGATTACGCGCGTTTCATGTGTATGTACTGATCTATTACCAAACGACGGTGAGAATCATCACAATGGAACGGGGCCCACCGGTCGCCGGCGGCCCTATGTACACTCACGACACACGCAGACGGCGCGCACGGACGCTCCGGCGCGACAGGGCAGCGGCCGCACACGACGGCGCGGACGCTTCCCACAAGGCCAGTCGGCACGCCCACTGTCGAACGGTGGCGGTGGCAGTGGCTGATAAACACTGGCTGCGCCTTTCACGTCGACAAGTAAAACACAGGAAAACGGACAGTCCACCAATAAATACTCTCTCACACACCCGCAGGCAAACGTGAGCAAATTTTCAGAGTGGTTCCGCACCGTCCCGAGCGATCGCGGATGAAAGAAACCTGCGCAAAACTCTGTCTTTTCTCGGCCAGGGAGGGGAGGGGTGTCGGTCGGGGATGAAATGGGGGCACCACGATGGTGGCGCGGGAGGGGGGGGGGGGGGGGGAGGGGGACGTTCGAGCGCCGTGACGATAGGGGGACTAGCTACGTTCTACTCTACACTAGGGGCTCCGTCAAGCCCTCCAGAGTCGGGCCGCTCATTATCCGCCGCCGCTGAGATCATCGGTGAAGGAAAGCGGGGGGGGGGGGGGGAGGGGGCATACTGGGAGGCATTACCCACCGATACGCGGAAGAAAAGCGTCGCGTGTCAGCGGATCAAGAGTGGTCAGGCAACTGGGCTATTCAAAATGAATTGAGAAGGTAGAAAACCAGACGGCTTACCAACGACAATTTTCCAGGTGTTACTACTTCAGACCAAGCAAGCGCCGTTACAAGCAACAAAATCCCCAACATACGAAAATCACGTAAAGGTCTTGTTTGTAGAAACGCAACTTGAGGTAAGGATTTCTGACATACATTTTGGTAAAACCAATCAAAGGCAGTGGGAGCTGTACGCACCACAAAAGTGAAAGACGCGCGGAATCAGTGTGAGGTATTTCGTTGTCGATAGAATGTGAGGAAGAGGATAAACACGCACATGGGATGGGTGCGAGATGTGTGGATGTTGAAGGCAGGGCGCGGCGGACGCGTCCGTGTCCTGCAGTCCCGTGACAGCTGGCAGCGGTCGGACAGTGATCGGTTCGCTCCGGGATATCGCAGTCACTCGGCTTGAATCAATCAACCAACCACCCATTCACGCACACACACACACGGTTGGGCCAGCTATGACCGGAAGACAGTGGACATGGGGACACGGGCCAGCTGAACGCCGCCGCTCTGGCTGCCTGGCGGCGCTCCCCTACCCCCCCCCCCCCCTCAGCTCTCCCGAGACCGATCCGCTCCCGGCTCAACTAAAACACAACAGCGTGCACACAGACAACTCAAACCTGCGGCGTGACAGACGCACTGCCAGACGCCCGGCAGGCAGACACGCACACACACACACGCACACACACACGCACATACGCGCACGCACGCTCGCACGCACGCACACACGCACGCGCGCGCGCGCACGCACGCGCACACGCATACACACAAGCACACGCACCCGCACGCGCGCACACGCACACACGCACGCGCACGCACACGTACGCGCACGCACGCGCACGCGCACGCGCACGCACCTGTCACGCGCCGCGGAGTTATGGTTGACGCAGCCTGATGCGTATGGACTGATGGACTGACTAGGAGTGAGGCCTCGGAGCGCGACAGTAGTTCGCCGGCCCGCCGCCGCGCGGCGCCACCTGTCTGAGCGGAAGCGCCGCCGCCGTCGTGGCGCGCGCCGGCGGCGGTGTGCGCCACGCACGGACCGATTTGCGACGGAACAACACGAGATCGTCTGGCAGGTGACAGTGGGCGCAGCCGCGCCGACGCGACGTCCCGGGACAGCGCGAGATCGGACGCCGGCCTGCCGCGGCCGCCCGCCAATGGCACTCGGGGAGTTGGCAGTGTACGGGCAGTGACGGTATTGTACTACATGACAGTCTGCTTGTCGGCGTGCGCCTATGTACAAAAACACTATAAAAATGGACTGGAGACGCCGTGCCTCCGATGCCGCCACGCGAGCGACCATCCTCTTCTACTGGCAGTGCAATTGCTGGTCACTCTCCTCCGGCCCACCGGGCAGCGCCCCTGGCGGCCGGGGTGAAAAACACGTGATGGCCGGGACGCCCCGGCCGGCCGTGACGCCTCGCTCGCACAACATCGCTAAATTCCAACCATTTGTACTGAGGTCCGCTGGCGGCGGCGCACAGCTGCCTGGAGGGGGCTCGGTAATAGCGCCGGGGGCCGCCGGGGCGGGGCTAAGAGGTCTTGCGTTTGCGCCGGGTGGGCGGCTGCCCCACGGCGCGCGCCAGCCGCTCCCACACGCCGACCGGCAGCTGGCTGCAGGGCACGCGCCGGGTCGACCTGAAGGCGTGCGCCGGTATCCACTCGTCCTCCACACTGTCGGCAGAGGGGCGGGGTGGTCAGACCGAGCCAACAGTGTCGGTGGAGGGGCACCTGGCGCGGACTGAGGCGCGGAGATATAACTCAGGCTGAAAATAACGCAGCACGGCTACAATCTATTTGAACCTCCACAACATGTAGGTGTGCGCTTTCTGTAATTCAACGAACCAGCAATTCGGTATTGCAAACCCCCATCCAACATGCATCGACTGAGTCTTGGTTACAACTAATTCTAAACGCAGAAACCATCAATGGAAACAAACAGTACCGGTCACGTGCACGTGAATTCCGCACAGAGCCCAAGGGAGGGACCGCAGAGACGACTTACACATCCGCCGGCTCCCAGTGCACCAGCACCTCCGGCTTGTTCGTGGTGAGGGTCCGGCGTGCTGTTACCTGTAACAGAGGGCAGCACGTCACATTCGGGACCGACGCCGACGGCGGAGCGCAGGGTGCGAACAGAGGGCAGCACCATCACACCCGGCGCCGATACCGACGGCGGAGGGCAAGTGCAAACAGAGGGCAGCACTATCACACCGGGGGCCGATACCGACGGCGGAGGGCAGGGTGCAAACAGAGGGCAGCACCATCACAACCGGGGCCGATACCGACGGCGGAGGGCAAGGTGAGAACAGAGGGAAGCACCTCCAGTCACGCCCGCAACAGGACAGCACGGAAGGCTGACGACAGGAGAGGCACGGCAGAGTCAGCATGGCTGAACAGCAACGGGGTTATACATCTGATCAGCCAGGCGGAAACAGCAGGCAGATGACAAAACAGAACCGAGCTGGCGGCACAGGCCGCAGGGCAGGCGGCTCCGCGCGAGACGTCCACAACAGCTGGCCAGGCAACGGCCCTGCGTGTCCCGCTGAACGTTGCTGACTGACGCAGTGTGAGTGGTCCACCGGAGCGCGGCGTGAGCACACCATCCCGATGACAGCTTAGTGGCGTGGACCGGGGGCCTGGCGCGGCCTGTGACGCACTATCTGGCCCCACCCGCTGATCGGCTATGTCGTACAAATACCACCCCGTACTATCACGCCTTCCACGTCAGTGACTGCCAGCCAGTCCCCTGAGTGACACGCAGGTCATGTCTGTTCCACCGCCGGGTCCGGATGTTCGCCGCCAGCTCATTAGGTCATCGGAGCTGGCCTACCGGGATGACCGTTCACAAAAGCATGAGAGATCTATCCACCGGCACCACCGTCGAGACCCAGTACAGGTGCGCGCCGAGCCTCGACACGTGCCCCGCCGGCGGAGCGGGTCAGAGGTCACTGGCCGTCCCCCGGGGTCACTGACCCTGGCCGTCAGCTGGACGGACCGGCTGGCGATGGCCGGCAGCCTGTCCAGCGCGCTGTCCGCCGACACCAGCTGGTACCGCAGCCGCTCCATGGCGCTCGGGTCACAGAAGTCGAAGATGCGAGCTGCCGGCACACGCAGAGGCCACGTCACGCCACATCACGTCACGTCACGACGCGTCGCGCTACGTCACGTCAGGTTAGATACCACAACGTTCAGCGGCAAACCACGCCACCATCGCGCATTAGCCGTGATGGCGGGACGAGCTTCCCGATCAGGGTGCACCGCCAAAGCTCTTAACAAAAAGACCGGCCGACGGAATACAACGAAACGGTTTTAAGACTGGATGCCGAGGGCCGCTTAAGAGAGCGGAGTGGTAAAACCCAAACCGGAAAAATTCACGGCAAGCCGCGACAGGTACTGTTTGCACACGGTGATGTATGAGAACGGGGTTCGATTATCCGCGATGCCCGCCCTTCTTGCCAGGGTGAGAGGCAGGCGACGCCATACAGCCTCAGCAACTGAGTGTGTTGTAACGCTCCAATGACACACACACGCACGCACGCACACACACACACATGATGACGTGGGAGAGTGTCGTCAGGCATGCCAGGCTCAGGGACATGTTCAGGGACATCGATCCAGGTCGTCGCCCGTCAATATTGCAGGGGTTTCACATTGCGCACTATCGCTAAGTGCATAACGGCACACACTCTGTGCTAACTCCACCGCCCTGCCAACACCACGCCACACACCATACTCACGGTGTATCATATAACATTGATCAAACTCGGTCTGTCAAATGTCAAATGGACGCACAAAGTCAGGCTCATGACGGCCTTGGAGTGAAACTCAGGGGCGCACCAATGCGGCCAACACTCGGTCCAGGGTCGGGCTCTTCGCTGAGTTGAGTAAGAGAGGGCCGGAACGATGTCCCCAGACCCGAGGCCTGCCCCAGAAGAGGGCGTCGCACGACGCCGAGGGGGCCGGCAGCCCCGAGCCGCCGGCCGCTGCCGCAGACCACTCGGCGCGCCGCTCACCGGAGTAGGGGTGCTGGTCGAGCTGGGCGCGCCGGCCGCTGCCGCAGACCGCTCGGCGCGTCACTCACCGGAGTAGGGGTGCTGGTCGAGCTGGGCGCGCCGGCCGCTGCGGCGCGGCGTCTTCACGCTCGAGTCGGTCTTTTTCCCCGGCGCCGGCGGGTTGAAGTGGTGGTTTACGTGCCGCTCCAGCATCGACTGTGGTGGAGGGCGGGCTTTGCTCAGAACTTCTCATCAAGGACTCCGGTCACAATCTCTGGTTATGGGCTCCGGTCATGGGTTACGGTTATGGACTCCGGTCATGGGCTCAGGTCATGGGCTCAGGTCATAGGATCAGGTCATGGGCTCAGGTCATGGGCTCAGGTCATGGGATCAGGTCATGGGTTCCGCTCATGGGCTCCGGTCATGGGCTCAGGTCATGGGTTCCGCTCATGGGCTCCGGTCATGGGCTCAGGTCATGGGTTCAGGTCATGGGATCAGGTCATGGGCTCAGGTCATGGGATCAGGTCATGGGCTCCAGTTATGAGCTCAGGTCGGGGCTGTGTTCAGGAGGTCAGGGCAGGTAGCGCCGGTCGGAAGACTCGTGTAGACTCAAGCATAACTGACACAGGCTTAAACACGGTCTCCATGAAGTTACTGACTGATCGGAAGGCAACATCGCATAACACCATGCCTAGCTATGCTGGCATGTACGTACATCACCAATATGTACATGTACAGCTATATATGGACGCATGTACAGCTATATACCTACATCACCAATATGCCAGATATCGTATACAATGTGTTATTCGTGTTTAGGTGAAATAGCCGACAAATCCCCTGCCGTCAGGCTACCAGCTGGCATGTCCGCCCCCCACCCCCACCCCCTGACAAAGATCGTTCGCCTCAGCTGATTGCCAAACCCGGCGGGTTCACCCGCCCCGTAACGCGACGGGTCGGGCGGACTGGTCTGGCAACGAGAGGCCAGAGCAGAACGGACAGACTGAGCCCACGCAGGGACAAACAGAAGAACACGCCATGCGGAGGGATCTACGCTTACAGGGGCCGAATAGTGACCATCCCGCCGGCGGGCACCAGAGACCCCACAGCTGGCACGTGGGAGAGAACACACCGCCCGGCACGACCACGAGCAAAGGTCAAAATTCAGACAAGCATATGACATGGCCCGGTTTCAGTTGGCTTTTCACATGGCCAGCAGCCGATCACGGCACGTCACTGCGCGCGTGCCGCGCGCAGTGACGTGCCAATATATATATATATATATATATATATATATATATATATATATATATATATATATATTTAAGACAACGTAGCCGACCAAAAGACGACGGTGGACCGGAGGCCGACCAGAAGCACGCGGCGCTGGGCCGGCATCGCACTCGCGTCCCCAGGAGGACTCTGTCATCCTGCTATTTTCGTTTTGCGTCCAGTGAATGGGCCGCAGGGGCGTTGACGGCGCCGACTCCCCGGCCGGTGACGTCTGCGTGTCCGTAACTGGTGTCACACCCCGGTGCGGACGCCGATTGCAGTATGAATCATTAATAGGCGGCGGTGGCTGTCGGCTGGCGACGGCGTCTGACGTCATGTTGAGACGATGCCGACGCGGGAGGGACTCCCGGGGTCGAGTAACTGGCGCGCGGCCGCCGGCCCCCGGCGCCGGCCTGCGGCGATCGAGCCGCGCCTCGGGGTGACGCGCCCCGTCCGCCGGTCAGCGGGCACGCCCACAACACGACACGCCCACGACACAGCTGCCGCGGTGTGGCGGCACGCGCTCCGTCAGCCGGCTCGCCGTCCAGACGAAGAGGCTGCGCCGAACGGACCTGGCCCATTTCCGGACGCGAGGAGTGTAGCTGCCACGGCAACCGTCCCCCCTCCCCCCCCCCACACACGCAATCACACATTCACTCATTCACAGCGCTGCTCGGGTGGCACTGTCCCGGTCAGTCATGGCAGGGGCAGGACGCCGACATACACGGCGGTTTGTACATTAACGAGGAGCCTCACTGGCGGTCTGGCTGTTGCGCTTCTTCCCAATCGTTCACAAGGCCACGATGCTGATGTTCCAGAGTCGATCGGGATTCATGGACATACGACGCAGCCGGTCCAATGACAGAGGGCCGGGAGCTAAGAAAAGGCAATCATTGAGGGTTCTTTGTTGGCATGTTGTCGCTACGTGCCTCGCGTGTTCGGCGCAGTCTGCCGTTATTCTCACAAGCGTCTCCGACCACGTGATCATTCACGGAACACGCCCGGCCCGAACCTTCCCCAGGCAGCCCGCCTCCGGCACGGATAACGGTGGGGTCGCAGCGACAGCCCCCAGTCACCAGCGGGTGGGTGTCAGCCGATGCGGGGGGGGGGGGAGGGTCCGCGCGGGACTGCCAGGGGCGAAGGGCGGCGGGAGCAAACAGGCAGCGATACGACTTGGTATCAGATTAGTTATCGGTCGGCGGCAAGGTAATGCCAACTCATTTGCCTCAATCTACCCACAGCAAGGTGATTTTTAATGACAGAAGACAGCTGCCGCACACAAAAAGGCCACTTGCAGACAAGCCACCGATGATGTTGCGGAGCCCGTAGCTGAAGATGCAAACGTCATATATTGTTTCCGAGCCTGGACTAACTGCCATTCGCCCAATCACTGTCACAAGCTAGAAGATCGGGCAACCACAATTGTCTCCTTCCATACCAATACAATACGATGCGGCATCACAAACGACTGCATCTGACACAGCACGGCACGGCCGTCGATTATAAGTGCCTCTCGCTGTCATCGTGCGACACAGCACGCCACCATACGGACGCCCAAAGCCAAAGTCCAACAAACTCCTCCCACCACGACCGACTTCCGCCGCCACACACCAACACAACATACTACAACGGCCGACCGCCAGCGTGACAGCACAGCACAGCACAGCACTCCGGACCTCTCCCATCCACAGCCCTCGCCGCGGAGCGGTGGACACCAGCTCACCTGCGAGGCGAATCGCTGCGAGCAGCCGTTGACGATGCAGCGGAATGGCTTGCTGCCGCCGTGCGTGAGCACGTGCCTCTCCAGCCAGGCGGCCGAGCCGGGCCGGTCGAACACCTTGCAGCCCTGCCAGAGGCAGCGGCGAGAGCGGCCGGCACCAGCACGCTGATCCTGCACATGGCACGTCTGTAGGTGGTCCAGCAGCTGCGTGGGCGAACTTAGCCGGTGGCCGCAGTCGCGCCAGCGGCAGCAGCTGAGCGCGCCGCCGGCGCCAGCGGCCGGCGTCGGCGCGTGTCGCGCCGGGAAGCGCAGCACGGGCGGCGCGACGCTGGCGCCGGCGCCGGCGCCGGCCGAGCCTGGTTCGCTCGGTGTGCCTGGCTCGCTGCAGCGCTCTTTGCCGAGGCCCGAGTCGACGCTGCTCGTCTCGCTCGGCGCGCGGCAGGCGGCTGAGGTGGTGGCGGCGGCGGCCGCCGCCGCCTCGCCGCCGCCGCCGGGCGAGTGGAAGCCGTTGCGCTTCTTGAGCGAGCGAAGCGGCGTCGGGCCGCGCTCCGGCGGCGCAGGGCGGCTATCACAGTCGGCCAGCGGCGCCGGCTCGTCGTCGAGGTCGGCGCGCAGCTGCAGCACGGCGCGCTCGTGCGTCGCGCCACTCAGCTCCTTTTTCATGGTCCGGAACGCCTGCGCTGATATGTGCTTGATCTGTTTGCTGAAGTACTCGGTGATCTTCTCCTGGACGCGCGGCCGGCCGGCGGCCGGCGGCGGCGGAGGCAGTGGGGGCCGCTCACCGGGGGAGGACCGCCGGCGCCGCTTTGCCGGTCGTCGGTCGGCGGCGGGCGCCGGCGGCGGCGGCGGCGAGGGCGGCGCACCTGCGGCGGGCGGCGCCGCGTCGGCCGGGCCCCGGCTGCGGCCGGCGGGGCGCGCCCACTCGGCGGTCGCCGGCTGGCTGGGGGCATGGGCGGAGGGCGCGGCTCGCCGCCGTCCGAGCCGGCCGAGCAGCTGGAGAGCGGAGAGCTCGGCTCCAGCGAGGCAACGTCGCTCACGCAGCAGCTGCCCGTCGACGCTATCCCACTGAAACAAGACGCGGAGACGGCGCGTCAGCGGCGGCTGGCTCGCACGTGGGGATGGCAGCCCAGAAGCGGTCACGCGCGCCACGCAGCATGCCACGCGCACCGCGACGATACTGGCGTCGGTGGTAAGCGAAGTAGCGATCTGGCTTCGCGCCTGCCGCGGCCAACACTGAGCGGTTGCCGCATTTGATTGTGGGCGAGGGTTAAAGTTGAACAGGGCAGCCTTTTAACTGATACCGTGGGTGTGTCACAATCTCGAGCGATTTGCGAAGGTGTCGCTGCTATTGGACGTATTAACACGCGCACGGGTGGGGGAGGATCAAATTGACCCCCCGAAGGTTTTTCCTGAATGGTTTCCGAACGGCGCGACGTAGCCGCCAAATCTTGCATAGCAGTAGACAATTGAATAGCGGATCATTTAGCATCAAAATTTTACGTGTACCTTGTAAGGTTACCGACCTATGGCAGGTCAAAGTCAGGCCATGGTTTCAGCGAAGGCAATTTTTAGGGAATCCTTCAATCTGATCTGACAACGGAGTGTTAGACAAAGCCATACATCTCTGGAATGCTTTCTTAGGCAACACAGCAGTTGAATGAGCAAATTACATTGACCTAAGGTCAGGTATAACGGTCCCACCGAGGTCAAAACCAACCTGTTTTGTTACTCTAGCGCTTGCTGCATGGGATAGTTTCTGGTGCTCATTTCGAATTTATTGACAGCAGGGACCGCATTATACATCTTCCATGAACTTCTTACAGGTCAGAATAGGTCACTGACCTAAAATGACTCAGGTCAACATTTTGTTTTAGGAACATGCTGCCTAGCGTAATCTTAGTCACTTGGTTAAATGCCAAATTCAAAGCAATCTTGCATGATTTTGGTCATTTTGACCTTCAAATGGTCAAAAAAGATCACTGACCCTGAATGAGCATGTAACCTTTTGCACAGAAACGGGTATCTAGGTTCTGGGGGCACTTCGGAAACCAACCTGGAATTTGACCTTGTTTGACCTTTTTTGACCCGAAGGTCATGATCTAGCAACCTGAAACTTTAACCTAAGTGAGTTCACGTACACGTCAACGCACCCCGTAAATTTTGCGTTTCTAGCTTTCTTAGTTCCCGAGATTTCAGGGGCGTCAAATTGACCCCTCCCACCCGAGCGAAGGGTATCTAGCCTGCCGCCCGGGCACGTGTTAAGCCTGGTTCAGACAGGGTCGAGATGACTCAGAGAAACAGCTTCCCCTTGCTTGCGTTGTGTGAGCTGTTTGGAAGCGCGATTAACGCAGCTGAGTGTTAACGTGGCTCTGCCCGATAGCTCCGATGTCTCGACAAGCGCGGGAGACAATACGACTCGGTTGTCAGAAGCGACCGACTGCGGACGGCATACAAGACCTTCCTTCTTGTAGTAAGTTCCTTCATTTGCAGGCAAGATCACAAGATGACGGAGGACCCGGAGCTGACTACGAAGCCGCCTTTCAGACCACCACAATGCGGTATCTGAACACGCCTACCCCCTGCTTGGGATTACACAAGAAGGGATGTGGCCTGCGAGTTTGTGGCGTGTACATGCGACCTTTGAGGATGCAGTTGGAGACGTGTCCATTTCAGAAACAACGCACTTTAGCTGCGGGCGGATCCACCGGCACCCTGCGCATGTTCGCCCCACAATCGGGCACCAGTGGCCGGGCGGGACGTAAGGTGGCCTGCGACTTTATCAGAGCCGTGGGCATGATAACAGGGCATCAACATACCTGCGTCAATACCACAAACGCGATAAACCTCAACCAGCCACGTCAGAAGGACGGTAATCTTGACCGCGGGGACCGTAAACTGCATCGGGCAGTCACCCCAGAAAGCCAGAGCTGCAGGTTTCTGCCACACCCATACTGGAGCTTGCAGTTCCCGGTTGAGCAAGAGAATAGATAGAACGATACAACGATACAACGATACAACGATAGAACGATAGAACGATAGAACGATAGAACGATAGAACGATAGAACGATAGAACGATAGAACGATAGAACGATAGAACGATAGAACGATAGAACGAGAGAGAGAGAGAGAGAGAGAGAGAGAGAGAGAGAGAGAGAGAGAGAGATATATATATATATATATATATATATATATATATATATATATATGTATATATATATATATATATATGGACCCATGGCCAGAGCTCCAAGTCAAGCTAGGCTAGGTTAAATATTGCGCGGTGTTACACTCTTCTTGTCTAGGACCTACAAGCATTCCAGAACTATCACAATCAGGAGCACAAGATGGTCAAGAAATTGGCTGTAATAGGACGGGTTTTTTCATGCATACGTTTTTGGTTCTGTTCATGCAACACGCCCAAAGGCCCTGTGTTCAATTCCGTGGACTCGTGAGCTTGTCCTACTCCTGAAACGAGGCTCAATGTAAGAACAAACAGGGAAGAGAGGGGGAGATCGAGACCCAAAAGCTCCCAGCCCAGTGCCACCTGATGCCACAAATCTGCCATGTCATGCTCCCATCATCTGACCAACAGCGCTCCGCGCCTTTCATCCTATCGAAAGCAGCGCTATCACACAACGTGAGCACCGTACATTAAATTCATTTGCAGGTAACGGCCGTTAATGCAGTCGTGGTAAACATGTTAGTTACGGGTGCGGCATGTGCGGCAGTTTTGTTTGTAAACTCATCAGTGCTCAGTCAGGTGATTCAGGACTATCGGAAGAGTCTGGGTCTTATACAGCGTCGTGTAATGGTGCGTATGGATATGCTACAGTTAAATAGAGCTGCCAACACCGTCAGGTTTTGTGTCTTCCCGTATGCATCATAACTGCTACTTCAGTAACACAAAACAAAAGCCAGGTGTCAAAAAGAACGATGTCACTCATGTGATTACGCAGATTTCAGACGGAATGGTCAGCCAAGATGGCGCAGAAATGGGGAACCGCAGCGGACTCAAACTTGGGCAAAAACAGCATTAGTTCCTCGGCATTGCATCGCAACACAGGTGCAGCACAATGTGGCTCCCCTCCTCCCCCGTCTTGCAAGTCCTTTCGCCACTGGCCATCCACGACACGTGGTTAATGAAGCCCCTTTTCAACATATCAGGCGCGTTGCGTGATCGCATTTATCAACAGCTTCCCCGCAAAGGTTAAGCGACTGTCAACATTTACGGCGGTGCTCGTGTGTATATCCTGCAATGGAGTTTCATTTTGATGAAATATGACATCCTGCAGTCAGACCATTATAAGGTCATCGACTCCGAGAGCATGCAAACTGAAGAAGGAGCATTCCTTCGATCAATTTTCATAAAAGGTGGAGTCGTTACCCGTAGAAGCGGCCCGCCCCAGTGCCGCTACATCTGGCAGTGCCACTCTCCCCGACTGACAAGTCGTGCGTCCATGCACCGATCAGCCTCGTCAACACAGGGAGGTCAACACGCCCTCAGCTCCCGCTCACTCACCGAGACTCCCGGCCACTGTTGCCGAAACACGCAACAGCGGCACTACAGCGCCGCCACCGCCCGGAAATACTGCGTCCCACGGTCGGGAATGCTTCGCCACGGAGCGTCCGCTTCACGCACCCCTGCTAGGGCACGTCTACAGCTGGCCACGTCCCTGACGTGCTCTGTCAGGGTGGGAAGGACAGGCGTCCTCCTCCTCCTCTTGACCGTCCTCCGCGGAGGCGGCCGGGCGGCGCGGCCGTCAGCTGGCCGGCCCGTCTGACTACGGGCAGGCGGCGGCGGCGGTGGTGGCGGCGGCCGGAGAGGGGAGCCGCCGCCGCCGCTCGGCCCCGGGGGCGCCGGGGAGATCCGGACCGGATCGATGGCGGGAGGGAGGGGCGGCCGCGTGCCGCCGGCCGGCCCGCCGCCGCAGGTGCCGGCCGGCCACCTCCGACGCCGGTCACCGGCCGCCCGACCGCTGGGGACGGGAGAGCCGGCAGGCAGAAGCTCCCTGCGACAGGTCAGCGGCCGGTCAAGCGCCGCCCTCCAGACGAGAGACGAGACCCCTGCGGCCGAGTGCACTGGCGATCGCTAGGCAACGATCGTCGCCCAGCGCGCTGATGCTGCGAGGGTGCCTGATCCACCGAGCAACGCGCATGCGCGCCGGAGAGCTCCCGACGGCCAGGCGGTGGACACGCGAAGGTGACAAGTGGGTCTCGGGCGGGCCAGACGCGCCAATTAGCGGGCCGCGTCGGGCCGGGCCGCCCGGGGCTTCGTGACGTCACCGGCGCGAGATGACGCGTCGCCGGGGTCAGCGACCCGTTGGCGCGCAGAAAAACAAACTGGCCCGCCGTCGGCGGCCGGCGTGTTTGAGACGGCCGCGCGAGGTGGCCCGGCCCGGCCCGCGCACGCCTCCGCGCGCGCCGGCCGACTGGCGGGAAGGTTCGCCGAGCCGCCCGCCTCCCGCCGGCACCGTGCAACCGTGCACGGTGCACTGCAGAGGTCACAGTGCAGAGCCCGGCGCGCGGCAGTGCGTGAGGCGGCGGCCACTCAAGGACACGCATTCACCTGTCTGGACCGCCCACCGCGCGGCTCGCCGTCCATCAGAGGCGCGGCGTGCGTGCGTGGGGCGCCTTGGAGCGGAGCTGGGTCAGCGAACAGATCCAGCGCGGTCCCAGTCGCTGGACAGGTGACACAGGCCCGCTAGCTCACTAGAGAATGCAGCCCCAGCCACTTAACTGACAGAACATTGTTGTTGCGTAAGAGCCACGCGTAGGGGTCAGTGGACAGTCCCTCGAGGCACTGGCCAGACAGAACACCTGAGGCCACCGCAGCGGGCAAAGTTACGGGACAGGCAGCGACGCCCAGCGTCCTGAGCCCTCCCCACACACCCACAGGACGGGCGGAGGTCAGGCCCGGCCGAGGTCGTGAGACGTCGGCTGGCGGCCGCGGTCCACGGCACTCGCCGAAGCCACCGAAATCCACGGCGCACTGCCGCCCGCTCCAGGCCGCTGACACCGTACGACGCTTCACCACAGAGTACTGCAAAAGTGTTTTTCAAAGTATTGCTTCTTTCGTGAAAACTGAAAAAATGAAAATGTTTTGGATGCGTGTGCCGGATTTGGGAATTCGGTAGCATTTTCTCAGAGGGTAGCAGCCTGCACTCCGGGATGGGGATTCTGCGCTCCGGGATGGGAAGTCTGCACTCCGAGATGGGGAGTCTGTACTCCGAGATGAGGAGTCTGCACCCCGAGATGGGGAGACTGTACTTCGGGATGGGGAGGCTGTACTCCGGGATGGCGAGGCTGTACTCCGGGATGGGGAGGCCGCACTCCGAGCTGGGGAGGCTGCACCCCGGGATGGCGAGTCTGCACTACGGGATGGGGAGCCTGTACTCCGAGATGGGAAGGCTGCACTCCGGGATGGGGAGGCTGTACTCCGAGATGAGGAGTCTGCACTCCGAGATGGGGAGGCTGTACTTCGGGATGAGGAGGCTGTACTCCGGGATGGCGAGGCTGTACTCCGGGATAGGGAGTCTGCACTCCGAGATGGGGAGGCTGTACTTCGGGATGGGGAGGCTGTACTCCGGGATGGCGAGGCTGTACTCCGAGATGGGAAGGCTGCACTCCGGGATGGAGAGGCTGTACTCCGGGATGGCGAGGCTGTACTCCGAGATGGGGAGGCTATTTGTGCAGGCACCAGGCCACCCACCCAGCCCTGGGGCAAAGTAAATGCTGGACCCACCAGAGCCGCCGGCGACGCCCATTCAGGGCCGACGAAATCAAATAGCTCTCGCACCAACACACGGATGACTATGAGAGACGCATGGCGAGCATGGAAGCCTAGACAAAGCAGAGAGAACGTACAAATATTTTTGGGGCGTAGAAAATGGACAGCCGGAGCGACGAGGCGCAGCAGCGAGACGACGAGAAGTAATAGGGAAAGCATGCCGTCTAAAAGACGACGACGTACTTGGAAAGCCCACTGTATGTGACATAAGCTTGCATAAGCACGTGCGTGTCAGATACAGTCACTGACAAATTGCTTAGCGCCCATAAAATGAAAACCTTTGTAAGTAATGAGCCTATGAGGAACAGCCTCTGTACCCGCAAGGAAATTCAACAGGACATTGGCCTTCCGCGACTCAGCGACCCGACAGTTAGGAATTTGCACGACAAGGAAAGTCAGCACGGGCGACTAATTGTTTTACGCTCCTCGGTGGACGCAAACGTTCCACAAGGGCACCGTACATGCCGTACATGCGCACGGTACATGCCGTACATGTGCGTCGTACATGCATGCCTGCGCACGGCGGTGCTCAACACCGGCCGCGACCATCGTGCCAAGTGAACGCAACACCGGCGTGCCATCACTTGAGCGTGCATAGTCTCTTAAGCAGTAGTCTCGAACACCGACCACACTGTGTCCGTGTCCCAGCTGGGTGGCTTGGACCGCACTTCGGAGCGTGACCCTTTAGTTCGCGGCGCGTCCGCCGCGTGGCGCTGCTGGCGCCGACGCGGGGAGCCACGCGCGGAATGCAGCGTCGCCGCCGCCCGCACGCCGCCGTAAATAGTCAACAGGCTGCCCAGGGAGCGGGGAAGCGGGCAGCCGAGAGTGACGGCACGGGGCCAGGTCAGCGCCGAGACGTGCCGCCCGGCCAGCCACCACGACGCCGCCGGCTGCCGGAAGTCAGCTGGTGACGCCCGGAAGCGGCGCCGGCAGCGCCGCACGGCGGCGGTCGGCCGGACCACGCGGCAGCCGGCCTGTCGCCGCATTCTGCCGCGATGCGGCCGCGGGAGGTGGGCGCGCGCTGGGGTGTCGGCGGCGAGCGGCGGCGCGGCGCTGACGAGGTGCCATCGGTAGTCCGGGGCGCGGCACGAACGCCGCGCCCGCGGCGATCGATCTGAACGTCGGCAAAACACAACTGGGTCAAATCGACAAAGACGAACGAGCGCTTTTTCGGCCGGCGCTGTGCAAAACCTGGAAAGCGCCGAACACAGGCGCGGCGGCGGCGGACAAAGGCGGCCCGCCGCCCCGAGCCGGGATAATCGCCGACCGCCGTAAAAACTGACCGGCCCTCGGCGCCGTGGCGCATCGCGTCCGTCGAACCGGCCGGGCCGGCCTGTTCTGCTCGCCTCCATGCACCGCGCCGGGCGCGGTCCGGCGGAGCCCTGCACAGAGCTGGCGCAGGGAGCGATGCGTTCACTACGTGCCGCCGCCCGGACGTAAAGTCTTAGAAGTTGGCTGTCGGCCTTCCGCTTCACCGGCTCCGTCGTGACAATATGCGGGACACTGCGACGCCGATGGGCTGGGCGGTGGCAGCCAGCGCTGAAAACAATGTTCTAGCGGGTTGCGTTCTGTCTATTGCTGGCAACAAGTAGCAGCAGCGCGGGAGCAGCGCCGACGACCGTCCGGTCAATGGAAGAGGAGCACAGGCACGCTCCCATCAGATGAGTCTCCAGCGGAGACGGAGCACAGGCACGCTCCCATCAACGAGTCTCCAATGAAGACGGAGTGCGGACACGGTTCCCGCCAGACGAGTTTCCAATGGAGGCGGATTACAGACACGCTCCCATTACATGAGTCTCTAATGGAGACGGAGCACAGACGCGCTCCTATCAGGCGAGGCTCCGATGGAGGCGGAGCACAGACACGCTCCCATCAGACGAGTCTCCAATGGAGGCGGAGCACAGGCAGGCTCCCATTAGACGAGTCTCCAATGGAGGCGGAGCACAGGCAGGCTCCCATCAACGAGCCTCCAATGGAGGCGGACCACAGGCAGGCTCCCATTAGACGAGTCCCCAATGGAGGCGGAGCACAGGCAGGCTCCCATCAGACGAGTCTCCAATGGAGGCGGAGCACACGCACGCTCCCATTAGACGAGTCTCCAATGGAGAGGAGCGGACTGCATTCACGACACATCAAAACCGCGAGCGAAACGGAATACGAAAATGAAGAGACAGCCGAACCAGCAGTCATCAGAACAATATCGATTACACAACTGCACATCAAAAAAGGAGCTTCTGTGACGCACCGAACTTACTTGAAATCGTTCAGCGATGAGACCTCTAAGCCATGGTTTTACGCACAGCACGCAGCAGCACATCAACCCTAGCGTTCGTATCCTGTGTAGAACGGTTTTACACTACTTATTACCGGGCGTAATATACCGTCAGCTAATTTACATAAATGACAAGCCGATAGTTAGAGACTGCCTGATCCCAAAGTTAAGCTTGTTCCTCCGTAGAGCGCCACCGAAACGTCGGCAAACCAGTTAACGCTACCAAAGGCCAATACCAATACAAAGAAACGACGTAAAGAGCACACATGTGCCTGTGTTTCAGTAATCGATACTGTGATACATAATGATCTTTAATCCGGGATGCCATATCTGACGGAATCCAGGATCCATAGTAAATTCTGCAGGATCTGTTGGGATTTGGCTGTGATGATTTTGGCACATACAGTATACATTTTCAGAACCCATTAACACTATATTGACCATGAACGAGCCACGACCTTTTTTAAGAGGATTCCAAAAATTTTGGAATCCATTTTGAGATAGTCATTGTACGATAACTTTCATCGACCTGGAGTTATGTTGAGCTGTCGCATACCAAAGCTGCAAATCTGAAAGTTACTAGAGGCTGCCCAAATTCGGTTCGCAACTATTCTGTCGGAATTTTGCCCCATCATCAAAGCCTAACAGGCATCTTCTTCGTGGCTACTTAGAGCTGTGCATCCCGTTTAAATTTCCTTCCTACATGGCAACTTAACGAGATCAGATTGTACTCACTGCGCAAAATGCACAGGATCCTCTACGGGCAAAAATTATCTTCAAGCAAAGCAGCGTTTGGATCCTCCGGCATCCCATTTTCCCCTATCGCATTGTACCCACTTTAAAATCCGTTAAAGGAGTGCTGTGATTCACTATTTTGCATGCATTTGCCGATCTTTGAAATTTATGACCTTGTCGGAGTTTGCTGGGAATCTTCCAGGATACAGACTCATTGCATAAAGTCGGAGATATCATCGCACGATCCAGCATTCAGCCACAGTTTTCTTCTGATTCACTGTAATCTGGAATCCTTTTTTGGATTATGCTGTACACGTCAGTGGTGTTACATTTTTACGCCGCAAAGCACCGTGACGCAACAGGAGGCGCTTCGATTTCTTTGAAAACTGCTGAGACGTTCTGAAAAACTTAACTGCACGGGACTGCGCTGCAGTCAAACGAGATGTTGCATGAGACAGTTGGAAAACATCAATTTCATCTGCAAGGGGTAGGGATATGGGGAATTAACACATCACAAGGACATTTTCACCTGGAGATAAAATAACAAATTCAGCATACCAAAAGGCCTATTTTTCAGTACCGCCCGTTGCTGAGCGTTGCTTTGGAAACGGAACATCATTGATAGTACGAGGCCCAATATAAATTACGTACCACTTTGGGGGCTACACCCGATGCCCAGGCGGTGTACTCGGTAAAGTTGCATCAGTTAAGTTTAACAATGCTGCAGAGCATACCAGACCGGATGTACATCTGATGATATCAGAGTAAACTGGAAACAGGCGTCCCAGACGTTGAACCAGCATCAGGACCATCAGAACCCTCCTCGCGGTCTGTTCCGGATGGAACTTCACTGTCACGCCGGGTCTCGACAAGACCAACAATGGCACGACCGCCTCACGCATCGTATGACACCACCCGAAACATCGGCTACCACCTCCGGATCGTGCACCCGTCCGGCAGCCCTCGCCACCCACCAGTTTGCATCAGTTTGTCCCGCACCAGAGCCTTGCCTTCTCCTCGTCGCTCAGCAGCCCGAACCCTGCACCGATCGAGCATCCGTCGTCTCCCCCAGCTCCGAGCTCCGCGTCTACACGGCCGAGTCCGGCAGACACCAGCTCCGGACCCTCCGGACCCTCCGGACCCCGCATCCACCCGGCCGAGTCCGGCAAACACCAGCTCCGGACCCTCCGGACCCTGCACCTACCCGGCCGAGTCCGGCAAACACCAGCTCCGGACCCTCCGGACCCTGCACCTACCCGGCCGAGTCCGGCAAACACCAGCTCCGGACCCTCCGGACCCTGCACCTACCCGGCCGAGTCCGGCAAACACCAGCTCCGGACCCTCCGGACCCTGCACCTACCCGGCCGAGTCCGGCAAACACCAGCTCCGGACCCTCCGGACCCCGCACCTACCCGGCAGAGTCCGGCAAACACCAGCTCCGGACCCTCCGGACCCCGCACCTACCCGGCAGAGTCCGGCAAACACCAGCTCCGGACCCTCCCGACCCCGCACCTACCTGGCCGAGTCCGGCAGACACCAGCTCCGGACCCTCCGGACCCCCTGGACCCCGCACCTACCCGGCCGAGTCCGGCAGACACCAGCTCCGGACCCTCCGGACCCTCCCGACCCCGCACCTACCTGGCCGAGTCCGGCAGACACCAGCTCCGGACCCTCCGGACCCTCCCGACCCCGCACCTACCCGGCCGAGTCCGGCAGACACCAGCTCCAGACCCTCCGGACCCTCCCGACCCCACACCTACCCGGCCGAGTCCGGCAGACACCAGCCACACATTGGTAGGCGGGTGCGGGCTGGGCGCCGCCGCGGCCCGGCCCGCCTCCGCTGATCGACTGACGGCGGCCGGCGGGTCGGCACGCACCGCGCCGCGCCGAGCCCACCCGCCCATCGACCGCTCCCCCTCCCTCCCTCCCCCTCACACCCTCACCACCCCCAGCACAGCGGCGGCGTGACGGCCCGTGACCCGGGGGTCAGTCGACGGAGGTCGCTCGGTCCCGGCACGGCCGCCGGAGCCGCCGCGAACTGCGCGTGAGGGAGAACGAGGGCCGACGTGGGACCGCAACCTAACTCGCGCCGGGGTATGGCAGGGTGTGTGGAAGCCTCCTTCCACGGCAGGGCGCTCCAGCGCACGAGCTGCGACTGTTTCAACTTGAACGGGATCGATAGTGCAGTATCGTGAGGTCGGACGGCGGCGCAGACGGCGGCGGCGCTGCTGCCGTCTGGACTCACCCCTGGCCCGACGGTGCCGCGGTGGTGACGCCAGCCGACGTCCGCAGCGCACCGCCACCATTGGACTCACCTGGAACAGGACAAACGACAGCGGTTAGAGAGAACGTTCCCGTGGCCAGGACAGTAACCGCAGGCTGGCTCCGTCATCCCTCGGCTTCCACGATTGCCGGAGTCATGCACGTTGGGCAGTGCAGCGGGGACCGCATTGCTGGCATTTTCTCCCCAAAACGGGTTGATGAGTCCAGGGCTAGCGAGGTTGCCTTAGAAATCTGCTGATACCGGCCAGCGGGGGCGGTTTAAGGGGGGGGGGGGTGAGGGGCAGAGGTACTACTGCCTCCTGAACTTTGGGAAAATTTAAAGTTTTTCCAGTAGCACCGCAGGACACCAACCGACTTAGAATTGACTTGGCTTTGCCAAACATAGCGAAGTTCTGCTGCCACTGCCCGCCACTAATCGGTGCATTGCAGTCTCCGCCTAGTCAAACGGCGTTATGGCGCCGTGGGTTGAACCGGCAGCCATAAATGAAGACCATTGGTCGCCAGCAGCCGTAAATGAAGCCCACTGGCCGTCGGTAGACGTAAGTGAAGACTATATATAGGTCGCCGACAGTCATAAGTGAAGACCACCAGGCGCCGGCAGCCATCAGTGAAGATCACCGGTCACCGGCAGCCATAAGTGAGGACCACTGGCTGCCGGTCGCCATAAGTGAAGACCAACGGTAGGCAGCAGCCATAAATAAGGACCATCGGCCGCCAGTGGAACACCAACCAGCAACCGTCACCGCCACCGTCACCGCCCACGCCAACACCACCGCCACCGCCACCGCCACCGCCCACCGCCATCGCCACCGCCGCCATCGCCACCGCCGCCATCGCCACCGCCACCGCCATCGCCATCGCCATCGCCACCGCCGCCATCGCCACCGCCGCCATCGCCACCCGCCACCGCCACCGCCACGCCACCGCCACCGCCACCGCCACCGCCACCGCCACCGCCACCGCCGCCATCGCCACCGCCACCGCCAGGGGAATCGGGTCGCCCCGTCGCCGGAAGCGCGTGTCATAGAGCTATGCCGCACCCTAGATCATGCGCGCGGCGATTACGCTATCAGCGTGTGGCGACTGCAAACAGGAGTGCCGGTCATGCCGATGTCGCGCTCCGCGAGAGGACGTCTCATCGGACCGGAAATCAGGTGCGGCGTCAGCGCGCGCGACCCGGAATGTCTGTCAGTTTGGAATGTCTCGGAAAGCCATGCTGCCGCCCACCCCCAGACGCGTTACCGCATTCTCTGCGCGTGATCCATGACCTCGGAACTTATCAGGGCATCGATGTCCTGCTCGTCCAGATAAGCTCTTTACAAGGGTTTGCGATCGTGGCGGTTTTCCAGACCGGTCACCGCGGACATGATATGCTCATTAGTTTTGCCCGTAAGGGTAAGCTAGTGATATGCGATATGGCACTTTCTTGAGATTGTCGGAAAGAACCGTTTTGCAAAGACAAGACCGAGCGTCACGCAAGATAATTGAAGGTCTGTATGCTGCATGTGACGATGGCGGCGGCACGAAGCCGGATACCAACGGTAGGGCGTACAGCTCCTAGCGGGCATTACTGACACATTTCTTTCTTGAAGGTATTGATAGTGCGCAACCAAAACCAATATGTTCATTGCAGCATACGCAATCAACTCGCTACTTCGATGCCACTTTGAAAATGATCGGTAAGATACTTCGATGGTTGGTAAAATGCATTGGTTTGATGTCATATGGCTCGCCATCAACTCAACTCGCTCGCCAACAAGGCTCAAACAACTTGTTCAATGAGTGGGGTTCCCCGGACCGAACAAAACCCTGGAGTCAGCGACCAGAAGAACTTAACATTGGGACAGAAACGCGAACTTAATTTCACCAATAAACCTCGGCATCCTCTGGAAATGTGACAATCACCTGAGATTACCAGAGGGCGTCTCGCCCATACATCACCTCTCAGGTCTGCAATGCCGCCCGCCCTCCCATTTAGCACATCCGCGGCACGGGACCGACACGCCGCCGCCCGTGCACACTCATGCCGTGTATCAGTCACCGGGGCCGGGCGCGTCTGCTCACCACCTGTGGCAGCTGGGGCTGCTAGCGCGGGCGGGGGGGGGGGGGGGACCGCTTAACAAGACAGACGCTGAGGCGCCGGCACAGCGCGCGGCGACTGACGACGCAGTCCGGAGAGGTGGCTGGCGAGGGCTGGGAGGACAGCTGGTCAGCGGGCCGGCCGCGGCGCCGCTCGCTCCTCTGCCGGAGAGCTTCCCGAGGAGCATGGGAAGTCCACTTTCGAAAGTGAGCAACGGGAAGCGCGTACTTACGCCGTATTCGCATGGTCCTCGTCAGCACGTGGAAGGCCTCTGAACCCGAGCTCAGACTTCAGAAGGCACTGCAGTTACAGAGGATGGCGCCGGGCAGGTCGCCATCCACCACTCCCACGCCACCACACGCGAGTCCACATGAGCCACTTCGCACTCGTCCACATCCGTCACCTAGCACTCGTCCATATCCACCTCAGCCACTCGTCCACACGCGCTTGGCACGAGGAATGCACGAATACACTTGGTCCCAACCAAACCTACACTACTCTAAGCGAGCAAAACGCACTACATGACTAAATCCTACTCCTACAAGCGGCTAGAAAAGTAGAAAACCCGCTCCGTCTCCCACCCGCCTCCCCCCGCTCCGCCTCCGCGCACCAGTCTGAGCCGGCGGCCGGTTGCCGCCGCCGTATATGCGTGCGTCCCACGCGCGTGGAGCCCGGGTGGGGGTGGGGAGGGGCGGTGAACCCGCCCGGCACGTGGCCGGGGGGGGGGGGCGGCAGCGTGCGGCGCGGCCCGTCAGCCGACGACAGCCGCCAGCCCCACCCGTTCGGTCAGCCGGCGCCGGCGGCACACGCATCTGGCGTTGGCCCCGGCCCAGCGCCGCCGCCCGCCAGCCGCCACGCGTCGGGTTTACGGAAGTGGCCGAGCGGGCCTAGTTCGCGTTACGGCGCGGAGGGGTAGCGACAGAACCGCATCAAAACCAGCCAGAGCCTCGTCGGGGTTCGGCACGGCGGCGCGTGATGGCGGAGGGCTTGCAGCGACAATGTAGCACATTACCCGTTGGTAATGAGTGGTTACAGGTAATCCAGACCTGGCAGGTGGAGCGACTCAGGGCCGGGTTTCGGTGCTGGGCTTCTTTTGCAGATTCCCCGCGTGGGAGGTGGTAATCGGCGGGGCAAATGGGACTGGTCGGGGGGGGGGGGGGGAGGGGGCTTTAGGAATCGCACTGGCCGGGACGGTGGCCGCATCGTGTAATTTACATTGGACCTGAACATTAATTTTGGAAACGCATTCAGTAGGCCACTTTTTTACGTCACGGACGGGATGTCGATATGCTGTCGATAATTGTGTTATACGCATTATACGTGACTGCTTAACTCTGCTGTCAATCAGTTAAATGGCCCACCAAGAACGAAAGCAATGAAAATATATTTAGTTATCGAGCACAGCATTAAGGGGAGAGTTCACCTTCGCGAGCGTCACAAAAGGACATCCTTAAGGGTGGTCAGGGTAATTAACAACTGCATGTCCGTGATGTGACATGACACATGACGATAACACGTGCACCTGGTCACTCAAAGCAGCCGATGGGCGACTGGGTGTGAATTAATGCATGTACAGCATATTAAAGCCGCAGACAACACTACGCTTCTTCCGGCATGACCACGACCATATCAGTTTGCGGACGGTTAGGAAGCCAGTTCAAACTTCTCGCTGATTTCACAGCCCTCGTGTGTCCGAGTTAGGTTGCCGCTGACGGTCAGCAGGGTTTGTTCGGCGCGGACACCTGTGTTGAGGGTGTGTTACAAATGGCAGTCAGCAGGGTTTGTTTGGCGCCGATACCTGTGTCCAGGTTGTGTTGTCGCTGACGGTCAGCAGGGCTTGTTCGGCACTGACACCTGCGTCCAGGTTGTGTTGTCGCTGACGGTCAGCAGGGCTTGTTCGGCACTGACACCTATGTCCAGGTTGTGTTGCCACTGACGGTCAGCAGGATCTGTTCCACGCCGACACCTCCGTCGCCACGTGTCCGATAGACCCAGCCGTTTGAATTTTAAACTTATGAATACAGTGAATCAAAGATGTTATCCCTGGCATGAGTGAAGCAACTTGGTCAAAAATGTAGCAAATAAGTACTAAATCCGAGGTTTGGTGAAATCAAAAGTTTTTCAGCATATACTGTTAGTTTTGGTAGCAGTTAGCAGCGAGACCAAGAAAGGGATTTTGCAAAACGATTCGTATCAGGCGGAAAATCCTAGCTATCAGGTCCGAATTGCTCTCATCTCATCTGGACACGCACGCGAACAGTTTACTTACGCCCAACCCGTGCCGATCCTCCTTCACGGTGATCAGAGCTGACTGATTCCAATCATTTTACCCGCATACGTATTAACTGCCGCCAAGACTTTTTCTGGAGCCAACGCAGTAACGGATGACTTCCATGCTTAATCAAAGGAGCATTTCTATCACTGACGACTGCCATCCAACGCTACGATTCCAGCAAATTCCCGGCCGGCTCCACGGCCGCGAATACTTGCTGAATGCCTGCTGTTTGCCTCTGGATAAAAACAGGGAATCGCAAGCTTTCGGGTGACTTGGATTACTGCTGATACCGCCAGCCGCTTCCGCGCCCACGTGCCACACAGCTGCCTCCCGCCCCTCCCCCTCCTCCGACCAGCCGACGACGGCGGGCCGGGTCCGTACCTCGGGTTCATCGTGGGCCGGTGACCGTCGTCGGCGTCGACGTCGACGACCCGGGCGGCGGTGGCACGTGTCGGCGCCGATCGGCTGCGACTGAGGCGGCGCCGGGTCCGCGCCCCCTGCGCGGCTCTCCCCCGGCCAACCCCCCTGGGCGGCCCGAGATAGCCCGCCGGGCTCTACCACCCCGCCGCCGCGCACAGCCGACAGCGGCGAGTACGACGGCTGCTCTGGGTCGTCCGTGACGAGCTCTGACCGATTGTTCTCGCGCGCCAAAGCTTCCCTGTATTTGTGTCGCTGTCGGTGATGTGTCGCCGCATGGCGCGGTCGGTTTACCCTGAATACGTCATCGCCTGTGATGTCACGGCTCGGCGACCGGTCGGGTTTAGCCCCCTCGCCGCCCCACCCCCTCTGAGTGCGCCCCTGACGACGCCTCCCAGGGGCGCACGTGTCGCTCGGCCGGGGGTGACCACCCGGGTCACGGCCCATCGGCAGGCCAGGAGTCAGTGGCGGATCCTGCACACAGCTGGAGGAAAACCAGGCCCGCTCTGAAGTCCCGACGATTCACCCCGCCGAAGGAAAAATGGGGGTGGGGGTGAGGGGGGATGGGAGGAGGTGCAAACGTCGCATGCCGGAGGTATTCACGCCGATGGATGAGTAAGCGGCCTGTGACTGAGTGCGACATACCCGGCGCGTTGCCGCAAGCTGATACATTCCTTGCGCTCCGGGAGGCCAATTAATCTCATCAGCGGCAGCTTTCAGCCCCCTCAGCCGACAGCGGATCCCATTGTGCATGGATATTACATGTGATGTAGGAATCTGAATCAGCATGAGTGCATTAACGACAAGATAACTGTATATATATATATATATATATATATATATATATATATATATATATATATATATATATATACATATATATATATATATATATACATAATACAGATATATGTATATAAATATATATACATATGTGTATCCAAGTTAAACCTTTTGATTGTGTAGATATCTGAGATCAGAACCTAGGTCCAGCAGCACTTATGAGATGTGCTTGTGAACATCCGGGTATATGTCCCGATACACGTCCTTGTGAACGTCGTCAGGAGTGTGCATCGGCCGCCAAGCTTCAGGCGCAGGAGCCCAGGAGCCAGGCGCAGGAGTCCAGGAGCCAGGCACAGGAGCCCAGGAGCAGAGCTGGTGCAGGAGCCCTTACTATCGCCCATGGGCAACGATGCAGTCCGCAAGCGGTCAGGACAGCACAGCGTAAGGGTCTCCGTCAAATCAACCGATTGCCTGGAATTAAACCAGACGGAACTTCTACGAGACGTGGAATATTTTCACCTTCCAGCGCGGCGCTAGCAGAAAGCCAGAAAACGACAGCGGATGCGTCACGCCGTCGTTCATGTCCGTACCGTCCAGGATCCGCATCAAAGCCGTGTTGGAAAATGCGGATCACAACTGCGCACATACGACGCCACACACTGCGCTCATAGCTGAGCCATTCCAGCTCAAGCTGCCAAGTAAAGAGCAGAGATGCTGTTTTCTGGATTATCTTGTCAAAAGTCCGATCCGGAGCTCATGGATGGACCAGCTGTCTGTCCCAAAGTGTCCAGAAAATTAGGTTGCTCAAACAGTTTCCAAGTTTGATATCAAATCGCTACTACCAACAACCAATAAATACCAGTCGCGGCTCGCGTCGCTTCATTCGCTCGCTCGAATCCAATGGGAGTCGAGAAAATGATCGTAGATAAGTGATGTGCATCACAGGCTATCGTGAAAGCATCCACAATCCACCATGCACGTCGATGTCCGCAAAGTTAAAATATCGCTAAGCTCGACGACGGCAGCTTATTCGGATGTTAAGTGGAGGCGAATCGTAACTAAGTAAATAATGAGCATCACAAGCTCTCCCGAGGACATTAACATTGTCTTTTCTATCGAAGCCATGTATATTTTCAGCTTTCTGCCTCGTGTTGCAAAGAGTAGTATTTTCTCTGGTGCTCCATCAACAAGCTGTTTGTGGTCCAGAATCAAATTAAATTACACAACATAATCATATCAGTTGTCCGGCATCATATCCGATATGCTATAAAAGTCCGACGATTTTTTATCCCGACTGTCTTTTCTCCAACACGGACTTAGGAAATGTTTGGAATTCCAAAAAAAGTGGAACACAATCGGCACTGCTCGTAAAGAAGAATGGCATTGCCCGCAGACTGAGCGGCGATGGAAGTCAGGCGCGACAGGCGCAACAGGCAGGCCGGCGGGACGGACCGCGCTGTTCGGTCCGAGCGCCAGGGACCGGCGCGACGGACCGCACTGTTCGGTCCGAACGCCAGGGCCGGCGGGACGGACCGCGCTGTTCGGTCCGAACCCCAGGGACCGGCGCGACGGACCGCGCTGCCCGGTCCGAACGCCAGGGACTGGCGCGACGGACCGCGCCGCCCGGTCCGAACGCCAGGGACTGGCGCGACGGACCGCGCCGCCCGGTCCGAACGCCAGGACCGGCGGGACGGACCGCGCCGCCCGGTCCGAGTGAGGAAAAGGTTCACAGTTCGCCGCCTCCACACGCCGTCAGCCACGCTCGCCTGCTCCGGGCGGCGGGCGACGCACGCGGTGCCATGCGCCACGCACTAGACGTGTGAGAGGCGCCAATAGCGCTCGCGCCCGAGCCGCGCCCCGGACCGCCATGCATCGCGCGAGCACGCCGTATCTTGACGGCCGGAATGCAAAAATCTCGCGAACATCGCGCAGCATAGCACAGCAGCAGCGTAAGCCCCAGTGCACTTAAATTTGCCGGCAGATGCTCCGAAACGACTGTCATGGCGGACTCGACCATGACAGCAGACGGTCGCAGCTAGCGGCCCGTGCGGCGGCAGGCACCGGAGCCGCTGTCGACGCGTTCTGCACCACCAGAGCCACGCCCAGTCCAAACAAAGCGGCACAAAGAAGCAATTGTCGCCAGCTCCGTCGTCAAAATAATAACGCTGCGTGGCGCCGCCAACTCGTGCATCAGGCCGTTCGACCCGCGTCCAGGCGCCCGCTGCAAGGTGTTCTTAAAACACCACCGGCCAGTGGGCGTCGCGAGAGGCGCCTGGGGAAATAGCAGCGCTATAACGAGCCGACGGACGACAGTCTCACGTCTGCCAGACAGTAGACATCAACAGTAATGTAACCGTACGCCCACGGGCCGCCCCACTGGGACCGCCGCTGACCAAAATATCACGCGCCTGCCGTACAACGAACAGGGATCGACATTTACCGTACGTCTGACGGGCGCGGCAGAGATCGGCATTTACCGTACAAGCGCGACGCGGAGCGCACGTCAACGGCGATGCTCCGTAATCTAATCACGCCAGCCGGCCGGCCAGCTGCTGGGGGAGGAGGGGATGGGCGGCCGGCCGGCCGGCCGGCCAGTGGCGGCGGCATGAGGACTCCGCTGCGGCGTCGGCCGGGCGACGACCGAACGTCCACTCCACGCGAACACGCGCCAGCGTCGGCGGCGGGTCAGGGCCCGCCCCGGCCGCCACGCGTGGAGGCGGTGAGCTTTGTGCGCGGCCGGGGTCAGCAGCCTGGCGTGGACGCCGGGGACTGTGTAGCGCTACGGGAGAGCCGCGGGCAGTGACCAACCACCAGCTGCAGAATGCCGTGACCAGGCAGACAGAGATGCAGTTTGTTTTGTGGTTTGGTGCAGGGTGGCTCGCTCCGCTCCGCGCACACCCGCCAAACAAACGAGGTCACACAACTTCCAGGAGTTCCCACACAACCCTCCAAGCAATTTTCTCCCGCCACCCACCTCGGCAGAGCCCGCTGTGCTCTCGCTTCGGTTAGCGTGGCGGGGCCCTCCGCGCTGTCTGGCTGCAGAGCTGCTGGAGAGCCGCGCCCGCGGCCACACGCAGACGCCGCAGCCTTGGAGCGCGGCGTGCGGCGGCCGACGGTCCACACACAAACAAGGCCGGCCCGGGCCAGCGGGCCGCGCCAGCCGGCACTAGCGGCCGCCGCCAACACGCCCGGCGCTCCCCGCGTCAGCAGCCGGCCCGACGCCTCACATGACGCGCCACGCATGCCCCTGGGGTCGGCTCATTCCCGCTCGTGTGTCGGCTGCGGCGCGCGCTCCGTCATGACCTCTCCCACGCTATAGGTCGCGACGCCGACGACCGCGGCAGTTCTGTGCTTCGATAATTAGCGCGCTTTCAGGGCTGACGTCTGGAGGAGCGGGAGCGCAGCGGTGCTGCGGCGCCGGCCGCACCTCCGCGGTCTGTCAGGCCGCAGTCGGCGGCTCGGCGGCTCGGCAGCAACGGCGAGGCCAGCCGGCCGCAGCCGAGGTCACCGTGTGCGTGCACGCAACGCCGCCGGCCGACCACCCTGCACCGGCTCACCGCCCGATCATCGCGCTGGCCTTCGCCGCTCAGGTGGCAAGGGGGGGGGGGGGGGGCTGGAGCTGCTCCGGCGCGGTGGAGGCGCTGCCGTCCCGGCAAGAGGGTCTAACGGCGCCGGCACACCAGGCAGGATCGCGAACACGACTCGGCAGTCTGCGGCAATGAGCAGAGGAGTATGGGTTCGAGGAAGGATCGTGGAAGGTGGGTTGTTCCAAGACGGTGAAGCTGTTAACGCCTGTTGCTATCCAGTGCTTACGCTCCTGCAGCTTTACTACGTCGATTGCAGTGACTGATATCTGTAGTGACGGCGAGTTCTGTGACCATGGACACACCACTGAATTATTTACCCATAAGTAGTGCATAAATAACACCGTATCACGACCTCTGCCATCCTTCGTCAGCCCATCTCGTTCGCCGGGGATTACTTAGAAGCTGCCACTACCTCCAGTATAACGACATAACCCGGGCAGTACGCAAGGTCGATTGCACATCAACGGTGCCAGCTTCGCATGCGTCTCCTCCACCTGCGCTGTGCGGCGGCACGCCGCGGCCCGGGCGCCGGGGCCCGCACCGGGCGCCCCGCGCGGCGCTGAGCTCCTGCTCCGTCTTAGACCGGGTGCGGCAGACGGGTCCGCTGATGGCCGGGTCCGAAACGGCCCGGCCCAGGGCAGGCCTGACAGACGGGTCTGTTGATGGCCCGGTCCAGAGCGAACCGGTCCAGGGCGGACCTGACAGATGGGTCTGCTGATGGCCCGACCCAGAGCGGCCTGGTCCAGGGCAGACCTGACAGATGGGTCTGCTGATGGCCGGCTCCAGAGCGGCCTGGTCCAGGGCAGACCTGACAGATGGGTCTGCTGATGGCCAGCTCCAGAGCGGCTCGGTCCAGGAGCGCGCTCGGCGCCGGCACCAGGGGCCGCCGATGTTCGGGAGCGAGCCGGTCCCGGCAGTGGCTGTGCCCACCACGGCTGACCCCGACCGTGATCAGGTGACCAGCCGGGGCTGCTGTCGCACATGTTTTGCGGGCTTTTATTCGGCTTCGCCATCGGGTGTCGCCAGGGTCGGAGCCAGCTTCATAGAAACGTGCTCACTTTCTTCGACTCTCATAAGCAGATTAGTGAGGTTAAAAATGCTTCCCTCGTTCCTGGCACGGCGCATGGCAACACGCCTGAAATGTCGGTCAAAGTCAACATGTTCTGAGCAGACTGAAGCCGCTTTCGCCTGATGCCACTCAGCTAGTCACGACAGCTTCCTCAGTGCCACCCGATAATCGTCAATTACGTGTATTCAGGGGGGGGGGGGAGGAATTAGGGCCACTAACCCGAGACAGCGTTGGCCTTGCAAAGCCGGAACCAGGCGCGAGGCTCAAGGTGAGGCAACGTTTGGAGTTTGCATGACATAAATCCGCCTAAGCTGCGAACAGCTGAGACCCGCAACCACAACCGGCACCGCTCGCAGTTCTAACGTGCCGCCGAGTCCCATTAGACACAGCAGGTCACCGGCCCGAGCAGCTGTGCGTCGGCCGTGCGCTACAACGTCCGAGGGGTCACGCACCCGGTCCGACAGGACAGTGGGTCAGAGGGCGCGAAGGAGACGATCACTGCGCCAGTTCGCGCCCTGATCCAAAGGTCGGACATCGGAGAAACGCCAGGTCGTCTGCACGTTTGAATTGTTGACGTTCTGGTTTAACGCACGCACTGACAGCCCACCTTCACACGCCGTGTGACCTCGAGGACGACGCAATGTGCTTCGCCGACGCCGGGTCAGTGCTAGCCGATTGCAAGCACGAGGTGCTATTGTAAAAACATATTGGCGCCAATGCACAACTGCCGCTGCGTTTAACTATAAAACAATGCTATGACGATACGAAAATGTTCGCAATGATAGCGGGTTTGATACCAACAAGCTCTACACACGTGAGAAATTATATCACAGCAGTTCATAATGGCCCCTGCAGTACATCATCATCTTTATGTTCCCCAGACACACCCCTCCCCCAAACGCACACAGAAAAAAGTAAATTCGGCTGTCTATCAACCATTAAGAAAGCACACCAAGCAAATTTCCCAGTCAATCATACTTAAAACAACGGATTCAAGTGAGACCACATGTACCAACAACTTTACGGAAGTTCATGAACGGAAGCATGTACGAAGGTCGCACGGGATTCTACGAACGTCGCACGGGATCGCGACTCCAATGTAAGCAAGGTGATCTACTTTATGCCTCACGCGTCTTTTAAGCAGCACCAGCAGCTGCCTTGATCATGTTAGAGCACAGGGGGCATGATGCAAGTGAGATTCGAACCCGGGCTCCCCACGTGCGAGTTCGATGTTCTGTCAGTACGAACGTAACCATCCGGTCACTATGCTCCCTACATCTCTGTTCACGTTCACAAAGTTCTTCAAGCGAGGAGCGGCATGCAGCGCCCAGAACCCGCGGGTCTTGTTTCCAGCCAGCCGCACTGCGAACCGTGCAGTCCTTTTCTAGTCCCACCAGGATGACGCCTATCACTGCGCACAAATTGGCGTCGACCGCAAGAGGATTAAGCGAGCAGCCCCGTGCAGAGTTGGTTCGCACAAAGTGCCGCCTGCATCGGCCGCTGAACGTTGGCTGCAGGTCAGGCTTCCGCAAACGAACGAGCGTGGGGTTGCAGCCGTCTCAGCCGATCGCTGCACTGTGTTCGGGCCACACTCGGCCGATCGCTGCCCTGTGTCCGGGCCACACTCGGCCGATCGCTGCACTGTGTCCGGGCCACACTCGGCCGATCGCTGCACTGTGTCCGGGCCACGCTCGGCTGATCGCTGCACTGTGTCCGGGCCACACTCGGCCGATCGCTGCACTGTGTCCGGGCCACGCTCGGCCGATCGCTGCACTGTGTCCGGGCCACACTCGGCCGATCGCTGCACTGTGTCCGGGACACACTCGGCCGATCGCTGCACTGTGCCCGGGCCACACTCGGCCGATCGCTGCACTGTGTCCGGGCCACGCTCGGCCGATCGCTGCACTGTGTCCGGGCCACACTCGAACCATCGTCTGCGGGACGTCACGCTCTGCTTCCATTCACGCCGCCGAATCTGACTTCTGCATTCATGCGTGCGGTCACAGGAAATAAGTTTTGGTACTTTCAAAAGGAAGTTTCAAAAGAGAGTTGTAACAGAGGCACGGGACACGAGCTTCAACTTTTGCTAACAATTTCATTGTATAACAACATCACTTCATACCTTGAACAGATACAGTGGGGTTAACGTAATTAATCTGAAAACTCTTCCGACTGTGCATGTTGTATCCGCCACCGCATGCACAAATGCAGTCAAAACATCCCAGGTGGCAAAATATTCCAGAGGGTGCCACTGCGGCACGTCACGGGGTGCCACTGCGGCACGTCACGGGGTGTCACTGTGGCACGGCAGAGGGGTGTCACCGTGGCACGGCAGGGGGTGTCACTGTGGCACGGCAGAGGGGTGTCACCGTGGCACGGCAGGGGGTGTCACTGTGGCACGGTAGGGGTGTCAATGTGGCACGGTTCGGCCGCCTGCGTTCGGCTGCAGGCGTCCCTGGTGACGCAGACGACGACACCTACCTCAAGGCTACGTACGGAGCACTCTTCCCGTGCCAACAGTACGTCAGGTCGTGTTTATCTCCCCCGTTACCTGTCCGGGTGTGCAGGGCCTTTCCAGAGCCGACCATGATTCGAACTGACACCCGACAGCCGGCCATGGTTCGGAATGACACCCGGCAGCCGGCCGTGGCTCGGACTGACACCCGGTAGCCGGCCATGGTCCGGACTAACACTTGACAGCCGGCCATGGTTCCGAGTGACACCCGGCAGCCGGCCGTGGTTCGGAATGACACCCGGCAGCCGGCCGCGGTTCGGACTGACACTCGGCGGCCGGCCGTGGTTCGGACTGACACTCGGTAGCCAGCCGCGCTCCCTTTGCCCAGCAGCGGGAGGCAAGCCGGCGGGCCGGCACCCGAGCTGCCCAGAGCCGGCCATTGCTCGCGCGCCCCGCCGTACGGGCTGGGCGCCGTCGGGTCCGTCCCGATCCAATCCACTGTCCCCTACGATGCTGAATTTCTGCGCTTGAAAGAAAGGAGGGAGGATGACGGCCACGTTGCTCCGCTCGACACAGGCTCAGCTCCAATTGGATTACCTTGTGGCGTCAGAGAAAGTTCCTGATAACTCTGGAAGGGCATCAGCACCGACTGCTGTAGTTCCTGGTGGACCTAAATCAATGCTTAACATGCCCACCACCACTTTCGGTTACTGGACGCAGGGGTGGCGCAACAGGGAAGGGGGAGGCAGAAGGGCAGCCATTGCTCAGTAGGACCCCTTTGAGGAGGCCTCATTTCGTCCATGAGGCCCCCTGAAAGTCGCCCCCCCCCCAACTCAAAATTCGTGGCATCGCCCCCGCTTGGAAGGTCCGAACCAATTCCATTCTGGACATAGCCCCTCTCCATTCCAATCATGCCTGGTGTGTGATTCAACGTTGGGATCCGATCCACACATGTCACGCACCGAGACCACGCCTCTCTCACGGACCCGCTCTCGTCAGCGTCCTCACTGGGCGCCGAATGTCGGTCCGACTGGCACCGATCAGCGCCGAGAGCTGGCGAGGGCTGACCCTGTACGGCGACGGACGGCCGCTGGCGGCAGGCGGGCGGGGGCGCCAGCTCTCGTGACCCACAGCTGGTGGCGGGGGACGGACGGGGAGGGACGCCGGCTCCTGCGTCCCACCACTGGCGGCGGGGAACGGGCGGGGACGCCTGGCCCGGCCCAGGAGCCCACACGCCGGCCACGTGGCGCTCCGCCGACCTAGACGTCAAACACAACAACCGGCTGTATATGTTTCGTGTGAGGATGCTTATTCCACGCTTCAGACGGGTGTGGCTGTCGGATTCGTGTTTGCAGCCAGGTGAAAATATCCGCGAGGCTGTAAGCGCATCACACAGCACTTGCGCCAAGATCACGTGAACACATGGGCTGCGGCTGGTGCCACCATGCGAGGCAGTCGAATCATACGGTCGGCCGGTGGATGAGACGGAGAAGCGATACTACAAAGTGGCATGAAGTGCCGGTGCTGGGAGCCAGTGCCAGCTCAGGGGTTGGCCAAGCCGGGAGCTACTTACTTGCGGTCGATAGGGAGCGACCAATCCAGCGTCCAGTTCCCCAACAGCGCGGGCCCCAATCGATGCTACGGTTCGGCACTCAGCGTCGCTCCGCGACCGCACCGCCCGTGGCCTCCCCACACCCACACGCGCTCCTCGGCTGCGCCGCGCACCTCGCGCACGCACGCACGCACACTGGTGCGCCCTGGCGGCGGCGGCGGCGGCGGCGACGCCGGCCGGGCCGGCCGCCTTTGTCCCTCCCCGGGGTCCCCGTTCGGCAGTGGGCCACAAACCGGGCGCCGGCGCGGCCCGGCGCGCGCGTGCCGCGTCCGGTTTGGGAGCCCCTGGCTTCACTGGGGACGGCGGGCGCTGCGCCGCGATGAATGGTGCCCGCCGAGGGTCAGCGGCCCGATCCGGCCCGATCCTCGCGAGAGGTGCCACGTGGGCGCGGGTTCCGCGGCCGGTTGTAAATCACGCCATTTTCCCAACTGTCCGCGAGCTGGACGCCAACTGGTCACACCTGCCAAATCGTCGAGAGATACGCGGCCGGTAATCGAATCTGCGCCTTCTCCAGCTGACAGGCGGACGTTGACGGCGTCCGCCGAGCGGTGCCGCCGCCGCCGATATTACTGCGTCATTAGCGCCGGGCGTCAGCGGCGCCAACACCTGTCCGCCGTCAGCTGATATTTGTCAGCGGGTCGTGACTGGTCGGCCGCTAACGAGCCGGCGCGCACGGTCACGGAGAGAGCGCGGCCCACCGGCCGGACGCCACATCGCCGGCGACGGGGCGCTCTGGGCCGCCCGCGGTCCGCCACTCCAAGCGACCGGCCTAAACACCCGCCGCCGCTCATCATAGCGAGGCCGAGACAGCAGCGACACGGCCGGAGCGGCGGCGGCGTCTCCCGGACCGCGTGGTCCTGCGCGGCCCGCGCGGCCTGCCGTGCCGTCACAGCCGGGCGGCGCCGCCGGCCGGCGCCCATTGAGGCAGTTACCGCGGCCGCCGGCCGGCGCCTAACTACGGCGTAACGATAACGTGCCGCCGGCGGCGGGGCGCCGTCTGTTCCCGCCGGCTGGGGGCGCCGTCTGTTCCCGCCGACTAGAGGTGCCGTCTGTCCCCGCCGGCTGGGGACGCCGTCTGTTCCCGCCGGCTGGGGGCGCCGTCTGTCCCCGCCGGCTGGGGGCGCCGTCTGTTCCCGCCGGCTGGGGGCGCCGTCTGTTCCCGCCGACTAGAGGCGCCGTCTGTCCCCGCCGGCTGGGGACGCCGTCTGTCCCGCCGGCTGGGGACGCCGTCTGTTCCCGCCGGCTGGGGGCGCCGTCTCACTGCGCCCGCCAGCACGCCGTCCCGGTAGCTGATCTTAGGCAGGACTGAACAAGCGCCTCAGCCTTGGGGCAGCCGACTGAGCTGCGGCTCGGTCGCGACGGTCCGCAGCGCCGCAGCTGTGGAGCCGAGTCAGCGCGAGCCGCCCGACCGCCGAAATGGAGCGGGCGCCGCCGATCCGCGTGTTCGGAAACCAACCGACTGCTGCCGGCCCTTTCTGCGCAGATCAATCGTTGCCAGGAGCGCGCCGTTTTTGTGGCGACAGCAGCGGTGCGCCTGGCGCGACGCACACAAGCTGGCTCACCCATGATGCCGTCAGTGCCGCCGTGTTCGGGTCATATAAAAACGCCGAAAACCGGCTCGCCTAATTAGATACAGCACGCCCGGCTCCGACAGAATGGCGTCAAAATAATTACGCAGAAGCTACAAGAGAAGTCCGGGCGCCGTCGACAATTGACATTCACCGTGCAAGGCAGCGTGAGCGTGAGATGATCGCCTGCGCTATGTTAAAGACTCGGTTTCCAGTCTGTGGCGGTACAACACCTCTGACACACGGTCGGTTTCCAGCCTGTCGCGGTACGTCTGACACCCCTGACACACGGTCGGTTTCCAGCCCGTCGTGGTGCGTCTGACACCCTTGACACACGGTCGATTTCCAGGCTGTCGCCCGATACGCCGCACGAACCCGTGATTGGCGTGGCAAACGTGACACGTCTGTCCACCGACGTCGGTGGTGCGGCTGCGCAGAGCCCGTCGTCGCACGGGCCGAGCCGACTCCCGGGGCGAGGCGGACCGGTGTCCCAGTAAAGGGTCGAATTGGGCGGGGCCCGGGAGGGCGCGGAGAGAGCGGGCCGGCTATCGGGACGCCCATCGGGCAGCGCGCGCCAGCTGCCGGCGCACGTGTATTTACATTCGTCACCTGCTCTGTCCTTGGGAGGAAGAGAGAGAGAGAGAGAGAGAGAGAGAGAGGAGAGAGAGAGAGAGAGAGAGAGAGAGAGAGAGAGAGAGAGAGAGAGAGAGAGAGAGAGAGGGGGGGGGAGGAGTTAGTGGAACGAGATCACGGCAACAAGCGGACAGGGAAAATTAACGTGTTAATTGTTTGCGTGTAATGTGTCGGGTGTCTTGCGACTGAGCCAAAGGCAACAAACGGCTAAGCCAGCCAGGCTAATGAGCTATTCCTCACAGATAATTGGGCGATCACCTTGCAAAGCAAACGGAACCCGTGGCTCGTCTAGAAACCATGGCAG
The DNA here is from genome assembly GCF_011947565.3 of Pollicipes pollicipes. Classification (NCBI taxonomy): domain Eukaryota; kingdom Metazoa; phylum Arthropoda; class Thecostraca; order Pollicipedomorpha; family Pollicipedidae; genus Pollicipes; species Pollicipes pollicipes. The sequence continues at coordinate 36,535,812 of NW_023596921.1, forward strand.
AGCAGACCGATCAGAGACAAGTCGGCGGGACAGCTTCGTCCCGGCCGGCACGACCGCGGGCTCGCGGCAGGTGCTCCGGTCTGACTGCGGCGTTTGTATGCCGACCTCACGGCAGGACACCGAGAGAAATATTGTCCCAGGACGGCTCGTTCCTTGGCCGAGGGCTGGGAGGGGAGAGGGCACGCATGCCCACAACCTCCACTGGCCGCCACCAATCCCCGGTCCGTGGAAGAGGCAGCTCTCGCGCTCGCCTTCTCACCGACGCGGCGTGCGAGCGGAGGCTGGCGGCTCCGACCGTCCAACACACCACACCGTTTTCGAGAGCGCTGGCCGCACCTCGTCAGTCGAGGCGACTCGCGACGGGCTCGCTGTCGTCCGAGTCACCCGGCACCATGCCGTCCGGAGCGCCAACGGCCGCGACCGGTTCACCCTCTTCCCCGTCGACCGTCTGACAGTGTCGGTCATGTTCACACGCAAACGTTTGTAGGTGGTCAGCCCGGACGGAGAGGTCCCGAGAAGCAGACCTGCCGGCGGTCCGTCCTGATGGAGAGGTCCTTTTACCGGCATTCGAGACGCATTACCTGCCGGTTTTTTTCGGTTTCCGGAGAGAAGGAAATAATCAGCTGCCTCAAATCGCAAACTGTCCGCTTTAACTGCGTAGCAAATCAAAAGCATTGTTAAATTCCTTCAGATGGGAGACATCTGGAGTGATGGTAAGTACACACAACAACAGGGGAAATTCCATTACCGGTTTTCGGCCACTGCCTTCAAATCAAACGAACTGAAAACGTCACATCTGTCGCATGGCAAGTTTTTAAATGGTACCATAGACGACACCTCGAAGTAATCGTCAACGGAACACATGTATTTTGATTGAATACTGATAACCTATCTCTTAATCACCTGCAACCTTGCTAATGTGGAGAACGTTCTACTTGAGCTACGACTCCAACTGCACGTATTCTCTCAAGATGACGTGTGCTTGCAAAAGATGGACCATATGCCTCGAAACTGGCTGTCCCGATAGCTCAGCTTGTCCGTTCCCAAACTCAGTTAGTTGGGGCACCTGTCTTCCGATTAACCCGCCCGTGAAGGGGGGGGGGGGGGGGTTCGAGCCGCTTTAGGCGCTCGCTTTTTGCCCGTGAATGGGATGGCATGCGACTGGTGGCATCGGCCGTGATAAAACCAGTTGACGTCAGAGGACAGGACGGACTGTGGCGAACTGCCAAAAACTGCGGCACTTCGCAATCAAATTCTGTCGTTGTTCCACTATATATGCGCCTGGCCTTTAGAAATCAATGCACAACTGAGCACTGAGGCGCAGTGCCGCTGTCCGGCCAGCTGCGCCACCTCGCACCTTCCACATCCGCCGACGCACCGAGGATGTCTCGGGCACCTTGCACCTTCCACATCCGGCGGCGCACAGAGGGTGTCTCCGGCGCGGTCAGCCCCTGTTCAGGGCTCTGTGTCACCTCCGACTGCCACCCGGGCGCCGCCGACGGTCGACCTCTGACCAGCGACACCCCGACCGTTGACGGTGGACGCGTGTGGAGTGAGCGCGATGGCGGCGGCGATGTGGACAGGACGCGACGCGCGCAGGGAAAGGTGGCAGTGTGGTGACGAGGTAGGGCGACGAGGCGGTCACGGATGAAGTGGACGCTGAACGGTCGGCAATGACCGGAGGATAAGGTCATCAGGTCGTTACGTGGCTGGAAATGTGGAAGTCGCCGGTGGTAGGATGGTCTCGTGATGACGTAAATTGGCGGTGATGTGGAAGGGTGATGAGGTGGACAGATCGTGAGGAGGAGGTGACGACCGCGGCTGAGCCAGAGTCGGAGCAGTACTCACACGTAACGTGGCACCAGCCGAGCTGCGGGAAACCACCACCGACGGATAGATTACAGCCACGTCCGGTCCCATGAAGCTAATCCAGCACCGGGGGCGGGGGGGAGGGGGCGGGGCGCACCTCCGCTGCCAGGTGGCACGCCCGCCATCTGGAGCCCGCCTCGGTCGTTGGGCAGGTGGTCGGTGGCCTGCCCTATCTCGAGCCGGCCCGGCGCTGTCGGCCTATCGCAAGCGGCGGCGCTCCTCGCCGTTGGCCGGGCACGTGCCGGCCATGCGGCAATCAACGAATCCGGCTCAAGCGGCCGGGCGAATGAGCTCGCTCCGCTGGGTGACGAGAGAGGCGCGTCTCACGGACGGCACGGCGGTGGCGGACCCCCCGGGAGCGATGCACAGGCTGGGCAAGGAACATATATGTGTGCCTGGCCAGCCAACGAAACGTGCGCAATATGCTTACAAACCGTGTGCAAAAATACCGCCGATCGGCAAAACACGAAAAGGGCAAACCACAAAGGTCATGGCCAACTAATTGCAAATGACAGTATCAAACACACATGTTTCCCTTCATTGCGCCAGGAAGTCACATCTTTCAACAAACGTCCGTGTTAACCATGGCATAGCTCTAAGAACCGACCAAAAAGGCATGGAATGCCTGAAGAAAGTGACAAAGCGCGCGTGGGTACACCAAGTCTCGTTGCCTTTGTCTGCCACTTCCCCTCAGCTCTTGCTGTGTCCACCACAAAAACGGAAAAAAACCTCCAGGCCTTTCGGTTTCCCTTTGTCTCGTGACATTTGGCCTTGCCGGGTTTGAGATGCCGCCTTACCCGGCGTGGGACTTCCAGCAAGCGCCGGCTTGCAACGTGCAGGGCATCGCGTATACCGCTGACGGACGGTGTACTCAGTCACCATGCAGGACTTCCTGATCTTACGTCAACAACCGGCGCTAAAAATACACCGTTTCTTCTGTCCGAGCCCAGCGGCTACCCATGTGGGACGAGCCTGACGAGCGTGCAGCTCTGTGTTCTCTCACATCACTCCAGCAATCTGAGCGAGTGCTGGGCGAGTGCTGAGCGAGTGCGCCGTTGTCGCCAGCGTGACTCGGGACATGAGGCGCCCTTGTCGGCAGCGTGACCCGGGACATGAGACGCCATTGTTGGCAGCGTGACCCGGGACATAAGGCGCCGCTGTCGGCAGCGCAACCCGGGACATGAGGCGCCGTTGTCGGCAGCGTGACCCGGGACATGAAACGCCATTGTCGGCAGCGTGACCCGGGACATAAGGCGCCGCTGTCGGCAGCGTAACCCGGGACAAGAGGCGCCGCTGTCGGCAGCGTAACCCGGGACATGAGGCGCCGTTGTCGGCAGCGTAACCCGGGACATGAGGCGTCGTTGTCGGCAGCGTAACCCGGGACATGAGGCGCCGTTGTCGACAGCGTAGCCTGAGACATGAGGCGCCGGGCCCGTCGGGTGGACGCGTCCGCCGGCGGGCTGGGCCGGCGCGCGACAGCCGCCGTCGGCGCCTATCGATCGTCGCCTGCGTCGAAGCCGACGAGGGGCGCCGAACCCCTCCACTCCTCCGGCCCGACGGGCGGCCGTTCGGGCCGGCCCGCCAGCTGGCGACGGCGGCGGTCGGTGCGTATGGTGTTGCCGGTCTGCCGGCCGAGATGTGGTACGCCGGGCGACGTTGGCAGCGTTAGCTGCTGCCAGGCCCCGGGCCTCGGGCCTCGGGCCTCGGGTCTCGGGCCTCGGGTCTCGGTCTTGAGTCTCGGGTCTCGGTCCTCCGGCCTCGGGCCTTGGGTGTCGGGTCTTGGACCTCGGCCTCGGGTCTTGGGTGTCGGGCGTCGGGCCTCGGGCCTCGGGCCTCGGGTCTCGGGTCTCGGGTCTCGGGCCCCGGGTCCCCCGGAGCCGATCGGCGAAGGATCGGACTCGTCGGATCAGATCCCAATGCTTCAGATCACGGACACCGGATTCCAGGCAACCGCTCCACAGGACAGGTTCCACGGGATAAGACAAGAGGACCCGACCCAGTGGTCAGCACACTGATAGCCCATCGGCGCGACCGCAGGGTTACAGATCAATCTTAACTGTGATGCCCGCGGCGGAACGGAAGGCAACGCCGATCGCGCCGCGCCTGAACGCTCGGCGAGGGAAGTCGCATTCAGGAGACTACTAGAGCAGCTATCTGCGGAATCTCGACATCGAAAGTGACCGAGCTATTGAAATGCACGCAGCTTTCCAGCAAACAAGGACGGGATAAATGCGCCGTGAAAATGTAACCACTGCACTAGGCCACAAGCTAAACCAACTAGTGCTATCCGCCATGCACATCAACAACCTGGAGTCACACTGATCTTCCTCTTTCCGCACTAGCTCCCTCGCAGACATCCCCCAGCTGTTGCCCGTAATTAAGTCGAGGGAAGTCTGACACTGTAGCGCGTGCTTGTCATAAATCAGCTATTCATTTGCCGAGCCCATAACTAAGTGACGCTGCGGCCAACCGATAGATCTGGGGGCGCCGCTGTGGCCAGCGAATAAGGCTGGGGCGCCGTTGCTGTTGTTGTTGATTGTAGTTTTAGGGCGCGCCGACTACTGTGGTCATTTTGCGCCCATAACAGCTAAATGACTACCTACGGCGGTAAATGGCTAAAAATATATATATTAGTCAGAAATGAAAACGGATGAGTTGTGGCAGGAACAAGTCGCCAATAGTGTCCGAATACGTAAACCCATAATAACATATTGACAAGAAATTTTCGGCAACCTAAAAACTTCCCACACGCGGTAAGAACTATTCAGGCAGGTGCATATAAAGTGCAGAACTGCAAAGGGCGCCGCTGCGCTCAACGGGCAAGCCTGGGGGCGCCGCTGCGTTCAACGGGCAAGCCTGGGGGCGCCGCTGCGCTCAACGGACAGGCCTGGGGGCGCCGCTGCGCTCAACGGACAGGCCTGGGGGCGCCGCTGCGGTCAACGGACAAGCCTGGGGGCGCCGCTGCGCTCAACGGACAGGCCTGGGGGCGCCGCTGCGGTCAACGGACAAGCCTGGGGGCGCCGCTGCGCTCAACAGACAGGCCTGGGGGCGCCGCTGCGCTCAACGGCAAGCCTGGGGCGCCGCTGCGCTCAAGACAGGCCTGGGGGCGCCGCTGCGCTCAACGGGCAAGCCTGGGGGCGCCGCTGCGCTCAACGGGCAGGCCTGGGGGCGCCGCTGCGCTCAACGGACAGGCCTGGGGGCGCCGCCCCGCCAGGTGAAACCAGGCGAATCCGCGAATGCCAGGCTGCCGAACCGTTAATGCTGGCGGTAGCTTACAAACATTGTTGGTGAAAGAGCTAGTGCAGCACTGTGCGGCGAAGGGAGATGGGGTTCCAAGGTATTTGTTTGCTTCTTCCAGCTCCAGGCCTGGTACCACAAACTTGCATAAGCGTTGCGCGGCTGGGCTTCCTGGTGTTATTCATTCCTCGTCGTGCCGAAGTTGGCACTGCGCATGCACGACCCATCTGCCGGCCAGAGTGGACTTCCGATACGTCTGGTTCGTCCAGTTGCCACCTCGTTGATGTTGTTGAAGGTCGCATCCATCAGACGACCACCAGGGGACACCGGAAGTGGCCCGCATCCTGAGTAGCTGCAGTACACAGCGTCACAGATGTGTCTGCATGACAGAACCCGTCACACATCTCATGAGCGGGCCGAGTGGACGGCGGACGGGCCTGGGCGGCGCACGGGCGGCGCCAAACGCCGCCGCAGACGGCCTTGGAGCCGCGCCGCCTGCACCTCGTGCACGGCCGGAGGCCACTCGCCGGCCGCGCCGGCGGGAGGCGTGACGTCAGAGGGCGGCGGCGCGGCGGCGGCGGGGGCGGCGGCGGGCCGGCGGCGGGCGGAGGACGCCCGTCCGAGATGCCTGCTCCGTTGCATCACCGCACGCCGCTGAATGGGCGGGGGTCGACAACCGGCCGATGACGCGCAGCGCGCGGCGCATATAAGTCCTGTGCGGTCGCGACGAGCCGCTGCCGCCCAACACGGCGTAAATACGACGGGCCGGATGGAGCCGGCCGACGGAACAACCGGCGAAATGAAGAAACACGCGCGAGGAGCACGAGTGACAAGGGCTGCGAAATATGCAGATTGACATGCCACACTGGTCTGTTTATATGCAAGCTTGTAATGCAAGACCCAACCGGCTGCCGAAGTCAAGCCAACGGACAGCTAAATAAGGCGCGATAAAATCCGCGTGCTGAAACCAATTACAACTTCTTAAAACAGCTTCAGCTCCTCCACCCCATGGCAGCCGGAGCCCGCAGCGTCCTTGGCCTCGGGCGATTGGGAGGACGCAGGGCCGGGGCCGCCACTGGCCGCGAGGAATGCGTGGCGCCGGCACCGCAGGCATGTCCGCTCGGTCAGGTCCGGCGGCAGGCAGCGACCCGTGCCCGGAAGACGGGCCGGCCGGCGGCGCAGAGACGCTGCCTGCTCCGCCGGCCCGGGGAGCCCACACGGTGGCGCTCGGCCCTCCTGCCAGGTCGGCCGTATTGAGCGGACCGGGCTGGGCCGGGCCGGCGCGACCTCGCAGGTCAGCCGACATCGACCCGGGACAGCTGATGCACGCAGGACGGCCGGCGGGCGGCGGCGGCGGGGCGGCGGCGGCGGCGGCGAACTGAGACTCGCCCGGCTGCGTTGAGCCAGCCAGGGGACGCCGATGTGGGGTGCTGGGCTCCCACGTGGAGAGCGCACGGGTGGTCCCTGCCAGGCTCCGCCGGCCCGACCCAGTATTGTACCAGACCGGGGTCACCAGACCACATCGGAATAATGCCACTACATCACGCCGAACCAGGGTCACCGGACCACACTGGACCGGGGTCACCGGACCACACTGGACCACCGAAGCAAGGCCGTCAGGGCACGTCGGACCAGCATCAATGGACCACATTGGAACAGAGGCACCAGACCACGCTGGACGGGGATCACCAAATCGCACTGGACCAATTTCACAGACCACACCGGACCAGGTTTGCACGAGCGCACCGGACCGGTCGCACGAAATTCCCAAATATGGTTGGAAAACCGCACTGGAGTACGACTGCTTTGACCTCCCGTCTGATTACATGGCTCATTGCAGGGCTTGCACGGGCCTCCTGTGATTGCATGGTCACGCATGATTAAGAACAATTACAGATTTAATTAACACAGATAAGAACCTCATACGCAGGCGGCGGCTTCTCATATACTGCCCATCACGCTCGTCTGAAAATAAACGACTTCACACCAGTATTACATTATGAGGTTGGACAATGTGCTCGGTGCGTTAGTCTAGTTAAAAAAGAACGTGCACTGCCTCCATGCTGATACCGGATTGAGGGAAACCAATAAATTGCGGGGAAGAAGAATGTCAAAAACATCCACTCGGCAAAGGCCTGATTTTCTCCTTGTTTTCCAGCCTGACACCTGCTTTGCACCGATTACCCCGAGAGCCATATTTTATGACCATGTATAAATGGTACTTTAGGTGTTAATATATCCTTTTAAATTCACCAACATCAGCAGGTTGCATTAACCGTTGAAAAACTGCCTTTTAATACGCAGAAAGTCTGGTTACTTGGCTTTTGTGGGCATGAAGCGGGATAAATGATGATTTTTAATGTTTACAATACGCGAACCAGAATATTAGAACAGACGCATGTGTTTATAGAAGCTATGTACGGGAAGAGCACCCACAAAGAAGCTCCAGCTGTCTTTGGTGATGCCAATGTTCACCTTTAAATTTTAAAATGTTTGCATTAAAAGGTAGCACTCAGGTACGAAACGCCGCACCTTGACATGCTCAAGCATTCTTGCGAACAAAAAAATGGTGTTCGCTGTTCGAAAGTTAATAAAACTCTGCCTGATCCGTTATGTCAAACAGAGTTTTATTTCGGCATCCTTGTGTTTCGAACCACTCTTGCCGAGGCCGAAAAGCTGTCGCTTCACATATGCATTGTCTGCATCGTAGTTGGCCAAGAGTGAGACTGTTGTGGGAGCAATATAACAGGCCATGAATCTGCAGATTCTTCCTAACTGCTTGTTCGGGTCGAACTATTCTGCTCTATAGAACACACTGTACACGCGCTCGGGTGGGAGGGGGGGGGGGGAAATTCGACCCCACCCGCCAAAATGACTTCCGAACGGAGTTCGGTGAAACCGCGCCAAACTTTGCCTAGCTTCAGTAAACTGAATAGCGGATCTTTTGGTATAAAAATAAATGTACCTTGTAAGGTCGCTGATATCCGGCAGGTCAAATTCAGGCCTCGGCTGTCAACGAAGGTCATATCCAGGGCATTGCTCAATCTGATGCGACAGTGGAGCGTTAGGCGTAGCCATACATCTGAGATAGTTCCTTAGGGAAATATCCTAACTGCATTTAGAATAACAACAAATCCCATTGCCTTGGGGTCAGGTGTGAGGGCCAGAACGAGACGAAAATTGGCATACTTTCTACTGGAGAGCTTGCTTTCAGAGACATGTTTTGGTGCTAATCCCGAATTTCTTAGTGACAGGGAGCACAACAGACATGCTGCATTGACAGTTGAAAGGCCAGATTAGATCACTGGCCTAAAACGACTCATGCTAACATTTCATGTTAAGAAACTTTGAATGATCAAACAGCAGCAATTGCGCAGTTTTTTTGGGTCACATTGACCCTCCAAAGGTCAAACAATGTCACTGACCTTGAATCAACACCGCTGATCATTTGCTTAGAACAGATATCTAGGTTCGCGGTGGTTGTGGGGAAGGTCTGGGGCACTTTGGACACCGATCTGAAGCCTTAACTTTTTTGACCTTATCTGACCCAGGGCCATTACCTAGGAGCCTCAGTTCTTGACATAAGTGAGTTCACATACAGGCCGACCCTCCCTATGAATGGGATGTCTCTAGCTATCATAGTTTCCGAGATCTCATGGGGTCATATTGACCCCCACCCGAGCGAAGGTTCTCAACCGACCAACTGGGTGCATGCTATTTGGGAACACCGCGGTGCTGTTTTAGTGCGCACGTGCTACGCTGGAAGGGGTTTTTCTACACGAGGCCTGGAACAGGAAGAACGGGTAGCACTATGCATGCGCGTCCATATGCATATGCATAGCATTGCGTAGATGCATAGCGGACGCAGCCCTGGTAAACGCGATTCGTTGCATTGTAAATGAAGCTGAGCACATAAATTTTCACTTCTTTCTGAATGCTGACCTGGTCCAATGCATCCGAGAAGACCAATGACAGAGTAATGCCATTGGCCAGCGACTGGACCGGACTGGACGAGAGGCGAGAATCACCGGACCACACCGGACCGCACTACACCAGAGTCAACTGACCACACTGGACTGGGGTCAGCGGACCAGGGTTAGCGGACGAAGGTCACCGGGCCAGGGTAACCGGACCAGGGTCACCAAACCAGGGTTACCAAACCAGGCTCACTGGACCAGGGTTACCGGACCACAACGGACCAGGGTCATCACCCTACGCCGGGCGCCGGTCCACTCCGGATCCAGTGGCAGGCACCAAGGGTGCGGGCGGTTCGCGGAAGCAGCCTGCCCTGAGCGTGGCCAGAAGGGGCGTCTGGCGTGCCGGCCGGGCGTAACGACTCCAGCCGGGCTGGGCCGGGCCGAGCTGGGCCGGGCTGGGCCGGGCCGGGCCGGCCCGGGGCCTGGCCGGGCTGGAGTCGGCCGCCTCCTCCAGCCGAGCTGAACACACTCCTCAGCCTGTGCTTCAACAAGTGACTGCGCCTGCTGGTGAGGGAATATCCTGCTGGCGACGAGCCGACCAAGGACTTGGGTCACGTCAGCATCGCGCGCAATCTACTGGTGGCGAGCACACGTTCTGCGACGCTGGACGCATCATGGCGGTCTGTGCAGCTGGTGGTGGCGTAGACACTCAGCAACTTGCATACGCGACTGTCCGCGAGTGTGCTCAGATAGTCAAGGACCTACCGACACAAATCCCATATAAACGAGCAGTCTTAAAACGAGACTGAGTTCGGCTCAAACACATGCGCACTGTGCATTGCTTTGCGCATCTCAACAGCCCTGCCGTCAGAGACGGCGGACATCCAAATCCCTCGGCTGCTTCACCCGAGACTGTTATCGCCAGTGCCTTCTGGATAAAGCGATAGCAGACGGCCAGGCAAGGCTCTCCCGCCAAGTCGACGGATCTCCTGCTATCATACGTGCCGACTTGGACGAACGGCATGCAATGCAAACTGATCAGGAAGCTCGGGGCACCGACGGCTTCCTGGCTTCTTGAAATGGGACGGAACCAGGCGATGGCAATGACGCAGCGCACGGAAGAATGCGCTGCAGCTGCTGTTTGCGGTATCTGGCTATCGTGGCCATTGTCCATATAATCCCAGATCCTCGCATGCAGTAGTATGACAAATCCGTATTTTCCACTCCCACCTAGAACTGCCGGCCTCTTCTGGAGTTTCCTGTCTGATTTCTGCGAGACTTGGCCGTTCCTAGCCAGTTCCGCCTCAGGAGCAAACCTTTCTGAGCCTTGATCTGCGCTTACCATTACGAGCCGTGATCCCCGCCCCCACGCTGGCCAGCACGAGCAGAGACGCCGCTACGGGTTTTGAGTTGGGGGGGGGGGGGAGGCGGGATTTTACAGGGGGCATCCTGGGAAGAGTAGGGCCTCCTCACAGCGGGCCTCCTGCGCAGCGTGGTACTCAGGGGACGGGCTCCGACGGCATGTGTCCCCTTATCAAACGCGCATCATATTTGAATAAATATATTTTGACATCTAAAGCGTTTGGAACAGTGTCTTCTTATGATCCAGCAGCAGTTCTCACTTAACTGAAACAGGGCCTCTTGTTCCAGGCAAGAGCTTCCCTGCCGCTTGCTGCTTGCAATTTCAACAGAGCAGAGCAGCAGAGCTGCTTGCAGTTCCCTCACAGCTCTGCCACGTGCATCCCTTAAGCGACAGCTACTTATTGAAGCGCTGCCTCCCTATGGAGCGTGTGTCTATTTTTCATCGGTTAGAATTGCCATTTCACGGCCCCGTGTCGTGATTTTTGCCTTGAAACGACACAAATTTCGAAACATTTGGAAGCGAGACACACACACACAGTATTCCATGCAGGCTGGATAATACACGGTTCACCGACGTAGATATGGGATACATGACAATACGACCTCAAGTTCCATCACGCCTTTTCAGAATTTACGGCACTAGAAGCGAATTGCAAAGGCGAGGCCATCAAAAACAAGTCCGCGTAGACAGTGCCGGCCCCCAGTCCTGTGCACAGCTCATTAAGCGGCGTCACTGCCTCATTAGTGACAGCTGAATGGTCCGGAGCCCCGCATGGCATCGCATTACGCGGCGCGGTGTGAGGGGTCTGCCACCATGTGGCGTGCGAAAGGCTCCACCTCATAATAACCCCCTCCCCGCCTGCCCCAGGCCCTAGACACGTTTGGTGGCACAGGCACAGTTTGAGGGCTCTCTAGGTCCTCGAAAACCCGCCAATGGCTACCGGCGCCCACGGACTGCTCATCCGCCCTCGTCACCTGTCCTACGACAGTCGCTTCCCAGCGGCACCGGTGCCCGCAGGCATGGTGTGGGACACTGTCAGCACACTCAGAGCGACGCTGAGATGCGACGTGCGATTTACAGCACCATGCCAATGACTGGTTCCGCCACCTATTAATGTGCCTGTAATTGTCTCGTCCCCGTCACGTGTGGTCACGTACAAGGCGCATCTTCAACAAACTTCGGGTTGGGGTTGAAAGCCTTTACCAGACCCAGCAGAAAACAACTGTATTTGCTGCCTTGAAAGTCCGTTCAGGTACTCCCTGATCGCTTACGCACACACAATCCTAAAGAATACACACGAAATGCGCGCATGTGTAAACGATGATTTCATTGGAATTTCCAACCAGCAGGACATCATCAGCCGTAGCCCCAGCAGATGGCGCTAGTGAGTGGTGACACGACCATCCCTGACCCACGCTGGCCTCAGGGCTTGGTGCGACGCACCACGGCCGGTGCGACGCACCATGGCCGGTGCGACGCACCATGGGCGGTACGACGCACCATGGGCGGTGCGACGCACCATGGGCGGTACGACGCACCACGGCCGGTGCGACGCACCATGGGCGGTACGACGCACCACGGCCGGTGCGACGCACCATGGCCGGTGCGACATACCACAGCCAGTGCGACGCACCATGGACGGTACGACGCACCATGGGCGGTACGACGCACCACGGTCGGTGCGACGCACCACGGCCAGTGGGACGCACCACGGTCAGTGCGACGCACCACGGCCCGAGTGGCCGGCTGCAGCAGCTTCACTTGCGACCGTCCGCCACCCCTTCCGGTCGTTTCATAAAACGTAGTTCATCACTTTGTAATATATATAGCGCCACGCTAATTTTGGAGCCAAGAACGCTTCTAATAGGTACACAGTGATAATTGCCTCAAGGCCAAGAGTGCTTCTAATAGGTACACAGTCATGATTGCCTCAGAGCCAATAGCGCGTCGCAATGATCGAGTGGTTAATGCATCGGACTCCCACGTCGGGAGCGCGGGTTCGGATCCTCGTTGCGCCATGATCCCTGAGCGCCAACATGGCCAATGCGATCGCTGGCGCTCCATGAGAGGGTGACGGCGTGTTTCGCGTTCTCTTGATAAAGAGCCAAGAATGCATGCTGGTTTTGTACTGCTGCATTATGTATAAAAAACAAACAAAAAAGAAGGACACGACTGGTAATGCTGACGAGGTTCATGAAAGAACTGGGCCACAATACAACACTGGAAACAAGGACGAATCTCAGCCCTCACGCCAGCCCCAACCGGCACGCAGAAGTCCCTGGCCCTCCCCCCCCCCCCCCGAGTGATCCCAACCCGACCCACTCTGCGCTGACCCCGACTACCCTCGACGACCCTGCCCAGCCGACACCGAATAATTGCTCCTCCCCGGCCCGGACCCGTGCACCATCCCCCCCCCCCCTCCTCCGGACGTCACAATCACTCAACACTGCAAAAACGCGCGCCCAGCTGGGCGCTATCGTTTTCCCATTAGTGTAGCTGAGCGGGCTGGCTAGTAAGCGGACAGAGAGGCAGGCAGGCGGACAGGCGGACGGGCGGACGGGCGGACAGGCGGACAGGCGGACAGGCGGACGGGCGGACAGACGGACGGGCGGACAGGCGGACAGGCGGACAGGCGGACAGGCGGACAGGCGGACAGGCGGACAGGCGGACAGGCGGACAGACGGACAGGCGGACAGGCGGACGGGCGGACGGGCGGACGGGCGGACAGGCGGACAGGCGGACAGGCGGACAGACGGACAGGCGGACAGGCGGACGGGCGGACGGGCGGACGGGCGGACGGGCGGACGGGCGGACGGGCGGACGGGCGGACGGGCGGACGGGCGGACGGGCGGACAGGCGGACAGGCAGGCGGGCAGGCGGACAGGCGGACAGGCGGACGGGCAGGCGGGCAGGCGGGCAGGCGGGCAGGCGGACAGGCGGACAGACGGACGGGCGGACGTGCGGACGGGCGGACGGACGGACAGACAGGCGTCTCCGACAAGAACCAGTCTGTCGCCATGCACTCCCAGCCGGAAAAACAGTCATCAATCAGCGCCGGGACCCGACCCGGAGCGACTCCGGACCAGAGCCTGACGAGAGCGGCGCCGGACCACAGCCTGACGAGAGCGGCGGCGGTGACGGTGGCGGCCGCTGGCCGGAGCTGCACTGTCAGGCCTGGGCTGTCACCGGGCGGCGCCGACTCCCACGCGCGACGGTGAGCCGCCGCTGACCGCCGGCGGTGTGACGCGCGCACCGCTCCCGCGGTGGCCCGCCCCGTGCAGCTGGCCGGTGCTGACGAGGGTCGGTTAGGACAGTCATGCGACACGCTCTGTGGCACGATGTCAGTGCTGGCCTGACCCCCTCCCCCGAAACCAAGCACGGATTCTCCGTCAGACGTGCCGGCTGGCAGTCACGTTATTCACAGCACCCGTCATGGCAGGCTTCGGCGCAGTATGGAAATGTAACGTCGGTATATTCCGGACCCAACTTTCGGACGCTCTGGGGACATATGGAGGCCGTGGAGAAGCTCTGATCTTCTGGGTAGTGAGCTCATGTCGGCCAGACGGACGCCAGGCGCGCCATTGTAGCGTCATGCAGCCAATGAACACATCAAATGGTTCAGAGCTGACGCGGTTATGTGGATGGATCAGTTTATGCTCTGGATGGATGACAGAGAGCCGATTAGGACGGTGCTTAAATCAGCCCGCTGAGCCGTACATCACAAAGGTTTACTTTGCGCCGTCACCAACGGCATCACATATGTCAGCACGTGAAAGCATCACGAGTCATGAGATGGTTGCGCGACAGAAATAACTTAGAATAGCCCTCACCATGCAATTCAACTCAAACCTCCGTTCGCTACTGGGATAAGGAGCTGGAAATAGCGCGACACGTCGCCAATATTGCCACTGATCTGTCGAATGCGCGCAGATGCTGCTACACCCACGGTGTGACAGTCTCAGCCTTCAGCTGTCACGATGGAGCCAACCCCATCAATAACCGATGTTCGCATGAACCTCCCGGCTGCAAGTCAGACGGGGAAGCAGCGGTTACCGCGACGAGGCTGGTTTGATAACGAATTGTTACGCGGGTGTCCCGATCATAAGCCGGTTGCGCGGACAACACAAGTTACATTCCAGCAGCTTAGTTCAGATCGAGTTTGTCTGGTATGTTCAATTCGCAGACCGCGTGCCAGATTACGAAAACCAGTCACAACCCCTCGCTGAAAGAAGTTTTCAGTTGTTTGGCTCTATGAGCGCGTGTCAGAGGGACTACAGGCGTCCCACCGCCGGCTTAATTACTTCCCCACGCCAATGGGAAAAGTTTGAGAACAAAGTCAGTGGGGCGAATTGTTTGTAAACTCTAGGAAAACAGCAAATAGCTTGATTCAGCCGATTGATTTGATGGGCACGATTCAAGTTAGCAGCTTGCAGTGTTTACTCATGCAAATGGTCGTAGCTGCAAAGACATCAAACAAACCACTTATGTACACATCACGATCAGTGTAATACCTCATCGTGAGATGCCTGCGTCTTCACTGCTCGCCGAACATCACTCATCACTGCCGTCCGCGCCCCTGACGTGGTTTGTCAACATCAGCTACATTTACATCACTTTTGCTATTACCCACACAAGAGAAAGGTTCAGACGTCACCGTTTCTGAAAGTCTTCCATAATGTATCACCAGACAACAAGAAAACAAGTAGGTAACGGATGAGCACAAATGGTCAAGGCTGGTTGAGGGCCGAATGTGCTTACAGCCTCAAGGAAAGAGTGCACTAGGCTAGCAAAATATTACCAGTGAAACCATTTATTGTAGGCGCAACACAAGGGCTAGCAGATGGATTTGGTGAGGAAAATCTTATCCGTGAAGCCATCCACTCTACAGTTGCCTAAGCAGTGCCATTTTTCGTTTTCTTCCAAATTTTCCCGGAATTTCGGTTGCTAATTCAACATATCTAAGAAACTCAAATTTATTCTTCAGTTGTTGGCATGTTAAGTTTCAGTCGATTGTATCAAATTATTGCACTCACCGTGCGTGCCTCAACAGAAGACGCTTCGTTTAGTCTGGTTAAGCATACAAGACATTTTTCTTGTCTGATGGGCGTCATAACACGACAGATATTGCAGCCATATGACAGCGAATTCGCAAAAACAGGCCTCGAGATAACCATGTAAGCGATACGCGGTCCAGCTTGGAAAAGGGCGCAAAACTGCGGAACCCGCAAACCCGCTACGATCAATGCTTACAGGTGGCAATTTCCAAAGTAAAGCGCTATACGCAAACGCCCCTAAACCTATCGTGACCTGACCTAACATGACCTTGTAAAATGCCCCATAGTTCCGACTGTGGGCCTCTCAGTTTATAGCAGGTACCTCCTAGTTCATCACCGGCGCATCCTATTTCGTAACACGGGCCCCCTAGTGCGTAACGAGGGCCTTCTACTTCACCAAGACCTCCTTCTTTACGAGGGCCATCCAGTTCATAACAAAGATCTGCTGGTTCAAACGGGGCCTTCTAGTTTATATATCATCAGGGGTCCCTGTATCATGACAGGGACCTCCTAGTCCCATATGGACAAGATTATCTTTCATAATGGGGGCCTGTTAGCTCAAAACGGTGGCCTCCTAGTTCATAGCAGGGCCTCCCAGTTCACAACGGGGCCTCCTAGTTCATAATAGTTATCTCCAGCACCAATAAAGGGCCTCCTTGACACAAAATTGGGCCTCTGGATCTGCAGCATGGGCTACGCCATAATTCATAACGCCGGTCTCACAATCCATAAATGGGGTCTCTTGATGCAGAAAAGGGCCTTATGATCCCGATTTAGCGCCCTTTAGCTCAGCTCTGAGGGTTTTCTCGGTCGTAACTCCGGTAATCCACGTCAGTCTTTGCTTGAGCATAAGCGGCCTCCCAAAATCTTGCTCGGGGAAGCAACAACATACTCTTGTCCCCCTTCCCCAGCAGCGCCGCCTCTGGTAAGGGCACGACCCCAGGGAGAGTCGCGTGCGCCACGGCCGCCGGCCGCCGACCTGTTGGACTTGTTGGACGGAGGGATTAGGACCTTACACCCCGCCCGAAGACTGCGCGCTGGACGACCGAGCTCTGCACAGGCACCGCGCTGGAGCCAGAGTCACCAAAACCATGGCCCACCATCGCGCTGGAGCCGTACGCGAACCGCTTATCGTTCGTGAATGGCGACTTCTCCCAGATGGCTGAGACGGCACGCTCTGCTGGCGGGGTCAGGACCGGGGCGGACGAATCGCACGTGCAGCCGCGGCCACACCGGCGCGGCGGTGCGGCACTGAGTGACTGCCGGCACGTGGAGATACCGTCCATGCTTGCTGTACCACCCTACCCCTCCACAGCAAAGGAGCCACGAATGTAGCGTGTCATCACGAAAAAGTGGATACTGAAATGATAGCGACTAGTCTACAATGCCTATGACTGTCCTAGAACTAGCATACAAGCTGAAACCACCCCCAAAGCGTGGTTCCAGCTTATATCATCACGAGCGCCCGCTCATCAACAGTATCCTTGTTCAGCTCCGGCGTGTAAGCAAACTGTGCCAGATGTCGGATGGAGATGACTCAGCGGAGTCCGCCGCCTAACCGGCTTACGCTGTCTGGCCGCCCGGGGCGACCAGACACAGCCGTAGTAACATTCCAGGTCAGCGTCGACGAAAACAAAACATCACACTTGCCGACGGTGTTGTGCTCTTTATCCATGACCTTGCGATACGCTGGTGTTAGTGCGCGCATGTCCGCACAAAAACGCATGCGAGCGCGCGTTTGATGTCCGAAGACATGCTTAAATACAGACGGAGAGTTCGCATCACAATATCTCTGTACAGAAAGGTTCGCATCCGTAAATAGCCGCGTTCCAATCTCACTTTATACGAGTGATGTAAGCATCGCCAAGTTTGCATGGCGGATGTTCCTGTGGTGCCATCCGTCGGCGCTTAGTTAGTCGGCCCGGCAGAGAGGGCCGCCGCCTGCAGCGTTAGCATCAAGTGTACAGTCATGCTAACGCACACCAACAGATCATATTTAATGCCATGCAGCCGCACATCAGCGAAACGACCCCGCTGCCGAGCGCGCTCAGTTCCGTGCGCCGGCCAGTTTTCTCCCGAAAGCCGCCGTGTTAACTGGACCAGTTTTCTCCCAAAAGCCGCCGTGGCAGCAACAGTGAACTTCAGCTCTTCCCGTCTGTCTCAAAATATACGGCAAGACGAACGGTATTTGGGAAAATACCCACGATCCTTACAGAGCCATATTAATAGAGTGGTAGCTCGTGGACGCACGACCACATTCTCTTCTGTCATATTTGTTTGCCTCAGAGACGACATAGGGGAAGCATTCGATAAAAGTCGTCGCAGTGAGCTGAAAGGGAAAAGAGTCCTATTTTGAGATACATTTGCCGCGGTTCTCTGCTCTTCAAGCATCATGTGACGCAGTAGGTATGTTGTACCGATCATGAAGACATGGGTTCACATGTCGTATAACCGGATCCTCTAGTCTATGACGGACCCCGGCAGAAGAACCGCACGCCTGTGCGACAGCTCGCATGGCCCCGGGCCCTGGCTAGCAGACTTATTTCCAACCGCCTACCCCAGCCTGTGGCGTGGTCACGGAGCTCATCTTCCAGTCTGTGGCGTGATCACGGGGCTCATTCACCAGTCTGTGGCGTGATCACGGGGCTCATTCACCAGTCTGTGGCGTGAGCACGGAGCTCATCCACTAGTCTGTGGCGTGATTACGGAGCTCATCCACCAGTCTGTGGCGTGATCACGGGGCTCGTCCACCAGTCTGTGGCGTGATCACGGGGCTCGTCCACCAGTCTGTGGCGTGATCACGGGGCTCGTCCACCAGTCTGTGGCGTGATCACGGGGCTCGTCCACCAGTCTGTGGCGTGATCACGGGGCTCGTCCACCAGTCTGTGGCGTGATCACGGGGCTCGTCCACCAGTCTGTGGCGTGATCACGGGGCTCGTCCACCAGTCTGTGGCGTGATCACGGGGCTCGTCCACCAGTCTGTGGCGTGATCACGGGACTCATCCAGGCCATGCCTATCCGGGCCGCGGTCCTTATCGATAAAGTACCCACCCGACGCTGCTACCAAGACGCCACGAGAACCCGCGTCACGTGCAAGCAACTACACTTCGAGACGTAGGACTTGCCGCCACGCACTTCCCTCTGACGTCAGAGGCTTCAACTTGTGGACGGCGTCTGGGAACGACGCACGTGTGCCCAGCAGCCGTCATCTGGCAGGCTCCCGCCGTCTCGATCGTCTGGGATGGCTCCGAGTCCACGTGACCCGTCCAGTTAACTCAGTAGTACGTGCTCAGTGGTCGACGCGGTCCGTAATACCAATCATCCATGGTCATCCGTCGGAAGCTCGGAACCCTGGTCACCAGTTAAAAGTCCTGATTATTAGTAACCTGTCGGGAGCCTTGATCTCTGGTCCTGTCGGGAGCCCTGATCCCTGGTCACTTGTCGGGAGCCCTGATCTCTGATCATCTGTCGGGAGCCCTGATCCCTGGTCACTTGTCGGGAGCCCTGATCTCTGATCATCTGTCGGGAGCCCTGATCCCTGGTCACTTGTCGGGACCTCTGACCCAGTCCATCCGTCAGACACGCATCTCAGACATCCCGTCTGCATTCGGATGCATGGCGTACGAATGTCGGCAGTCGCCCAGCGTTTCGATTACATTGCAGCCGGCCGTCGAGTCCCTCGCCCGGCGGACGCGGCGGTGGTAGGACGGGCACGAAGGCCGTCCACTCCTCCGACGAGTGTGGCGGTCGCTGAACAAGTCCGTCGCCGGAGATGTGTCGCCGACCGGCGCCCCTCCCCCTCCCCCGTCCGGGCGGACCGGACGCCTTGGGGGACAGCGGCGAGACAGGGCCCGAGGCCAGCTCTGTCCGTACCGTCCCGGAGGTCAGGATGGGGTCACGCGCCAACATCTGTCCTGAAGGTTTTACTGCGGAGGCGGCGTCTGGCGCGGAGACGCTGGACAACAAAGAGCTGACACGAACACTTCAGGAAGAGCAGAGCTGTATCTGCTGCACCACCGGAGGCTTGGAGTACAGGGCCTCCGACCCAAGGCGACCCGATAAATCACCGCACCACTCTACAGGCGCGATCATTGCCAATCCAGCCGGATCGGCCCATTAGATCCAGTTTCAGGACAGGTCCAGATCCGGCCGACAGGTGCCAACTGCGACCGGGGAGGGAGACCGCCGCCTGACGATCGGGCGCGACGCGTCCCCTGCCCCCGGCCGGCCGACCAGGCCCCAAAACTGGTCGCGGCGGCAGCCGCCGCTGCCGCCGCCGCGCCAAGGTCGGGCAGGCCGCCCGAGCGGCGACATCCGAGCCCAACTCTTCCGCGCTGGGCAGGTCGCGACTGGCAGCTGTCAGCTGGGCCAGGGAGAGCAGCGCTGTGCTCTCGAAGCGCGCTAAGAGCCGCCCTGCCCTCGAACGCGGACACTAGCGCTGGCGTGGATGGCACGGGTTGAGCGCCCACCCGGCATCGCCTTCTTGAATCGCATCGGGTGCAGGTCGGGGTTCGGGGTGTGTTTCACGACCGGATTCTCATCATTTGGATGCTTTACCACTGACATCAGTCTGGGAGTACATCAATGGGCGTGTCTGGCCAGTCCATCAATCCTCTGAGAGGTGGCACCCGAAGACGAGGAACGCGCACTCCACCCATGAGAGTGAGACCGCAACCGGCTGAGGCGATCCCGGTGATACGCCGAGCCAAACCAGCTGACAACGGTCCCACTCGACATTGTCGACAATCCCGGCAGCAAGGTGTGCCACCACATGCGATAAACGAACACCAAATAACAACAGCATAACAGCAATAGTCAGAGCAAATATAACAAATAACGGGGATACGAAAAATGCTGTCATTTTTGTTCGATACTTTGTGATCAGAACGACGGCACATTAAATTAACTCATACAACAAGAGAAATACACACCCCTTGATCGACTTGTTCAACTAACAAGACCTATCTATATATTGTCCCACATTAATAGCATTTTCTACCATTGGACTGTCCTACCCAATAGATCACGTCATTCAGTCCGTTTGTTAACAGCAGCATCTTAGTTTGGAGGCCTTGCACAAATGTACACACATGGACGTGTTTACAGAAACGCGGCACTAGGAGCAGCGATCTCATTTGCACCCAGCGAGGCACGAGCACCGCGCGGCGCTCCGCACGCTGTGCAGAACTCCAAGCCGGGCACGATATGTCGCGGTGGACGGCAGATATCTCCCCAAATGTTTGCCACGAGAGGTTTCACGAGCAAACAGCATTACATAACCTCGGTCCTCGAAGGCCGGCCCTGCTCCCGCCCCATCTCATACACAGCAGACTCACGTGCCGTTGAGCGCGAGGCTTAACCAGTCGGTACATGCCGCGGGCGCTGTGCCGCAAATACCCCGCCGGCTGGGAGGAGGGCGATCTTCCAGCGCAGAGCAGCGGATGTCGGGGTCGTCACAAAGGTTCGTCACACCTTCCGCGAAAAATTTACACCAACCCTACGCTGGTGCAGTGAAGGGATTGTTTTTAAAACTTGACCCACGCCTTCCACTTTCTGAAGCGTGCCTACGCCCCTGCACGCATTGCATTCCGCACCAAGGTCTCTACGGTCCAACCATTGCGGCAGCGATACCGCACTATGAGGACATCGCAAGCCGGTGTCGCATCATGAGAACATCTCAAGGCAGTGTCGCACTGTGAGAGCATTTTAAGCCGGTATCGCACTATGGGACGATCTCAAGTCGGTGTCGCACTATGAGAACGTCTCAAGGCGGTGTCGCACAATGAGAACATCTCAAGCCGGTGTCGCACTATGAGAACACCTCAGACCGGTGTCGCATTGTGAGAACATCTCAAGTCGGTGCCGCACTATGAGAACATCTCAAGCCGGTGTCGCACTATGAGAACATCTCAAGTCGGTACATCCAACCATCAGCTACCGGAGAGCCATCCATCCACTGGTGATGTGTACCCTATCAGACGTTCCAAAAGCTTTTAAGTTCACATGTCATTGTTCCACGACGGCAATGCAGTTAACGCCAAGTCGAACAGCGTGATAAAAAAGCGATCAGACGGCTTGGTAGGCGCCGAAGGAACACGCAAAAGCCAGCCTGACGGTAGCATTTTTAGGGAACATCGCGTCGCACCTGGAACGCCCAGTCTCACCCGGAGCCCCGAACCAATCGGTAGTGAGGAATCAAACTGATTTTCGTTGACAAATACAATTCCGCTCGACATAGGCTGTCTGATCACAACGGTAGACTTGAAAACCAATCACGCGCGTCGTGCAGAAAGCTTACAGCGACGTTAAGCATGGGCCCAAATACGGGCTCGTGGGTATACATGAAGTAGGTGTTTACCAAAGGGTACAAACAAGCGTGCTGCTGGGCGTGGTGACACTCGTAAAGTGCACATTTGGGAGACGACGCCTGGCTTCTCTGAACGGGCGCAAGATGACGCAGGCTGGGGCAGGCCGTACACGGGCTGACGTACGCGGGCTGACGCACAGGGGCTGACGTACACGGCTGACGCACACGGGCTGAGGTACACGGCTGACGTACACGGGCTGAGGTACAACGGCTGACGCACACGGGCTGAGGCACACGGCTGACGCACACGGGCTGAGGTACACGGCTGACGCACACGGGCTGAGGTACACGGCTGACGCACACGGGCTGAGGTACACGGCTGACGCACACGGGCTGAGGTACAACGGCTGACGCACACGGGCTGAGGTACAACGGCTGCCGCC
Source organism: Pollicipes pollicipes (assembly GCF_011947565.3). Lineage (NCBI taxonomy): Eukaryota > Metazoa > Arthropoda > Thecostraca > Pollicipedomorpha > Pollicipedidae > Pollicipes > Pollicipes pollicipes. The sequence goes on from NW_023596921.1 coordinate 36,558,002, forward strand.
TTACACGAGGTACCGTACACGGGCTGACGTACACGGGCTGACGTACACGGTCAGACATACACGGCTGTTATACACGGCTGCCGTACACGGGCTCACGTACACGGGCAGCCGTACACGGCTGACGTATACGCTGCCGGACACGGGCTCACGTACACGGGCCAACGTACACGTGCTTCGGTACACGGGCTACCGTTCACGGTTGTCGTACACGACTGCCGTATACGGGCTGCCGTACACGGGCTGTACGTACACGGGTAGCCGTACAAGGCTGACGTACAAGGCTGACGTACACGGCTGCCGTATACGGGCTGCCGTCCAGGGGCTGTACGTACACGAGCTGACGTACACGGGTTGACGTACACGGGCTGACGTAAACGAGCTGACTTTCACAGGCTGACGTACACGGGCTGACGTACACGAGCTGACGTACACGGGTTGACGTACACAGGCTGACGAAAGCGAGCTGACTTTCACGGGCTGACGTACACGGTCAGACGTACACGGCTGACGAGCACGGCTGACGCACACGGGCCGACGTACACGGGCTGCCGCACACGGGATGGTGCACACGGGCTGACGTACACGGGCTGACGTACACGGGCTGACATACACGGGCTGGCGCACACGGGCTGGTGCACACGGGCTGACGTACACGGGCTGACGTACACGGGCTGACATACACGGGCTGGCGCACACGGGCTGGTGCACACGGGCTGACGTACACGGGCTGACGTACACGGGCTGACGTACACGGGCTGACGTACACGGGCTGACGTACACGGGCTGGTGTACACGGGCTGACGTACACGGGCTGATGTACACGGGCTGGTATACACGGGCTGAAGTACATTGGCTGACGTACACGGACTCACGTACACGGGCTGGTGTACACGGGCTGACGTACACGGGCTGGTGTACACGGGCTGACGTATACGGGCTGCCGTATAGCTCATGTACACAGGCTGTCGTACACAGGCTGAGCCGACCCAGCCGAGGCGGGACTGACCTGTCGGAGCTCTCGGAGCTGGTGGCGCGGTCGACGCGGCGGCGGCAGCCCATTTTCGGTGACCCACCCACTAGCCTAGCGCGGAGCGCGACGGCGGCTGTATCGTCGCCGGTGCCCACCTCGTGCGCGTCGCCGCCGCCGCAGCTGGGCACTCGCTGCGGCGCCGCCCCCGGCGCTATCGGGCTCCACACCGCGCCGTCGTCGGCAGAGCTGCCCGGCCGGGAGCCGCCGCTGCTCGGCGCGACGCCCCCCGCTCCCGACATTTTCGCCTCGACTTCGCGTCTGCGGCGAGCTTTCGGCTGCATCCGCCGCGTGGCGCTGCACCCACGGCGGATGACGTCACAGTGCGCCGCTCGAGGTCCGGTGCTCTGACTCCCAACTCCCGACCCTGATTGAACGCCGCGGAACTCGCCGAGTGCGGGAGTGGGAGACGGGGTCTCGCCCGGCAGCTGACCGACTGTCACGGTTCAGAGGGGGCGGTACACCCCACCGCCCTCGATCAATACTGAAATGGATGTCGGCAGGACACTAGTGCGGTCCGTCGCCTGACACCGCCGAGACCAACTCTATCATTCTTGGCATTCGCACGCCGTAGCAACGCTCGGTTAAATCCGGCAGTGGCGGTTTTCGTGTCCTTCGCTTCAAAATCATCGCAATAACTGCATATGTAACCAACTGACGGGAAGACAGTAATTTGTAAACAATCTTAAACACGGGAGAAGCAGCTCTGCTGCTTCCGTGTTTTGACAGTTATTTCGTCATTTTCTGTCTTGTCTGTACGAAAAATGTAGCAATTACATATATATATATATATATACATATATATATATATATATATATATATATACATATATATATATATATATATATATATATATATATATATACATACATGGAGTGATGGTGATTGAGCAAGTTACTTTAGGAAATTATAGACAGTGATACGGCTACGTTCACAAATACTACGCAAGAGGTTGGGTACATGAAATACAACCCAGCAATGCTCGTTTCCCGGAATGCTCCGAGGTGAGGTGCAGAGTGGTCATGTTGTACGTTCTGCCTTAGGACGCACGCCTCTTTGGCGGTATGTACTTTGTACCATGGGCGTGGTCACAAGGGGAGGGAAGAGAAGGGACGGAGAGGGACACGTCACTCGACGGATAGGAAGGGGAGGGGGTTGGCAGTCCCCCCATCCTAACAATCTTCTTGCAGGAAATATTATATTCTTCACAGTTCGCACATATTTTTACTAAGGGGAACATATTCCAATCCTTTACCATACTGGAGGTCCCTCATATCGACAGGATAACAGAAAAAAGCAAGCACGACGTTATTAGGACTCGGAAAGACTGCTTAACGATATCTGCCCTATACTGGCCTAGCACATTCAATGCCTCCGTACTTGGAGTTCAGAGTCAGATCAGGAGGTGATTGGATCGTAAAGGGTCGGCAGCCGGAGTCTGTGGACATAAGAACTGTTCTTAAAGGGAAAAGTGAACGCTCACATTGAATTATATTGCACTTGCTGCAGTGCAATATCTTTCACTTCCCAGGTACCACTGCTTTTTTGTGCACTCTCCGTCAATGAAATGATCATCACACGCTTTTAATCCGCTCATGCTATCACCGAAGACTTTGTCCTATCACCTTCGTGCTATCACCGCTTCTGCCGTCGTGTTTTGCAAGTATTTTGACGCACATAGGTACAGCCCTGCAGTTCTGTGCATGTTTTCTTTTCATTGCACACCTTGAAACATTTTTTACACAGGTGCCTTGCATAATAGCGCCTGGATATAATATTGTCTTACCCACTGCCTACTGCACTGCAGAAACGAGGAAACGGCGATACGTGTGACAATTCTGATCCTTTCTTCTGTTAAAGGTATACTTGAATCCATTTGCATTACATCTCTGAACAATCGTCTTTTCAAGAGCTTTGGTGTGATTAAGGTCGCCTTTGAAATGAAGACGGGCTCGGCCGGAAGGGGTCCCCGCGGTCACCGCACTTCCCGCCAGGGCGAGAGGCATGCGAGGCCCCAGCAGCTGAGTACGCCATACACCCCAGTGACGACGACGACGGCCGGGAAACGACAGCCCTTCCTCTTAATGCTTCCGGGCTTAGCAAGACACACAGTAACAACAACAACGACAAGACAAAACAAAGACAAAACTGTGGAGCGATGCGAGGCGAAATTTTTAAGTTCCATTTTTTAGCACCATCCGTTTTGTACCCGGGGAAATTTTAAAGTTCAAAGCAAGCCACTGCGCTGGCCGGGATTAGGTTGAGGTCAAAAACTAAATGTTTGAGCCCCCATAGCTTGCTTAGGTATATGAACAGATTTGGTGAATTTTGCAGAAAAGTCCCGCTGTGTGCTACATGTGCATGCACTGGCTTTGTCTAATCTTTAAGCATTCTATGATCTTACAATTTGTAACGGAACGGCTGTCAATGAGTACTCCGGTGGGGCCTGGCCGGAGTGGCAGGAACCAACTTTAGAGGAATGCCCCGAGTCACTGGGCCCGTAGTTTCTGTATTACCACCAACCAAACAGGACCGTAAACGCTTTAAATCTTTGATAGCCCGATTCCTGAAGTTTCTCTCAGTACTTGAATACAATAACTGAACTGAAATATAAGGCATTAGTTCCATACCTAAGAGTGGTCAGTAATTTGTTTTTGAATTTATTCCCATTAATCTGGCCTCTGTCAACAACCTGACCTGAAATGTCGTGTACAATCGAGGGCAATATTAATGAAATATTAAAGTAAATTCTGGAATGTAGCCAAGGATGGGGCACGGAGAAACCTAGCCCCCTGAGTCAGGGGTTTTCTACTCGAGGTACTGGGCGATCTTGCAGGAATTAGTACCAAGTTCGCGTGATTTCGGAAGGGGTTTGACATTTGGTCCCCGTGAGGAAGGTTTTAGATGCATGCCTGAGGAAGAAGCGTTGAAAATTTCGCGGGCATTGCGTTGTGTTATTTTCACGGCGCATTGGAAAATCTTTAAAGTGTCACAAATGTGTCCATCTAGTCGGGCACGGGGTTCCAACGCATCTTGATATGAAAGCATGCCGCTTAAAATGTGGTCTGCTTTGAGTCCATGGCGTTGTAACATGTCACTTATTTAATCTTAAGATACCAGATTCCATCCATTTTTCCCTCTTTTCAAGCTCTTACCATTCTTATTTCAGGTCGCGCAGAAGCTTCGCGTGCGAACCCTACGGAGACGCCCAGAGGCAGTGCCACCGGAGGGGCCAGGGGGAAGCGCCCCAAATATTAGCCACCGTGGCGGCTATATTTGCATCTCCTCCCCCTGTCCGCTCCCCGCAACGCGACGCGTACAACACGTACAACAACACGTACAACAACGCGCACAACACGCGAAAACCGATCAACGAAGTCATCAATTTTGATCGTCTTCTCATGACCAGTTCATTCACTTCTCAGTGAATGAACTGGTCATGACCAGTTCACTTTTCATGACCAGTTCGCCAGTTCATGCACATCTGAGCGCAGTTTCAGCGTGCGGCAGAGGGGCGAAAACTTGTTCCGCCAAAGGATGACGCGGAGCAGGGCCAACGCAGCAGCCGTGTGTTACGTGTTCCCCTTCGTCTGGAGCAAATGGATCCAGTTCACGCCGCGGTCCCTTTTGCCAGTCTAAACGCATCAAATCAAAGAACGCTTGGCTGTGCATGAGACCGCACCATAAACGGTGGGTGCGCAGATCTGGGAGGAGCATGCAAATTATGTGATCCTCGAGTAGCGTGTCAGGGATATGTCTTCTTAACACATTCATAAATGATCAAATTTACTGTTTGTGGTTATTTTTTCGATGAGGAAACAGGAACGTTTGGAATTGGACGTACAGGCCAGAGTATAGTTGCGAAGTAAACGTGCATTAAGTTTACTCTGTGGAATGTCTACCACTGTTCATACACACATTGCTACACTAATACATTATGTGGCCAGCTGGTCTAGATGGTCAGGAACACTTCTGAGACGAAGCTCCGACAAGGCGATAATTGTGTTTTGCCGCCGGCATGGAGCAACGGAAGTCCACCCACAATCAAAGGGAGATGGATGACATCCATTTGGATCATGTCTGTACAGCCAGCGTTCAAAGGGTCGATATTACATTTCAAAATTTTAGAGTCTCAGTTCTACCCCATCTCCGATTTCCGAGTCCCCATGCCTTACGGTGGTGCCACTAACGACACATAAGGAATTTGAATAGCGATGATCATTTACGAGAACACAAGTTATTAAACGCGTGATTTCTCATTCATTTGTTTATTCAAGTGTCGTGATGATTTTATGCATTGCCTTCCCACTATCCAAAATTGATGGCACCATCCTCGCTTTGCACTATCATTGTGGAAAACATTTTAACATGAAAAGCATGCATTGATATCAGTGGCGTACGCAAACACACCAAATTTTGCTTTGGGCTTCCCAGTCTACTCTACCTAATTCGCCACGGGACGATCAAAACGCTAAATACAGTCAGAAACAGACTTTCATAAGCAAAATAGGCGTTTTGCAAAGGCCATCGGAAGGCTATGATAACGCAGAGAGGGGATGATTCAACTACAACCTATTGGGTCTTGCTTTTTATGTGCTAACACAGCTATTGCACTTGTTCACCGTGTGATCCCGGGTGATTGTAGGAACACATGAATATATTAATGTTACTGGCGTGGAGGATGTAGGAATGCTACATAAAGGGTTCCGCACTGATCATCACGCAAGACCTTTTGTGGAAGGCTTTGCGCCGGTGTACGTGAATCAGTTACCAGAGCAAAACACAAGATGTCCCCCCCCCCTGACTTCGCCCCTGTGACGTCTCCTCAGGCATATGCAAAGATGCAGAGTATTGCTGAAATGGTGAGCAGATCGATGTAGTTAAAACCCTGTTAAGGGATATCGCACGTCCATCTATGTCATCCAGATAAAAACAAGGAAATTGGTTATCATTTAAGATGGCGCTGACCGCTACCTTGAATTCTGAACAAAAAATGTTCAAGGCTGTATAAATAACAGCCAGGCTGATTTGGTTTCTGTAGCACGCGCTCGGGTGGGGGGCCAAGTTGACCCCCAGGTTTTTTCCACAATGCATTACGAACGGCGCGGTAGCTGTTCGGTTGTGTACGCGGTAACTGTAGACAAATGAATGGCAGATCGTTTGGCATTACAAATTTAGATGTACCTTGTAAGGTAAGTGACCCACAAGTCCATGGCAGGCAAAGGATTCTGCGAAGTCAATTTCTAGGAAATCGTTCGATCTGATGCACCAACGGAGTATTGTACGTGACCATACATCTCTGAGATACCTTCTTAGGCAACACAACAATTGAATGAACAAATTAAATTGACCTAAGGTAAGCTATGAAGGTCAGATCAAGGTCAAAGCCAATCCGTTTTAGTACTCTGGAGCTTGCTGTATGGGGTAGGTTCTGGTGCTGATTTCGAATTTATTAATAACAGGAACTGCATAGTACATGTTCTATGCACTTCTCAAAGGTCATAATAGGTCGCTGACCTAAAATGACCAAGATCAACATTTTGTTTTCAGGAACATATCGCCTAGCGTAATCTTTGTCGCTTATTCAAATGCAAAACTCAAAGCAGTCTTGTCTGTTTTTGGCCTCCATGACCTTCGAAAGATCAAATAAGGTCACTGATCTTAAATGATCATGTCACCTTTTGCTTCGAACAGGTATCTAGGGTCTGGGGCACTTAAGAGACCAACCTAGAGATTGACCTTGATTGACCTTATTTGACCCGAAGGTCATGGCCTAGGAACCTCAAATTTTGATCTGAGTGAGTTCAGGTACAGACCAACACACCCTGTAAATTTGGTGTGTCGAACTCTCTTAGTTCCTGAGATCTCAGGGGAAGGGTTCAAGTTGACCCCACCCGAGCAAAGGGTATCCGGTCGGCCACCCAGGCCCGTGTTAATATAAATAACGTATTTCCGCGGAGAAATTTGCGATAGATAACATTGCAGAGTCAACACTTTGGCGACTTGACTACTAGATCACCGAAATTCTGGACATTAAAATATTTTGCACTCATCCAACTTGCAAAAACGCGTCCCTGTCTACACGCAGGTATGTAGCTCGCGTGATATCACAGTTATAACCGCTCTCTTTAATCATCCCGGCTTAAAATTGAGATTCAGAACTGGTTAGAACGCGGCGCAAGTAGTGGGTACGGTTTGTATCGTCTACGTTATGTGTTATGCACAACAATTCGACATCCACGCGGTTGTAAAATGGGAATGTTATGTGAAAATTAGTTTATTGAAATAGCCCTCGAATCGGTTTTTTTTCTCGGAAGTCACAAAATCATAAATTCAAAGTGAAGGATCCGAGGCCCAAGCCAAGTATGGACGAAACCAGATGATTTGCAACTCCATAGCTCGGCCCAGCTCTACAGACATATATATATATATATATATATATATATATATATATATATATATATATATATATATGTGTGTGTGTGTGTGTGTGTGTGTGTGTGTGTGTGTGTGTGTGTGTGTGTGTGTGTGTGTGTGTGTGTGTGTGTGTGTGTGTTTATATATAGAACGCGGCCGCCAGTATTGGTGCGTAAAGCCGAGGGGCAGCCAGAACATCGAACATCTCCGTTCAGATAGCATACATCTTGTTGACGAGAGGTGCACATGACTATACATGTATATATATATATATATATATATATATATATATATATATATATATATATAGCATAAACAAGACTTTGAAATATTGTCGTCACTCTACATGATGCCAACGGTCAGGAAAGAAGAGCACGCGATCGTGTTGCTCGACGAACAGGCGCAAAATAAATACCTGTTGCGGCTCACGCCAGTGCAATGATCTGGTGTCGTATCAGCGTTTGCAACTATGCTATTTCAGCATTCTTCGTCATCTGCATGAAGTTCGTAATTGGAAGTTTGCGATAATTTCTAGCTGTAAGGTTGCATTGTTCCCATACTTTGTTTTTCCCAGCGAAGAGAATGCCGTGCATAGGGTTTGCCCTAGTCGGGTTTCGTCCGCTCTGCACAGGCGGTGACATCGCTGGTGCCGAGAGTTAACACGGCGCGGCCGCTGGCGTTAGTGCGTAAAGCCGCGGGGCAGCCAGGACATCGGAAATCCTCGTGTAGATAACGTACAGCCTGTTAACGCCAGGTGCACATAACTATCGAGCCAACTACGAAGAATTTAATGGCGAGCTTGGAGCTGTGGTTTGTAAGGCTATGCTGCTAACCATTCAAGAACAATGACATGAAATTGTCATGGGTAAACACAAGAACCATGGAAATGGGACGGCCAGAACATCGAGTTCTCCTCGTATTGATAATGACTAAATTGTTAGCGACAGGTGCATATAACCGGCAAACGAATCGCGTAGAATTCAACGTTAAATATTATGATGTGATTTGCAAGCTTATGCGGTCGACCCCCCCCCCCCCCCCCCCACAATAAAATCGGCACGGAAATTGAGCACGCTAATGCGCGACCTACTGCAGAGATGGGCGGCCGGGACACCGAACTAACTTCGTAACGATAGTGAGCAAACTGTTGAGGGCAGCTGCGCATAACAACAGATCCGAATGCACATAATTTAATTAGGAATATGATGGTATCATTGCAAGCTTATATGTCAAGTGGTTAAGATTCAATCGACGTGAAAAGTGAATACGTCAAAGCGTGAGCTCCTGGGGCTAGATAGTCTGAACACCTGGCTGCTGTTTTAAAGTACCGGTAACAAATATATTTTAATGATAGGTGAATATATCCGCAAACCAATTCAATGGAATGAAATGGCAAGTGTGCTCATGTGCTTTGTGAGCTTGTATTCAACAAAACCACTAAACTTTATCGGCGTGGGAAGTAGCCAGAAAAATAAAGCATTCGCCAAATAGGCGTTGACAGGAAGGAAGCAAGCAAAGTAGCTATCTCTCCCTCTCCAACTTACGAGAACTTCCGTTACCTCTGCGCATATGCGGGGACCGGCTAGCACCCTGCGCTGAGCGCTGATCGTAAAGTTGTTTTGTTGCGGGGGTGAGCAGCAGTGTTACATGAAGCTGTTAAACCGGGAAAGGTCACCTTTTATGACGGGGCCCAAATGTTCCCACGGAGGACTGAGCAAGAGACGACCGACGCCGAAACACAGCCAGCGATGAGCCAGGTTCACACAGCGCGCGTGCTGCCTGTGAGGCTTCGTACACGTGACAGCCTGTGGGTACACATCATTGCGGCTTTTGAAGCTATGCTCAGATCAATGCTATCATTGGAGCGCACCGTTATTCGTGTACGCACGAAGATTCGTCAGCAGTACCGTTAAAGCTGTTCCGGCTAAACAGGCCGCATCAGGTACATATCGTGCTCTGCATCCCGGTTTGTCTACTGTTATCTGCAGATGGTTTCTTCTATCTGTAGGTCTACCCGCATGCCAATTCGGCGCTAAACATAGCGACGTCTGCTACACGCAACAAAAAACGTTGCTAAACGCGACATTCGTGGCCCGACACTCGTGGTGACTATGCAGACAGGTGGAGACCGTGCATTGACAGCCCCGCGCACAGGTGCGAACCGAGCACGGTCGGCCCCGCAGACAGGTACAGGCCGAGCACGGCGGAATGTAGGTGGTCACGGGCCGAGCACGATGGCTATGCACACAGCCACGGACCGAGCGCTGCGGTACGTGGATATCCACGTCCCGAGCACGGCAGCCACGTGGACAGGTACGCAACGAGCAAGGTCGGCCCCGCAGACAGGTACAGACCGGGCACGGCGTCTGCACTGCAGCAAACAACAGACTCTCCACGCTGCAGCCCCGCTGCTCAGCTGCAGCAGACAATTCAGACTCGCCACGCTCGCCGCTCACTCGCACCACCGGCGGCGGCACGGCCTCGGGTTACGGGGCCGTAGAAAATCAAAGTGCGCTGAAGGTTGCCACATACGTGGGTATGTGGCTGAATGGCTGAATGGCTGAAGGTTGCCACATACGTCATTATACTTGTTGAATTCTGCGCGATCGGTTCGCTGGTCACATACGTCTGCCACGAACAGTTTGCTCGTTTTGGACACAAAGGCAGCGCGATGTTCTGACCTTCCTATTGTAAATAAGTATTGTGTGCGTGTCTTCGCTTTTTATGCCACTGCATTTAGACAATTTGCCGCATATGCTTGCAAGATTCATCATGATATTCGCCATAAAATTTCACATGGTTGGCTCTCCGGTTATATGCGCCTTTTTCTAACGTTTTTTTAAAGTATATATACGACTATTTTAATGTTCCGGTTGCCCCTCAGAATTACGACCGAAATCCAGCGTCCCGCAGCGCATTGAAGTATCGGCAGTGACGTGTGACACCAGTGACGTCACGCTAACGTTAAGCGAAGATAAAACGAGAATCACTTTAGCTCTCCGCGTTTTAGCCCCCTTCCACGGCCTTAAGCACGGCCCATGCGAACAGCAGTGTCCAAACACCTCCCATTATTGGTTCTGGATATTCCCGCAACGGGTCACACGTATCAGATAAATGGTGAGAAAATGCATACCACGAATCGTTCGATCAAAAGAGCACCATACGAAAAATTCCGTACGTAGAGGCGGGGATGCTGAAAACCGCATAAAGGGAATGCTATGTTCACAAATGCACGAGGGACATTCGCATAACAAAGGGAACGCGGCATGGAGAATTGCGTTGGCGAATATGTGTGACGCGAAAAACTGCTCAGCCAAACAAGAACAATACCGCAATGCATGCTAAGTTTTACCCAGGCGGAAATTCGTCGACGCCTAGCTTGACGCTGACGAAGTTTGGAAACGCGAATAGGCCTCTGAGCCGCAGCGAATGCCATTAAGGACATCTGCGTACATCTTTAGGTCTATCACGTACCTTTCGCACACTTCATCGCACCCTGTCCTAACAAAACGCAGCTGCGAATTCCGTCACAGCGCACTTTTGCAGCACGAAAGAGAGTGATGCGATGTTTTGAACACACAAAATAGGATAACAAATCGGCTCATTTACTTATCATATTCGCTTTGTTTATATGATAATTATCTTAACGCAACATCGTCCATGCGTACATAGTCTATCTCACAGGCATGATATACGAAGATGTCGTATTTATATGTACATTTGTGTCGCATTTCTATGTCAGGATCTCGGCGTAGCTGACATTTGCCCAAGGGAAAGATGCTGAGGATCCAATACGGCACTTTGCATAAATTGGGTTAGCTTTCGCGCTGGATACAAGCTCCAAAACGGGCGCATTGTTTGGGCTGGGTAAATGCGACGATCGGCTGGTACTGTTGGCCCATTAGGGCACGGTCACGTCGTCAGCCCACTAGGGCACGGTCACGTCGTCAGCCCACTAGGACACGGTCACGTCGTCAGCCCACTAAGGGACAGTCACGTCGTCAGCCCATTAGGGCACGGTCACGTCGTCAGCCCATTAGGGCACGGTCACGTCGTCAGCCCACTAGGGCACGGTCACGTCGTCAACCCACTAGGGGACAGCCACGTCGCCAGTCTGCTAGGGGACGGCCACATCGGCACGGCAGCTCACTAGAGGACGGCCACATCATCAGCCCGTTAGGGCACGGTCACGTCGTCAGCCTACTAGGGCACGGTCACGTCGTCAACCCGCTAGGGGACAGCCACGTCGGCAGCTCACTAGGGGACGGCCACGTCGTCGGCCCGCTAGGGCACGGTCACGTCGTCGGTCCACTAGGGGACGGCCCTGGTAACGGGACCGAGGGCAAATTATCTTGTGGACTCGGACGGCACAACTTAGTGAGGGATTTGGCACACCCGCAGCATTCTCTGCTCACGAAGTGTCGTGAATGAAGTCATCGACTGAGCGAAACATTTGAGGCCATTCCCAAAATATAAACGTGATATTTTCGTGTTCAGGCTATGCATTGTGTGCTTCGCATGAATGTCAACACCCGGACCAACTATATAAATATGTCTTGCATAGTATTGAGCGAGCGCGCGTGGGCGGCCCGTCGCACCTGGTCGGCTGCCTTGCAACAAAGATCGCGTTGCTGTCGCCACCAATACCCAAGGGGCCACGTGGCTGTCTAAGCGGACGCATGCCACCTGGTGCCGCCACTTCGAAACGGCAGCTTGTTGGTGCAATATATTTCTGACCACCGGAACAACGCAAACCAATCACTACAATGATATCAAAGCAAAGCCCCACACGGAGGCTTTGCAATCACTACAAAGCCCCACACGGCAATCACTACAAAGCCCCACAAGGCAATCATTACAAAGCCCCACACGGAAGTGAACAATGAGTTGCAGTGCCGCCCCAGTGGAGTTGCACCACCTGCACCCTATCGCCGCTCTCATACCCGGCCGGCTCTGGTCACGCGCTGCGCGCCGCGCCGCAGACGCCGCGCGAGGCCCCGTGGCGGCCGGCAGCGGTGCCGCAAGCCCTCCTCCACGGACTGCCCGCCGCGTGTCAAACACACGCCCTCTTATAAAAGTGTATTTTTGCACCCCTATCGCACGCATGCATACTACATTCGATGTTCGAAGTAAAACCGAACGCTCGCGCTGCGGATAATTACTCGCTGCATTATCTTACGCTAACAGTAGATTGATAGCAAAGTTACTCAACCATTTGCCATGGTCGTTTTCAGCGGTCTTAAAACATTTTCAGATGAGCTGGCATCTCAGCTACAGCTTCACCGCACGGTGTTCGCAAATGTGGAGGACATATATTTGAACACTGACGCGATGACCATATCTTGCCAGTTACTCTTGCACGATTCGCGAATACGGGGACAACACCGACTGATGACTGACTGCCACTCTGTAATTCGTATGCGTAACATCGCATACATATAGCAGCCGCTGGTTCCAAAGGCTTTCACTTGGCACGGGTATTACGTGCATAGACCGACGCAGAAGCCATCGGTGCGTCGAGGCGGATGACATGACATACTACCGGCACGACCCGTCCGGTAAAGCAATTCCAAACCCAACCTGAACCCAAGATGGGTGCGCATGTGTGGTTCACACTGAAAACGACGGATTCTATGCCGGCTACGGCTTCCGCCCAGCTGACCGAATATTTCGAAAGGCACTTAACAATAGTGATAGCATCCAGCGGGCTTAAACAGCAAACAGGCGCTCGGCGGCTCCTCACACACAAGAGGGACAACAAAAGAAACGGCAATAAAGCTGCTCTAGTAAAAAACAACACGCTACCTGACGACTAATGTGCGTAGACATCTAGCCCCACGAGGGGTGGAGGGAAGGCGAGGGAGGGGGTGGCAGCTGCCTGGCGTCGCGGAGTGACCGGCAGGGGTCACAACACAATGAGCGCTGCGCAGCCGCCGGCTGTCGGATCAACGAGCGCACCGCTGCGCCAGCACACCAACACCCACCCCTGTGTCGTTTACCTCAGCGTGAGTGCAGGCTTATGCAGCTGTGAGAGAACCCAAGCCAATAGCAGAGCGCCACCGCCGGGGCCGACCCTTCGGCCACGCAGTGGTGGGGAGTGGACCGACGACGGGGGACGGCGGGCGAAGTCTGCTGCTGACGCCGCCCGCCCCCCGGGAGGACGACAGATTGTATGGTAATCACCAACACGCGGCGGCGACGCCCGCCATGTCAGAAGAGCCAAGACCACGCCCGACACCAGACACAGACCCGTACCAGCGCGCCGCCTCCACCCCGGCCGCCTGAACTGCGGCCAGAGCGGTGAGCGAGGAACACAGGCCAGCCGACCGCCAAGCCCGACGGTCGGCGTGGCCGCAGCCGGCTCGACCGAGCGCGGCGGCAGAAGCCGGCCGGCGGCGACCGAGCCCAGCCCGCGTCAGTTCCCGACGCCTCCGACAGGCGGCAGCAGCGTCGCGGAGCCGCGAATGCAGTCTGACGTGTCCATCGTGCGCACCAGGGTCGGCGAGTGCCTAGCCGAGCATGAACCGGGCATTTCTGAGCCCACGGCTGCAACACTGCTGCAGTTGACTCCCGGTCTTTACGTGGGCCCTCACAAACAGAACACCAGCCCTAGGCCTACCACGCCGCGCAGGTCATGCTGCAGGCGGCACAAGCGGTCTCATGTCTTCGCGGGCACCCCAGCTCTCGGCCATGTCCACACGCCAACTCTGACCCGACCTCAAGGCAAGGCGATCGGCAACAAGTCTCAGCTGGCAGCGAGGCGTGAGGGAACATCACAGCGACAGGTAAAACACACCGGCACCTCCGCCTGCGCTGAGAGGCAGCGCGGGCCGGTCGCGGCACGGGACGTTCAACAGGAGGCCAGCGCTGGCGTCCGGCCGCGGGGAGCTGACGGCGACGGCGGCCGCCACCGCTGCGGGCGGTCCTGCCTCGCGCCGCGTCTACGTCCACATGTAGGTGGGCACCAGCGCCTCCTTGGTGCCCAGGTCCGGGGTGAGGTCCTCCGACTCCAGGAACTCCAGCGGCAGGTCCACCAGGTGACCCTGTCGACGGCAGCGTTCCGGGTTAGCGGCTGCGGAGGGGAACGGGCAGTCGTGCGGCGGGGACCGCTCGCACATGCTACCCGCAATGCAGGGGATTTGGGGGGGGGGGGGGACCGGGAAAGTGTCTCAAGCACCGTGCACCGTGTATCTCCACTGGGTCAGCAATGCATGCTGTTTGGTTGAAGCCCCAGCAGTGAGTACAGTGCGTCTTCGCCCATACCAGTTTGCCGGGACATGCAAGGTTCAACGTTTAGCATGAATTTGAATCGCTACAAAATGAGCATCGCATGCGTATCGGGTTGCACGTAATTCTAGCATTCGCCTATATGAAACCGCTTTCTCCAAGTTTGAGTCCAAATCTGGTGGCTGGAAATAATCCCTTGACACCGCATATAATACCACCTGCGCCCGTCAACGTTTCATTCACTTTAAATGATCTGGATCTTTTAAAAAACAATGTGTGTGTGGAAGCAGCTATTACTGCTACCAGTGGGTACCGCGATTGTTGGCGCTGGCACACACAGCAAGTCTACCGCTCGCATAGGTCAGTCGCACGCGGTCTATCACTTTTAAACCTTCATGGCACGCACAACAACCAGGGACAACAAATGCAAGCAAGCAGGCGACGAAACAAGGAATTCCAGACGTTACAAATACCGGGCAAAAAGAATGAGCAGCAGCGGCGTATTATCATACAATGATTAGCAAAAAAGCTGGTCAGCGAACTGTAAGTCATTGCGGCTTACAGCTTTGCGTGACATAAGGTTGTCTTTGTGTGTGTCATAACTATCACACAGCATAAATAAACACTAATACTAGACAGCCCAAAACGTCACAACCAAACTGCTATTGTACCCCAGCCCATCTAGCAATTTGGGTTAAGCATCTTAGGCGTTAATCGGGCGTTCGGGACACAACCGCATACATTTATTTGCCCAATCTGGCAACCTCGACTCTATACGGATACATTGGCTCGACACACCATTTAAGTGGTTGGCATAAGCCCACTTCCCCCAATAAAAGGACACCAAATGTACGAGGATTAACGCCCTATCTCGAAAAAGGCTGACTTAAGGTTCTTCAGCATGTTGGTGGGGTGTAAACCAGCTTTCGAATCGTAAGCCAGCCGTGCTCGATAGCGGATGCAGGGAGCGACGACCAGCTACTAACGACTCGCCACTGAGCCCTCCTCGGGGCCTGTCGGCTCCAATTTCGGCGGAAGGCGAGGACAGGGGTCCTTACAGCCACCTGAGTTGGCAACGCTGCGTTCTCGCACAGCCCGCCGTGTTCCAGACGTCCCATGGCGTTGTGTGGAGCACGCGACACCCGCAGCGGCGACAGAGCGCGAGACTCCACTTCAGCACACAATACGCCACCTGCCCCCACGTCACTGCTCCGTCACCCGTCTCTGCACGCAGCGCCACCTATGCACCAGCCGGGGCGTACCGGCACGGACCCGGCACCGCCCAGACATCGCCACAGCGCCACCTACCCGCCAGCCGGAGCGTCCCGGTACGCACCCGCCACCGCCCCGACGTCACGACAGCGCCACCTACCTGGCGCGCCGACACCTACCGCTAGGTCCAGAGCGCGGTGGGCATGAGCGCCTCCTTGGTGCCGCGGGCCGGCCGCAGCTCCGCGTCACACAGAAAGTGGAGGGGCAGGAGCACCAGGTGGCCCTAGGTCACAGGCGGAGGCGGTGAGCGGGCCGGTGAACGGCGCATGCGCGGCTCAGCCGCCGGCCGGTTAGTCTGCAAGCTGCTATGTACAATGGCGTGGTGGCATGCCTGTCTGGGCCGGCGCCGCCCACCGTCCCGGCTGGGATGGCGTGCTCGCCGAGCCGTGGTGTGTGCACAGCAGTGGGTTAGTGCCAGGCACACGCTGCGATGCAGTTTAGGGACGACGGAACTGCGAGGAAAGGTGCGTTGAACGGCCTTCAAAGCTCCATTACACATGCTCGAAGAGTGTGACAGTCGACAGAAGTGTCAGCTATGGACGACGGATCGGGAGGAAGCGTCCACCGCGAGGACGCCACCGCAGCTATTTACACAGCAGTAGCGTCCTTTGTTAGGTGGTTAGGGTTACCCAGCAATGGGCACACGGCATGCCAGCCGACACCGTCTCTCTAGAACACCGCACATTTCAAGGCATATTATTATCTACAGCGTAGCTAAAACGGCGTAGCTAAAACGGCGTAGAGCTAAAACGGCTAGCTAAAACAGCGTAGCTAAAAGGGCGTAGCTTAAACGGCGTAGCTAAAACGGCGTAGCTAAAATGGCGTAGGTAAAACAGCGTAGCTCAAACGGTGTACGTAAAATGGCGTCGCTCAGACGGCCAAAGCCTGTCAATCAGAGGTTGTACCGGACCAAACCGTGACGCTACGCGAGCACGACTACGCTCTAGCTAGGGCGCGAGTCACGGGTGACCCACCAGCATGCCAGCTAGCGCTATCGGACGGTACAGTCGAGCCGTCCTGACGATCACAGGGGCCCCGCGCGGCCGGCCAGCACCCCACGCCACCTACCCGTATGTCCTTGAGCATCTCCTTGGCGCGCGACGGGTACGACAGCACCAGCGGCACCTCCGCTTGGAACGTCTGCAGCTGGGCGAAGCTCTTGACAGAGTCGGTCGGGATGCAGCGGAACACCTGGCGCGGACGGAGGCGGCCGACTGTCAGCAGAGCGGAGCACGGCGCCCAGCTGCGCCAGCCAGCAGCCGGCTGGCCCCGTCACGAGGTCGGCACACGCGCTGGCTCTTTCATGCATTGGCCCATCTGGACAGCATCCAGTCACGGTCTCATCAATTCCTCCCGAATACACCAGGGACATGTGACAGCCCCTGCGGGGCTTGACCCAAAGCCCGCCAGCCGAGTCCCAGCACCCCGTGCCCAACCCACCTTTTCGAACACGTCCGTGTTCTTGCTGGACGCCTTCAGCCAGACGCCCTTGTAGAAGGCGTCGCTGATCGGGTCGTTGACGTCCACGTCGTCGTTGGGCGTCTCCAGCAGACCCAAGTGCTCCTTGAACAGGTGACGGCGCATGGCCCCCGCGTACTTGCCCACCTTGACCGCCTCGCCGTTCATCACGCCCTCGTCAAACTCCAGATCCTGCGGGGCGGCCAGCCGGTCAGTGACGTCACCGGCCTCAATGTCGGTGTGACGTCACGGGGCGCGTGCGAACTCGGCGGCCTTACGCCGTGGCCGTGTCCTGGCCAGACGTCCCTCAGTCCGGCACCGCGAGTGCGAGCCGGCTGCCGTGTCACAAGCCACCGCCCGTTCGCGACCACGACCTCGCACCTACACAGGCCGCCAGACGTCCCTCAGTCCGGCACCGCGAGAGTGCGAGCCGGCTGCCGTGTCACAAGCCACCGCCCGTTCGCGACCACGACCCCGCACCTACACAGGCCGCCAGACGTCCCTCAGTCCGGCACCGCGAGAGTGCGAGCCGGCTGCCGCGTCACAAGCTACCGCCCGTTCGCGACCACGACCTCGCACCTACACAGGCCGCCGCGCCCGCGCGTGACGCCGCTTCGCCGGCCCGTCCCCGGTGCTCACCTCCACGACCATGCAGACCTCGGAGTCCCTGTTGCCCATCATGCTCCTGTCGTTGACGTTGGCCGAGCCGCAGATGACCGTGTCGTCGTCCACGATCATCAGCTTGCTGCAAAACACGCACACACACAAATCGTGAGCTGCGAGGGCCCGCAGAGACCACTACAGGGCTCAGGGAGACGCGTTGACCGAAACGGAACGGGACAAATGCGCACAGGTCGAGCAATGGCGTGTCAGAGTGCAGTGAGCTAGCGTTTCATGTGGAACTGGTGCACATATCGACTATCTAGCTGACAAAATAAAGCAGCCAGATCGGAAAAGGCGGTCACCTACAAGTCACGCACAGTCTGTCACAGCCGAGTACACAGGTATACAGCATATACTGCACCAGTGCGCTGTAACAACCGGAAACTAGAAGCAAAGGCTTTCGGGATCGACGTCATGTGGCTACACATTTGCAACATGATACACGCGACTTGTTGCGACAAAGCGTCAATCTGGACCCCAGCCATCGACACTGAGGCCGACGTCGTTCCCAGCCATCGACACCGAAGCCGATATCGACCTCAGCCATAGACACTGAGGCCGACATCGTTCCCAGCCATCGACACCGAGGCCGATATCGACCTCAGCCATCGACACAGCGTCGATCTTGACCCCAGCCATCGACATTGAGGCCGACATCGACCTCAGCCATCGACACTGAGGCCGACATCGACCCCAGCCATCGACACCGAGGCCGATATCGACCTCAGCCATCGACACAGCGTCGATCTTGACCCCAGCCATCGACATTGAGGCCGATATCGACCTCAGCCATCGACACTGAGGCCGACATCGCTCCCAGCCATCGACACCGAGGCCGATATCGAACTCAGCCATCAACACAGCGTCGATCTTGACCCCAGCCATCGACATTGAGGCCGACATCGACCCCAGCCATCAACACTGAGGCCGACATCGACTCCAGCCATCGACACCGAGGCCAATATCGACCTCAGTCATCGACACAGCGTCGATCTCGACCCCAGCCATCGACATTGAGGCCGACATCGACCCCAGCCATCAACACTGAGGCTGACATCGACCCCAGCCACTGACACCGAGGCCGATATCGTTCCCAGCCATCGACACAGCGTCGATCTCGACCCCAGCCATCGACGCTGAGGCCGACATCGACCCCAGCCACCGACACTGAGGCCGACATCGACCCCAGCCATCGACACTGACGCCGACATCGACCCCAGCCATCGACACCGAGGCCGATATCGACCCCAGCCATCGACACCGAAGCCAATATCGACCCCAGCTATCCACATCGATGCCGATATCGACCCCAGCTACCCACATCGAGGCCGATATCGATCCAGCCGTCAACACAGCGTCGATCTCGATCCCGGTCATCGACACCGAGGCTGACATTGTGCGCCGACCACTGCCAGACCATCCGCAGCCACGGACCGGGCGCCTGTGCCGGCAGTGATGCGGTTCGATAAGACGTGGACCTGACCGGGTGTCACCTGTGACTTGAGCTCGGCTGGCCCCGCCCGCCACCAGCTGTCCTCGGAGGACCGGCCCTCACCTGTGACCTGAGCTCGGCTGGCCCCGCCGGCCATCAGCTGTCCTCGGAGGACCGGCCCTCACCTGTGACCTGAGCTCGGCTGGCCCCGCCGGCCATCAGCTGTCCTCGGAGGACCGGCCCTCACCTGTGACCTGAGCTCGGCTGGCCCCGCCCGCCACCAGCTGTCCTCGGAGGACTGCCCCTCACCTGTGACCTGAGCTCGGCTGGCCCCGCCGGCCACCAGCTGTCCTCGGAGGACCGGCCCTCACCTGTGACCTGAGCTCGGCTGGCCCCGCCCGCCACCAGCTGTCCTCGGAGGACTGCCCCTCACCTGTGACCTGAGCTCGGCTGGCCCCGCCCGCCATCAGCTGTCCTCGGAGGACCGACCCTCACCTGTGCACGTAGATGAGCTCGGTGACCGGCTTGCCGCCCAGCTCCGAGTGGGTGCGCAGGCCGTGGAAGCTCACGAACTCGGTCGGGTCGTTCACGCCGCGGTCCTGCAGCCGCTTCAGCAGGCTGAACTGGCCCCTGCGGTCACCGATCACCGGTCACCAGTCCCCAGTCACAGGTCGCCGGATACAGGTCACATGTCACTGGTCAGAGGTCACCAGTCACCGGTTACGAATCATCAGTGACGACAAGCGGCAATCAGCGGCTGCCACAAGGGGGCCAGAAGTGAGCACACGCATGCACATGGGAACACGAACAACGCACATACCTGCGCGTACTGAATACAGGTCGCGCCTGAGACCCCGTAAATCTTCGGTCATATTCATAGCCAAGGACTTAACGGCTTGATGCACGACAATCATAAAAAATAAATAGAGCCAAAGCTCACGTGAGCGTGACGCGCAACCACAAGCTCACGTCCATCCTCCCACAAAACCGGCGGCCCGTCACCCATCTCCGGGTGCGCGCCCTCGGCGGCATCACTCACCGACAGATGGACGAGTAGTTCCAGTGGGTGATGGCCTGGATGGCCGTGCCGCCTGCCGTGCCCACCTGGCCCTCGAAGCCCGGCAGCAGCGGCACGATGACGAACACGCGGAACTTGGAGCCGTCCCTGCCGGCGGCGACGGCGCCCGTCACCACCCCGCTGCAGAGTCGGGAGATGTCTGGGGCCGGAGGGATGTCTGGGTCCGGGGTTATCTGTGGTCGGAGGAATGTCTATGGCCGTGGGGGGAGGGATTCTGTGGTCAGGGGGTGTCTATGGCCAGGGAGATGTCTGTGGTCGGGGATGTCTGGGGCGGGGGATGTCTGGGGCCGGGGGTTATCTGTGGTCGGAGGAATGTCTGTGGCCGGAGGGGGAGAGGGGTTCTGTGGTCAGGGGGTGTCTATGACCAGGGAGATGTCTGTGGTCGGGGATGTCTGTAACCGGGGGATATCTGGGGCCGGGGAGATGTCTGTGGCCGGAGGGGGGGGGGGGGGTTCTGTGGTCAGGTGTGTGTGTGTGGTCGGGGAGATGTCTGTGGCCGGGGATGTCTGTAACCTGGGGATATCTGGGGCCGAGCCAGCCGCGCTGCACAACACCGAGAGGCGGCAGAGGCCAGAGCGTCTCAGACTGGTGTGTCGGAGCCGGGCCCGTCTGCTGACGGTGGCGCAGTGGCTGCAGCCCGGCCGGCCCGGCCGGCCCGGCTGACCCGGCCAGCACGGCGTCACCGCGGCGCCGGCGACACACGGAGCTGGGCCGGGCCCGCATCCGCCACAGTCAGCTGGCGGCTCCGCTCAGCGTTAGTGAAACGCCGCCTCTGACGGCGGCCGAGGCGGCCATCATCCCATCTACCTGGTGCAGGGGATACCACGGGCTAAAGCCAATCCTCAGGTTAAAGCCAATCCTTGCTGGTGATAGAACGACGGCTTGGCAAACTGGCTCTACTAACCAGGACAACATCCGCACACCAGACAGCAGGCGCTGGTATACTGCGTACACAAAGTATGCCATACGGCACGTGCGGAGTTCAAACCAGTGCATAGCATATGTACATCAAGGATTTCGCAACCAGGAGAGTCTGCCGAAAAATCGCCGGCGAGCTAACTGTGCAAAAAATGTGGCACGCTCTCCAGATTTGTATAGGAACTTTTTGCCATAATTTTCACTCGTCGCTGTAAAAACCGTGAAGTCTGACCATGACGCGGAATCTGTGGTGTTTAAGGACCACATAGCTATTTCAGAGTTGACAGCATCTCAGTTTAAAGCGTATGACTGTAGGTAGAACCAACCGTTGCCAAAAACCGAAAGTGCCAAATCAGGTGTTCAGAAGTTGTTTCGTTGAAAAGCAGCACGTTGGAGTCCGAATCTTCTGATCATTCCAGGAAAATAACTTCGAACATATTCCGGCAGGCCAAATCCCAAAGCGGGCAAACCAGACAAGCTACAGGACAGGTCAGCTGGCCGCATCCACACTACATTAGCGCGAACAGAGCGAGCTCTCACGCTCAGACAACAGCCACCAATCGGCGACAGCGCATGCGGAGTGTGCACAGCGTTTGCAGGGCGGGTGGCGCGGAGGAGTGCGACCAGCGCCGCGGGCGCCGACGCCGCGACGGGCCAAGCCGGAGTGAGGTGCATCGGAGATCTGTGACGATCCGACACGGCACGGTGATGCGATGGGGGTGCACGGCGCGGGGATGCGACGGCGGCCAAAGGGTCTACAGAGACGGAGCGGAGCGTGCGGCAGCGGCGACAGCTGGGCACGGTGCGGAGACGGGCCGTTTCCCAGGCGAGACGAGACGAGGTGTCGGCCACTTACTTCTCTTGACGACTGGACCGCCGCACCGAGTCAACGGTCAGTGCAAGGCCACACACGCACGGCTACAGGCTAACACACGGCAGACGAACCGAAAAATTGTGGTGGTCAGTCACGTGACATTGCAAACGCGCTCATCTAACGAAAAGTGCTACGGACACGCACAAAAATTTGGCAGCACAAAGAGGTGCGTGAAAGTCGCCGCCACTGCGTTCAATGCAGGGGGCGACGGGCAGGAACAGCGCCGATGCTAGGAGCACGGGGCGCACGCGCACACGCACACGCACACGCACACAGGCAGAGGCACAGACGGGCCGACTCACGGTACCCGCCGGGCGCCAGCCACCTACCCGCGACCGTCCCTGGCAGGGGGCCCGGCGCGGGTCAGCGAGCGCACGCGCCACATGGCCGCAACCGCACGGTGGCAACGCGGAGACTCCGCCAAATGGACGGCGACACCATGCCAGCCCACAGACGCATTGAGAGAGGACAGAGCAGCCTTTAACTTGTCTGGTACACCAGGCCTCGTCTTACCAGTTTTGCCAATTTGTTTAAATTTGACCAATTCGGTCGATCCACACCGCTCGTTCGTCTACTGCAGCCGCTACGGCAGCGCTCCGTGTTGCCAGAGAGGCGTGATCATCCCAGCAGATGATTATGCACGCAACCCTCACCGTCAAAATAATAGCACCATCGCCAATGGCCTTCTAGTCGCTGATCACATACTCCTCAGCATCTACGCCCCGAGACAAATCCGTCTGATTGAATTACGTGGGCCGACTGATATGTGAACCTGCAGGAGCCGCGTGACACAAGGCACCGATCATGCGCCTCCATGCTCAACATATAACTTGGCGTTCGCTCCACACATATTTGCCTCACAACACCTACGCAGCACACCCTTGTTTGCCTGCCGCCAGCACCAACGCCTCCCCCCCCCCCCCCCCCCCCCCCCCCCCAGCGAGCGGACGCGGCTCTGCCGACAGCCCTGGCTGGCACGTACTTGTGCGCACGCAGGATGCGCTGGAAGAGCGCCTCACACACGCGGTTGCTGACGTCGGCGTTGATGCCGCAGAGCGAGATGAAGAACTGGTTCTCGATGTAGATGTAGTGTCGCGCGCGGCTGATCAGGTCGACGTACGCCTGCTGGATCGAGTCCTCCGTGTCCTTGATGCCGGCCGACCACTGTGAGGCGCTTCGCACGATCTGGCGACGAGCGGAGAGACTGCGTCGGAGGCGTCCATGAGACCCCAGCAGGACGCCACACCACAGCTGGCGTCACACGACACGACAGTGACGCTGAAACGTCACCGAAAACCACACGGTGAGGAGACCCCATCGGTTTGGGGCTGGGTTAACCAGCAATTCCTCACGCGGGACAACAGCGACGGCAGAACTGGCGGGTGCCACACCGCCCAGCTCAGCGCCCGCCTCCTCACCTGACACTTGGTCTTGTAGCTGGGCGTCGAGAGCACCTCCGGTATGGAGTCGCACGTCTGGTAGCCCTTGGGCAGCAGGAACTCGTAGTCCATGTTGAAGCGCAGCTTCTCCACCTATTCGGGGGGGGGGGGGGGCGGGGTCAGTCACCCCGCCGGCCGGACTCAGACGCGCCGGCACATCGGAGGGGACGCCGCGCCGCCGCCAGCCGATGACTGGCTGACCGACAAACGGTCCACGCTCTCAAACGGAACTCGTGGTTCCACGCTCCGGCAGCAGGCGTCCAACAGAAAGATGTATGGGTGATGATGCAAGATGCATGACGCGCCGCAGCTTAGCGGCATGCCGGATTAGTCACGACGCTCCAACACCCAAACCATCGCCATCATTGTCACATCGTATCATCATAGGGAACAAGAACAGGAAGCACGCCCAGTCCACCTCACACAAGCGCACGTGTCACTCGACCTTCGCCCAGTGCACGCACACGGCGCGCCTGACCTTGACAGCGTTCCAGCGCTGGATGAAGTGGCGCGCCACGTCGCGCGCAGCCGAGCCCACCACGCCCGTGGAGATGTCGTGCCAGGGCATCCTGGGCACTGAGCGGCGGTCGACCTGGTCTGCCGACAGCGACGCAGCGCTCGTCAGAGGGCGCCACACGGCCAGGCCGGCACCGCCGGCATCGGAGCGACGCCCGCCACACGGCCGGACCCGGCACCGCCGGCACTGGAGCAACGCCCGCCACACGGCCGGAGCCGGCACTGCTGGCACCGGAGCGACGCCCGCCACATGGCCAGACCGGCACCGCTGGCACCGGAGGTATCCTTTGAGTGAATGGATTTCTGATGTCGCGGCCCACCTAACCCGTCCTTATTATGAGCCCTATCTCCACCATCCGATCGTAAAATCCGGATTAACGAAGGCACCTGCGGCGCAAGTTTCACATGTCAAAATGCTTGGAATGGCCCGTCCTACCCTCTGCCGTACCCGACCGCGGCGGCCGCCGGCCGCCGCCACCAGCCGCAGGCCATCCCAGTTGGTTGTTAAAAAAAAAAATCATTCGAGCAGAGTCAAGGGCAAATAGCGAGCGCTTGTAGCGACTGGAGGCAATCACACCAGATGAGGGTTAACCCACAAACAGGTGCCATAACCAGCGGGGCCACCGGACGGACGATGCTTGATTTCATCGATCACATCAAGTGTTCATTTTCTCGTCACGCATTGAAAACCGCCTTCCGCCAGACGCTACTGATTACCTGAAGGAGAAATGGTCGCCTATTGTCCCATGACATCAGAAGTAGAATGTGGGCTTGCCAACAACACACAGAGGTCATCAGGTCACACAGGGCTTCTGGACCAAGTCCCGGAGCATACCCATGAACGGGGCGTCCAGCGCGCTGAAGTCCTTGACGATGAAGTTGGTGTAGTCCTTGCCGAACCACAGCTTAGCGGTGAGCTTCTTGACACGGTTGGCGTCCACCCTGCGGCAATAATGTCGTGAAAAGGTAATATTTTCAAGAATAAAGACGGAGATTCCACTGAGGAGAAATGCGCAAAAAAGCCACGACGGGCAGTCAGCCATAACCCCGAGAAAAGTATTGCAACTGCAAAATCCCATTTAATCACATTATTTCCACCAAACAATTGAGGAGTTAATCGAATCTGACATTGCTTGACACTAGGATGACACAAAGCAAGCTTCACAACACGCCACCCCACAACGGAAATCGCCCAGTACCCAGACAACACGATCCACCATTACATAAACCATTGACTGTTACCATTCGTTAGAAGCAGGCGTCTAAAACAGCAGCTTTTTGTCCGCTCGAATGTATGGGTGTGTGCGTGCGTGCGTGCGTGCGTGCGTGCGTGCGTGCGTGCGTGCATGCGTGCGTGCGTGCGTGCGTGGATGCATGCATGCATACATGCGTGCGTGCATACGTGCGTGTGTGCGTGCGCGCGCTTACGTGCACGTGTGTATGCGTATGCGTGCGCGTACGTGTGCGTGTGCATGCGTGTGTGTGTGTGTGTGCGTGGGTTGTATGTGTATGTGCGCTCGACTCCCGGTGATAAGAAGTGGGCAACAAAGCATCAAACCACATGTCTGCAAAACCGGAGCTGGAAACCGGCCCGTGCCCAGACAAAACTAAAAGCCCAGCCAGGCTGAATTGGGTCTGGCTTAGCGGATAGACGAAAATGGACCGAACGAGTTACAATTTCGCCTTTGTTCGCAGAACTGGGGCTGACGTAACTCGTCAGACATATAGACGGAGACGAGCGCGGCGCTACTGTCTGTGTCTGCCGCCGCTGACCGGTGTCGGGCGGCCACGTCACCGACCACACGCTGCTGCTCGGCGAGAGGCCGACTGTCGGCGCCGGCGCCCCGCGAGCACGACAGGACGCGTGGGGGCGGTGTGGGTGCACAGCTCCCACTGCACGCCTGTCAAGAACAGCCCGCACTGCAAACCCCGGCCGACCAGTGCCAGTCCTGGCCGTCCGCACAAGGGTGAACGTGCAGGTAAACACCATCCTGCGACCAACTACGTGCAGTAAGGACCACTACACGCATGCGCTAACTTCACGCACGATATTCGATCATTGATACGGCGCGGAGAACATTTAAGTCTCGTTTCTACTACGGAAGCGACTACACATCTTCAGGCCCATAGTTCCGCGGAGGACCTGTACCTGCCTGGTCTGCAGTATCGACGATGGAGGCCCAAACGCAGCAGGACCTCGTTCATATCTAGTCAAGTGACTGCAGAATCCGGTGCAGATTATGCGGCTGTCAGCTGTTTTTGGCCACAGGTGCCACATCGTTAACCTCGCAGGCAGGCAAACCGCGATGAAGAAGCGCCAAAAGTATCACCTCTCTACTCCACAACAGCTCACGACTGTAGGATGTGCTGCGCATTACGCAGACTTCAGCTGCTGCGGATGAGATGAGCCACTTTTGAGCTCTTTTTGTCTGCGCTTCGCGAGACCCCGGGCTTCAACGTGGAGCCCTAAGCCGCAACAGTGGACCGTCAGAATTCGCAGCGGATTCTGAAGCCAGTCCGCAAGACGCGAACCTGGTCAGTGTTTTCGTACTTGCCAACACAGCGGACGATTCCGCCTCAATAAATGCCCGCGGAGGGTACCTTCGTGCCGCCCAACTTCAACGAACGCCCAGAGCGGCCCCACAACGCCACAGTGACGGGGAACGACACGCACCGCGTACGTCACATGTTCCGTCGCTATAGCAGAACGATCGGAGAGCCCAGGCGGACAGCACGAGCCCCGAGGCGCCCGGGAAGCGTCAGCCGAGCCTCCGACAGCATCCCGCCCCGCGCCATTGTTTACCTCAGCAACACCGCCACCTCAGGACAGCTATGTTCGGTGGCTGGACTCACGCCAGCCAGCACCACAGCGCCGGCTACGGTGTCCGCATCTACCGAGAGTCTGGTTAGCCGGCAGCTGTTAGCTTGACTCCTGCGACTCTGACTCGCACTGTCACGATACGGCTCAACGCTCGGTAATGGATAGTAATACGTGTTCTGAGCTCTTGATTCGTCGTTCCGTCGGCTGTCGCAAAATACGAACAAAATGTATTTGAGCACATTGCCTTCAAGTGCGGGTAACGTTCACGTCGTCCGGACCATGACGGATGAACTTCCAGGCATTGCAAAAGGAACCGCTTTTAAGCAGTATTGTGGTCGCGACAGCCATGCTGTCACAAATAACGAGTCACCCAGATGCCACGCGGATTGCTTGGCAGCCTTTCATGCTATTAGCGACAGCATTGCGCCGTTTGCGGACGTGGTTTACCCGTATCGAAAAATCGATCTACTCCGTGTAAGGTCTCACTGCAGGGCCAGCTAACCAAATGTTTAACATTCATTTCTCGCGGCGACTAGGAAGGGGAGATGCTACAACATATTCGGCTTTCTTCAATTACAGCTTTTCCTTCTTTGGCACCGTAGCAGACTTAAAGTATAACGCATGTGCGAACTATTTCTGCCACCAATTCTCTACCACCATTCCTTCGACTGCTGACAATTTAAACGCGTAAGGTTTTCACCAGCGCTGCGACAATGCAACGTGCACTCTACTTACTCATCTGCTGCCCTACATCGACATCTCTTTCAGTTTACTAGCGAGCGCACACAAGCTATCACATGCACTTGCTACCGGCCCATTATTCGTCCCCTCCCCAACTTCACTATTCCTTCACTGGCATCCCCTGCCGTCCCTTTTTGCTCATTACCATCGTTCGTCGTCCAAATTCACTCATTACCATTGCCCGCCGTTTCACTCACTCATCGCCACCCCCTGTCGTTTTCACTCACTAATCCCCATCGCCCACCGTCCTCACTCAATGCTATCCCTTCTGTCCTCACTCACTCATCGCCATTCTTTGCCGTCCTCACTCACTCACCGTCATTCCCTGCCGTCCTCACTCACTAATCGCCATCGCCTGCCGTCTCACCCTTTCAACGTTATCCCCTGCCGTCCTCACTCACTCATCGCCATCCCCTACCGTCCTCACTCCCTTGTTTCCATCTCCTGCCGTCCTCACTCCCTCGTTACCATCCCTTGCCGTCCTCACTCCCTCGTTACCCTCCCCTGCCGTGGTCACTCCCTCCCCTCTCGTCCTCACCCCCTCGTTACCATCGCCCGCCGTCCTCACTCACTCGTCGAGCATGCCGGCCTCGGCGGCGACCACGGCTGCGGTGACTGGAGCCGCCTGTGCCTGCGGCGCCTTCTCGGCCACCACGGCCTCCTCGGCGGCGGCGGCCGGGCCGTCCTCACCCTCCGCATCGCTGCTGCCCCTGCGCACGCGGCACGAGCGTCACCGCAGCGCCGACGGCCGCACGACACGAGCGGCGGCGCGCAATGACCCACGCCGGGCCACGGCGGCCTGGTCTCGGCGACGGGCGAGGCGAGCACCCGGAGTCAGTCGTGTGGAAGGAGGACATGTTTGCCATGGGTGGTTCACGTGAGCTTCAACACACGATGGGCATCAAGTGGGCGGAGTTTATTACACGAGCGCAACATTGGTGACATTGGAGTGAACGAGATTAACAGAGCAG
Organism: Pollicipes pollicipes; assembly: GCF_011947565.3. Taxonomy (NCBI): domain Eukaryota; kingdom Metazoa; phylum Arthropoda; class Thecostraca; order Pollicipedomorpha; family Pollicipedidae; genus Pollicipes; species Pollicipes pollicipes. The sequence continues at coordinate 36,586,857 of NW_023596921.1, forward strand.
CATTTATTTACGAGAGAAAGCAAAGCCCAAGCGGATAGCCGTGCCAGGCTTTCGAATGAGGATATGTAAGATCCCATGATAGGTAAAGAGCTGAACGCAACGCCCCGGCCCGCCGACGAAATCTTAACCTGAAACGGAAAGAACGCAGCATAAGTCACGCAACCCAAGCTCATCCATGGCCAAATCCGTGCCAGCTACTACGCTACCAAACGCAGGCCACCAGACCGCACAACAAGCATGCGACCCCAAAACTGAGCCGACGAACTCGTGCTTCCTGCTGGTGTCGATAGATGGCAGCACCTGATCCAGTCGGGCGGGACGATGGCGTCCTGACTGCAGGCCCGGAGCGATCCGTAGTCGACGCGTGTCGACCTAGCGCAGGGGGCACGCGCACATACGGACGGGTCACATTACGGTGTCGATGCGGCCAGCCCCATCCCCGCCCCTCCCGCCATCCCAAGACCAGCCGGAAGGCAGCCGGTTACTCAGCGGCCGCTAACAAGACCTGAGAAACGTGATATTTTGTGGAGACCGGTCGTCATTACCGTCAATCAGACGAAAGCCCCACGTGGCATCTCTGGTGATGTGGGATCCGCTGTTAAACACAGCGTGTGCTGTGATGCGACAGACCGTTCAAACAAAGCTTCCTAGTGGACATATTTTCGCTTTTACGCTTTGTCTTCAGCCGTAACGCTATTGGTTACCATCCTGGAAGCTAGAGTGCTAGCCGGGAGCATTCAGCGCTCATTCCACCGTGCTAGAACCAACACTTAACATGACTTTTACAGCGTACGAATACAACTCAAGGCAAGACAGGTGTAATGCGATTTGGAAGAGCATGCCCTAAGTTTCACATATACAACTCACAAACATTTTAGGTAGGCCGCCACCCCTTTCAGTCAGACGATGTGTCTATGCCTATGTTTATATGTCTTTCCATACGTAACACCATTCCGCATTCCATTTTTAGTGCAGGAGAGCAAAATAAGCTCTCGAGAAACAACGGCACGCTCCTGTGACTCCGAACAAAAAATGGTGGAACAATCTCACGGATTTGCGTGGCCTCGCTTTAGCCTTAGCCGCCGGATCCCAATCAATTTTCCCACAGCTCCGATAGGGGAAAATGGTTAATTTTCCGCCATGTATCGTACACTTCTAATGCCGTGTCTTACTCAATACGGGTCTAATGATGGTAGGTAGAAACTTCCCGAAATAAGCAAATGAATTAATCGCAATGCAAACTACATCGTGACGTTATCTTGTCATGTTTCACCTGTTCATGCTTGCACTTGTGCGGCGAATCCGATGTCAAACAGGTGTGTTTCATCACAGTGTCCAATTTTCTGGATATGATTTATCGTGCACACAGTAACCAACCATGTTACGCATGCCGAGAATAGCCATAGATTCGAAACAGTGGCATGACCAGTTCTCCACGGCCCCATGTCCACTCCATGTCCACCCCATGTTCTCCACGTCCACCCCAAATCAGTCTCATCCGTCGCTTTGAGCTATACATATTGCATTGGTTTTGAGCTTCATTTAACAACCGGCCGACGATTTTAAAATGCTGTGAATCGCTTCGCGGTCACGTGTGGTTTTAGACAGCAGGCGATGATATTGGCCGTTACATGCAGGTACGTGTGTAGGCAGGATGGGGTGACAATCCCCTTACTATAAAAAAGGTATTGGGTCATTGGACTATCAGAAAACATGTGTCAACAATTTTGTCGCCATAATATCCCCACACACACACACACATATATATATATATATATATATATATATTATTGGACAACATTTATTGGTTCCCAGAACACAAATGAAGCATGGCTAATTGAAGTTAATACCAAAAACGTCTCCTGTAGAGCTGCGACTACTGATGATGGAGCGAGTCCAACGGTGCCACACAAAACCCATGCCCGGATGAGCAGTGTAGCACCCTTGAGGTTCTTCAGCGTAGCTTTTTAAACGAATAAAGATGCCTTCCTTCCAGCCAACTTCATCGGACTGGAAGAGGACCAGTCCGTCCGAGTGCGACGCAGGATCCATCAGCGCGAATGCCCCCTCCGTGGCAGCCGAAGGACTTGAAGACCCTAGCGTTCCCGACGATTCTAACCCCATACTAATGGCGGGAGCCGCAGAGCACGAAAACGCGATCGAGCTTGCTCGACGGCGCCCATAACTCTGTGACATAGAACACGTTTAAAACAGCTGATTATTTCAGCCCACATTTGCCTTAGACAGAGCACGAATATGCATCTTGTTTCTTGACGGTCCACTAGATCGATTTATTCATTTCCGATAGTTCTTTAGCCATATTCGACACGTAGAGCAAGCCATGGCACTGCAAACGCATGAGACTTAGCACAGATTTCGCTCATTATCTTGCCTGAGATCACGGTTATTGGATCCAAGGCTACTAAAGAAAGCTACGCAGACGTGACGTCACCATGGGACTAAAATTTGGTAGCCCGCAATATCGTTTCTTGTTAATGCTACGAAAAGGTTGGTCGATACCCGCCAGGTTATTAAAACGGAGACCTTGCCACTGAACTTGATAGCGACCTTGTTTCACATCTTTATTGTAATGTCACAAGAAAAGATGTCATTTTGTATTTCAACCTTTCTGAAGACAAATTAATCCTAGGATCTGATTCCAACAATAAATCCTACTAAACTACATTTTCTACTTTCAGCACCCGCGCCCTATTCGTCGGGGCCAACGCGCATGAATGCGTTTTAATGCGCAAAGCGTTTTTGTAAAAAGCAACATTCATACGTAAATAAACACATATCATACGTAAAACTTACACTAAAATAATTAATGGACAATGATTGTGCATATGCCTTCGTGTTGCGGCACCTAAATGGAGTGAAATGTGAAAATAAGGTAATGGGAGGAGGGTGGGCGCCAATAATTTCGCTGTTGCTGTGCTGTGATCCTCCTAGGTGTTGATTGACTTGCTGATGTATACTGTTGGATGAGTTACATGCAAATCGTGCGCAAACAATACCCCACTGCACTAAAATATCCCGATTAAACTACTTCAGAGATAATACGGGCCTCGACTTTTTGACTGGCAGAAATTGCAAAACTTGCCAGAAGTCGGTCCATTTAACAGGAAAATTTTGCTATCCTGAACTGAAATGGCGTGCTGTATTTAAGCACCCCCTTCCCCCCCCCCCCCGAGGTTCACCGCTCATTACCCCCCCCCCCCCATAAGGGTAGGCCAACCCTGCATCCACCCCGACAACACTCCCCTTAGGGCTACAGGGTGTGCGTTCCAATGCTCGTCCCAGGGTGCTGCGAGCCCATCTGGCCCGCCGTATCTCATTTCCATCCTATGTTGTTGTTGCTTTTGTGTGATGTTCTGTTTTACACGGACTGTTTCTAAGCACTTCCGGCTAGAGTTCCTCGGGATAAACCACTGGTGAATGGGTAACCCCAGCTGTCTGCCAGGGGCAGGCTAGAAGCGCATTTCAGCAATAATTGCTAGGCTCTGGTGCAAACCAAGATAATTTCCCAGCTGATAATTTTTCATTGAGTGTGCTAGGTCGAAACAAATTCAGCTTATGGAAATATATGTGTTTAAACCAACTCACAAAGAACAGCGTTTTTACGTCACCATAGCGCTGATGCCATATGACTTAGTTCCATACTGACGTCACAGCACTGCTACCCAGAATGCAGTAATGTGGGGCTTGACTGAATCTACCTGAGATGCGCGATGATAGATCGGGGTCCGGCGGCTAATGCTAATGGCGCAACCGGATCTATAAACCACGTGGGATTTGCGTCAGGATCGCTTCCATGTCTTTGAACCACGACAGTGACATTAATCAGTCCATTACTGAAGAAACTAACTGTTAGTTGTTCGCATTTTCAAATGCTGGTATCTCAAAAAAGCAGCGCTGCAGCTTTAGTTCCGGCACAAACACAGCATAACCCAAACTTGACGTTTAGCTGCGACGGCGTTCGACCGGTAACCACATCTCAAAACCCGTCTGCCTGACAGGCTACGCCGCCGCCTGTAACTGCGCAGCACGTGACGTCGGCGCTCGGATGCGGCCCACCACGATCGATCACCCGCGCGTAACAGCAGCGTGTCCGAAATCACCTCCGGGTGTCGCCTCCCGGGGTCGTCCACCGCTCACGTGGACTCGGCCCGTGCCTGTGACAGCGGCGACATCCGGCCGCAGTGGCCGACACACCGCGCTCGGCGCCCGCTGTGGTCCCAGTTAAGATTGTCCCAATAGAACGGCCTGAACATGGCAGGATACCGCCGCGTCACGAATGCCAGGCAGGTGCACTGCAGGAGTGCCTGAATATAAGCAGCAGTATGCGTGGAATGAGACACTTTTCCACAGTGAACAGGTTGCATTTTGGTCCTGCTTTTCACACACTGCTGAAAGTAGGTGCCCCAGTTCCTCTGCCATATACATACACAGCTTCGCAGGACTACTGCTTTGCAACTATGTGCTGTGCGTTTAACACCACTTCTAAGCGTGCTTAGAGTACACGACGCCACATAATGTCACGTGCTTCTGATGCATGGCGGCGCGGCCGGTGCGTCCAGTGACGTCAGCGCCGCCGCGGCCCGCTCGGGTCACGCAACCTTTCGCATGCCGCTAGCGGTCGACGGCGGTGCGCGGCGTGCCCGCGCCCGCGCCATGCACTGGCCGTGTCAGGGCCGCGTGAGGCGGCCAACGCTCGTGCTCCCGCCCTGGCGGCGGCAGCCGCACCGGACACTCACACGGAAGGCTGCCGAGAGAGCCGCCGCCGCTGCCGCCGCAGCCTGGCGGCACACGGCGCCGTCAGACAGGCGGCTGGCCGCCGGCGCCACGCACCCGTCACGGCCGCACGCCGCGCCGCCGGCAGCGGCTGCGGCCGCCGAGGGTCGGACGGAGGCACCACGGGTCGACAGTCGCCGTCGGCATCCTGGGTGGACGCGGCCCCACCCACTCCGTCGCACGCTCGACAGCTCGGGGCACGAACGACACGCACCCGCGTCCCTTGCACCCCCCACGGAGTTAGTCGCACGTGCGTGTCCGCACCACACCGGCTGACCAGCCGCTGCTAGACATGCCGCTGCCGCTGACACCGTCTTCGAGCAGCTCGTGTTAGTGCTGCGACGCCGCCTGTCTGCCATCCTGCAGCGGCCCACCCCGCCCGCCCAGCCTTACCTGTGCAGATGGCGGCGGCTGCGGTCGGCGATCCCGTGCGACCACACGCTGGCCACCTCGCGCATGCGCACCATGTTGCGCATGATGCGCCGCCGGTGCGTCGGCGGAGTCTCGCCTTTCATCGGCAGCTCTTCGTCCGGCTCTCCGTGCTCGGAGCCGTCGCCATCCTGGGCCAGCGCCGCGTCCACCACATCTCCGGACATGACGCTGCAATCGTCGCCGGCGGGGCGCGCGTCAGGCGCGGCACGCCGCCGGGGCCGGCCAGGTCGAGGCCGGTCACGGCCCGGGACGCGTGCACAGGCCACCAACACCGGGCGGACACGGGCGGACGGGACAGCTGGCGGCGCGGGGCGGTAGCCACGGACCGTTAACCGGGCTTACTTCGCAGGATAGGTTATGTGAATTGGACGGCTATTATGCGGATCCCCACACCGAGCTGTCCTGACAGAAGTGTTTGATTAAATCGCTCCAGGCCAAAGGGAATAATCAGGAAAGTGAATATACGGAACTTGAAGTTCGAGATAAACTAGAAATGGGTGATAAAAATGTACCGGGGAAATGCAGCAAATTTTTGCAAAATCAAATGAAATGCAAAATTTGGGACGTCCTTTCAGCATAGCCTCGCCATACTTCAACGGTAAGATTGAGGGTAACATGACAGACTGCTCGAGACAGGCACCACCTTGGATCAGTAGGACGGCTTCCAGTACAGGATGAGAGGACAAATGGACGCATCACATGGCACGTCTAGAAACACATCTATGACTGAAGTCATGCTCACCAAAATATAGCAAACCCGAACACATCACCCTTTACGGAGGTCATACGCTCCAAGGGTGCTGGCAGTGCCGTCGACGGGAATGGGAGGGGACAGGGAGCCGTGGAACATGTCAGCATCAAAGGGGCACGACATGAGCCAGTCAGCACAGCCCCGACGATCGAGGGAACAAGGGAAGGGAACATATTGCTGAAAATTGGGAGGGAGCATATATGTATGATGTGGAAGATGTCTGATTGTAGAGTGCCTCAATCAGGAGATGAGGTGGAATGTAGAAAAAGGAGAAAGATAGGGGGGGGGGGGGGGGAAACGTAACAAAACATACTTACTGCGGTTGCATCTCCACAGGGAGCTCTTTGGCCTGGAAAGAGGAGAGCGGCACTGTGAGTCACCAGCCCGCATCAGCTCCAGTACAGCGCGCACATCGGCATGATCAATCATAACACGCTCAGGAAAACGAATGAAATTGATATCCGAGGGGCCTCCACAACTCTGTTATCTTCATCTTCCTTTGCATCTATCTTCGTGCATGCTATCCTCCTTTCATTCGGTCTACAACAACGTGTGACAGTCAGTCAGGTGACCGTTACGAGTCTTAGTGTCTTCACAGCGCGTCACATTACCGTCACACGCCTTGACATGGCAAACGCCACTGATCTCGGTGGTGGTGTACAGGGCACCGTTCTCCTTCCCCTCCCCCCCCCCCCCCTGTTTTGACATGGGAAACACCACTAATCTCGGTGGTGGTGTACAAGGCACCGCTCGCTGCCCCCCCCCCCCCCCCTTCCGTTTTTACAATGGAAACGTCGCTGATCTCGTTGGTGGCGTACAAGGCACGGTCTCCCCCCCCCCCCCCCCAGCGCGCAGGCCGCCCCTGACAGGCTCCGGGCCAGGGCGGCCAAAACTGCCAGACCCGGCCCCCGTCTGCCCAGGAGACGCCACGGACGGCGGTTCTCAGCGCCGGCGCCCGGGCCCAGACCGCACAGCACGGCTCCCAGCCCCGCCCCCACTCCAAGCACGGACGGCGGCGGCGGCCCACCTGCTCGGCGTTGGTGACAGTGCCGATTGTGACCATGTTGGTGCCCTGCGCCAGCGCCAGCAGCGTGTGTGGCAGCTGAGAGCCGGCCGGCGTGCTGGAGGTGACCGGCGCCTGGAAGTGGCCGGCCCGCTCCAGGTCCGCCACGCTGCCCAGGTCGGTCAGCCTGCCGGTGGACACAGGGGGCGGGGCGTGATACCAGCGGCATCGGGGCTCTCAGAAGATGCGAGTCTAATGCCACAATAGGACACGACAAACATTAACACGCTACTCTGCTGCAATCATGGCTTTCGAAAGTAAAAAAGGAACAATTGGTCGCTCAATTCCCGTCTAAATCACGAATTTGTCATGGTGCCACCAACAGACCTACAAGCACCCCAACCAAAAAGAGATTTCGAGCACATGGAAGAAACTATAATATCGTTAATGCGCGGTAAGATGTTAAGTTTGTGAGTTTAGCTATTGAGATAAAACGCAGGCTGTAAAAACAAACTATTTTGAGTAAATATAGAAACAGTATGCTTGAGCAAAACACAACAAAACAGAAAAAATAAGTCAAGGCTTTTTGTTCTTCTCCAGTTCTAAAGGAACTTCTTCTGTCTAATGCCGAAGCTATAGAGCAGCCAATGTGTCGACGTGACCCTGACAGAACCGGGCCTGTTACGCTCACGCTGTCTGTGCGCCGGCCGCCGCCAGGGGACACCCAGACACCAAGTGCCAGTGCGCCGGTTCCAGCGGCCCCTGCCACCGCCCGGGATACCCGGACACCAGGCGTCGGTGCAGCCAGCCCCAGTGGTGCCGGCCGCCGGCCGTCGCCCGGGACACCCGGACACCAGGCGTCGGTGCGGTCAGCCCCGGCGGTGCCGGCCGCCGCTCCATCGCCGCTCACCGATGGAAGAAGTCGTCCCAGCGGCCGTAGCAAAGGTCGATGCCGCCCACGAAGGCATAGTTCTGGTCCACCACCACCAGCTTCTCGTGGTGGGCCCAGAACAGCACGGCCGAGCTGGCGTGATCCGGGTGACGCATCACCTGGCGGCAAACAAAACTTGCCAACATCGCCAGCATAAGGACAAGCACAGCCCTAAAACCACTTCACACCGTAGCTAAGTGCACGTATCGCAGCAAACTCAGTAACATACACAAAACTTACGTAAGGCCAAATTTGGACTTTTGTGACTTTTTGCTCTTGACGCTGACATCACGTCACAGGACGAACAACGACTGAAAAAACAGGCCGAGCGGCGAGACGCGTCACAGGAACCTCAGACAGGACATCGCCGATAAACTAAGACAAGACTTGGGACGGGACACGCTCACGAAGGTGGCACAAGCTGTACTTAACGAAGGGTACACCAGCTGTCATGTTTGCACATGCTGATGAACACCAAACATTAATAACCCCACTATATTAGACAGATACTCCCCCCCCCCCCCCACATACACGCATCATTAACACTAGTAGGACACTCAGAAATTCCAGAACCCTAATGCTACCTGAGAACAGAACATCTTTCCAATGATCAATCATACTACACGCCACAAACATATGGACCAAATACCTGAAAAACTCCGCGCACAGACATCCCGCAAGAAATCAAAGAACTTGCAGCAGATTTGATCGGCACGGACACACCTCCATACTTCTCATACGGGTAAACATTCGGAAGCATCTACCAAACCCAAATAAGGACCGGGGCTTCCCTGTCCACGCATTTGTCTTTCCGATTCAAAAGTTTCCAGTTCCTCGTGTCTGCGGCAACAGCTCCGAAACAATTTTCCTTCCATCCTCTTTTGCCCACTATTTCGACGCCGCAGACGCAATCTCTTCCAGCATTTCACACAGATATTAGGTCCCTGTTTCGATTAATTCCGAACACCGACACCATACATGCACTAATGTACGGAATAAACGTCAGCAGCCAGGACAGTCGGGTGCTTGCGGCGTGTTTCCAGAACCATATCATTAAAACGCTACAACTGCGACGGGAGACGACGGCGACGGCGACGGCTGGCGCTGGGGCGGAGGCTAGTTGTTGAAATGGCACGTGAGGCGGCTGTTTTCTGTCTTCCTTCTTTTGAGAGGCGCCCCGATACGGGTCTTATGACTTCTACATTAATCCTCTTCATTTGGGCATGAATGCGTGAATGACTAAGCATCAGTCATGAATCCTTTCATGTAAGTATATTATGTCATATCTGTGTATATTTACAACGTGCATTATACAAATGCACTGTATATGCACATTCCCCCACAAACGCAAGAAGTATATCTATGTTATCATACCGTTTTTTCACTTCTTGAAACAACATAAAACCAAAGGAACACACAAACACATGTGTGACGTTACTGGCCGGCTCAGCCAGCCGGATTGGTTCCCGATCTCGGATGTGCAGCCACGGCCCGTTACGTGTACAGGGCGGCAGGCAGAGCGCGGTGCGGCCGGCTGCCCCTCCCCCCCCCCCCGCGCGCGCACCGGGAGACGGGACAGTGCTGACGAGCTGACCTGCAGCACACCTGACGCCTACCTTGATGTTGTCGTGCTGCATCAGCTTCTGCTTGCTGTAGAAGCTGTTGATGCCCAGCGCCATCTCCACTTCTTTGTACAGCATCACGTACACCTTAATGCCTTGTTTCTGCAAGCCATGGACAATGCTGGATGGTTGATAAAGATTACGTGGGACGTCCAGGACAGCAACGCTATGCCAGCCTTACACAACATATCCGTTAGAATACGACTGCGAGCATGTGGACCAGGTGCAAAAGGACCCCGTGAAGTCAACAGCAGAAATGCTGACGATCATCTGGGCTTACCGACGCTTCACTTACTGGGTGACTTCGGCCACGAGTACTGACACTACTAATGCCACACGGAGCCCTCCCCAGCAAGGCCCTCTCCCACCACGTGCCGGCTTCAGGAGCTCCCTGGTCCACCACGTCTCGGGCGGTGCGATAGGCCGACCCCAGCCCTGGCCACGTACCGCCTTCCTGAGCAGGACCTGGTCGAGCCGCCAGTACTCGGAGTCGAGCGCCGGCCGCTTGAGGAAGATCTCCGGGCTGAGCCACCAGTCGGTGATGAAGATCTCCTCGCGAGCCGCCTCCAGCGTGTCGGCCACGTCGCGGAAGTACGTGCTGCCGTCCACGTACCAGCGAGAGCGGCAGGAGCACTCGCGCACCGGCGCGAACGACTCGTACCGGTTCGCCTCGACGAACTCCTTGCCTGCATTGCGCGGCGGGACGTCATATGAGATGGAGTTGGGGCGGGGACTCTAGGGGCGGCCGGAGCGTGACCGGAAGGCGGCCACAGGGGTGGCGACGCGACAGCCGCCCGAGGCGCGGTGAAAGCCATGGTACGGGGACGTCAAATAAAAAATCAACTCCGAGACGATGCGTCTGGTGAGCAGGCAAAACAGGGCAAACCAAGGCCGAGCCGGAGCTCAAGCGGCGGCGGCGGCGGCGGCCGACCCATCGACCGTCTGCCGACCGACCAGGTCAAGGAGGACCAATTGAACGATGGCCTCGATCCAGAGCTCGTCCATTCAGAAGACCGTTTCTCCGTTCCGTTCCTGTTAACTTCTACAAGGCTTTTGAAACGACCTTATGATGACACAATGCTTGGAATTTGTGGTAGGGACAGAGCATCCTTGGTGCACAGGCGATTCAGTATGCCATCGCACACATTACACATAACAGCGGAAATATGTGGTGATTTGCAACAGTTTTCAAAGTTTACATTTTCTTCCTTTACCTCCTTACAAACCAAATTTTTACACTCACATCCAGACAGGAATGCTACTTTTTAAGTCAATTGGCTCATATTAGTCATAATTATAACGTATTACATAACACATATATAATATAACATATAACATATTATATGGCATATTAGTCATAAATCAGTCAATTTAAGTCAACGGGTAGGCCAGCCGATGAGATAGACTTCGCCTGGTCTCAAAACCTGATTTATCCGCATTGAGAGGGTGGCATCCCTGCATTCGGACTCAAAATCGAGTATGTGGCACCGGCCTCCGCGCTCCACGCTGGCCGCCCAGGACCGATGTAATAGGACGCTTGCCGCATCTGAGCCATGGCAATGTAGCGACATCTTTACGCAGAAGCGCCGGCCGAGCCCCCTAACGCCGAACACCGGATCACATTTTCCTAGCTCTCACGACATACATCATATTGCCGGACCCACGGCCTCCGCGGCGTAGTTATTCGCCGCGCGGGCATTAATCTCGAAGCCCGCACAGAGCGCCGCCCTGCCGCATGACGCATGTGGCCATGGTCAGAGCCATGGCTACGCCAGATCCCGACAGATCCCGACAGATCCTGCGTGCTGCGCATCAGCGCCCGACCCGGACAGGCCGTCGCATCAGCGCAGCGATGGGCACCGCCCGGCTAATGCGGGCAGCGCGCACCGCCACGCCTCCGCTGGCTTACAGCTGACGTGCTGCCAGCCGAGCGCGTCCTGGGTGCGGCGCATCACGTGCCGCTATCAGAAGCGCTCAACCTTGACAAAACGTCTGACGTCAGCTCCCACCTCACGCCATACTCCCCAATGTGCACAATGTGTGTTGTTATTTTACTATTATTCGATGCTAGCGCCCATATTTTTTTACAAACAGCTTTATTAGAATATGTAATTCCTTGAGTACGGAGCAATATGAGCAATGCTATTATGAAGCAGAATAGTCTTTATTGAGGGGATTTCACTCTTTTGCAGCTATCGCTCACCGTACGATTGCTGTCGTGACGACGGTGGCCGCGAATGCAGCGAAGAAGCGTAGTGCTGTTACAAAGCGCTAGCAGCGTAACTTGGACTCGAAATAAGTAAAATGTATATTCCCATTAGGTATGAAATGTCCTGTAATGGCACTACCTAGCGCTATTATTAGGCGCACCTAATCCTGACGTTTCACAAGAGCACGTTTTTGAACTATAATCACAAAGGTGGGGAACTCCTGTAACAAGATGCGCTTTTTCCGTGGAATTGCTGTATTACTATGAGCAACCACAAAGTATGTATTAACATCGTGAATATTCATATTGGCTGCCGCACTCCCGCACTGACGCCTTGTATTGTACGGAATGATGACGCCGGACTCCCGTGGTCTGTCCACACATACTTTTTCAACGCACGTCGAAAGTAAGCGATGTTAAAAACAAAAGTGTGACGTGTGACACACACCCGGAAGTACGTGTACTTTTGAGGGTGCTCAATTAAGATCGAAGGGAGCTTCCTCACTGCAGTGTACCCCATCACCAAGATCCAAATGTCCGCTTGAATTGACCTGAACATTTCGGCATGCAAAAGAGCTCCAATCGATAAGCCACCACTGATCGCTCACAGACATGACGAGAATAAGTCGTGTGTTAGGCGTTCAAACTTGCAGCACAATTACCTGCACTTCTCTACTTTAAGAGACTGTGCAGCATGACCAGTTGGGAGATGTGAGAGAAAAGCAAGTCCGTCCAGTGGCAGTGACTGTCGAAAAGCATGATGCATGCGGCGACAGTATGCTGTACGCAGGGGCATGGACTGTAGCGCAGGCCTATGCACAAGCGTCCAACACGCTGGAAGAGACGCCTTCAGGCGCCGAGATGGGCGGGCTGTGGGCGTACGCCGGGATGGTTGGTCTGTACGTGTGCACCGGGATGGAGTGGACTGTGGGCGTGCGCCGGGATGGGTGGACTGTGGGCGTGTCGGAGGGGGGGGGGGGGGCTGTGGGTGTGCACCGGGATGGGTGGTCTGTACGTGTGCGCCGGGATGGCGCCGGGATGGGTGGGCTGTGGGCGTGTGAGGATGAGTGGGCTATGGACGTGCGCCGGAGTGGGTGAGCTGCGGGCGTATGGGGATGAGTGGGCTGTGGGCGTGCGCCGGAGTGGGTGGACTGTCGGCGTGTGGGGACGAGCGGGCTGTGGGCGTGGGCCGGAGTGGGTGGGCTGTCGGCGTGCGCAGGGATCTCTCGGACCCGCTCACCGTAATTCTCGTAGGAGAGCTTCAGCGCGTCCATCCACTCCTTGGCCTTGCGCTTGGTCCAGCAGGAGACGAGCAGGTTGCGGCTAGAGTTGACGATGGTCAGCGACTTGGCCGTGTCCGAGCCCAGGATGCCACGGTTCACGTCCCAGCCGCTATCCATCAGCATCACCTGAGCCCCGGGGAGCGGGCGGCGCCACGGGTCACCACAGGTCGCGGACGGACGCACAGCCCAATGACGGTCGACGTCGAGGATTTGCCGCCATCGACCCGACAACAATCGTCAACAACAAACAACGCCAACCACTAACCACAACAAATATCACTGAACCTGTGACAACTGGACCGCCCGTCATCACTGTCTCGGCGACATTCTGTCAAGCACTGCCCAAACCACGTGCCTCCCTGCGGGAAGCCTGACATACACGGCTTCGTCTTCGCCCGGCAATACTGCTACCGACCGGCTGGACTGACCGCTGCCCCTGCCCCTGCCAGGGCCATCACCGGGACACAACGGAGACGCTTACCGAGTGGAGCGAGCCGTCGCGGGGCCGCACGTACGCCACGTACGTGTCCTTGATCATCAGCCAGCGCTTCCGCCAGAGCGTGAAGCAGTTGGCCGCGCACTTGCGGCACCTGGAGAGCACGTCGGGAGGAGGATGGTCAGCGGCGCACTCAGTCAACAGTGCCCTTCGCGTGGTGCCGAGGCCACCAGACGCAACACGTTTCTCGTTCATCGACCCCGCCACCGCCGGTTCCACGGACACCCCTGATCAGCACGCGGCCGCGGCACACCAGCGCCGGCGGCGTCATCCCAGTGCAGCCTTTCACGCGGGCGAACAATACCCCAGGATGGGAGACGCCAGCGGCGCAGGTGCGCGCGCGCCGAACGGTCCCGCCGCTGGCAGCCCGGCGCCGCCGCGGGGACCGGGCCGAGGCGCCATCAGCCGCGCCGAACGGCCCCGCCGCCGGCCGCCCGGCGGCGCCGCGGAGACCGGGCCGGGCCGCCATCAGCCGCGGCCCACTGCCGCGACGCTCCTGCCGGTCCACACTCACTTGAAGCAGAGGCCGCAGTAGACGGGGCCGCGGTTGCCCTGCTTGCTGCCGACTCGCTTGCGCACTAGGCCCTCCTTGCCCTTGATGCCGAGCTCGTGCACGAACGACCACTGGGACACCTCCAGGAACTCCAGCTGCCGGGGCGGTCACGGCAGGTCAGCGCGCGCCGGCGCCACGGCGCTGACACCCTCAGCGGTCGCTGAGACGGCACGTCACACCCCTGGCAAACACGCCGCGCCACCACCAGCCTCTCAGCGCTCTCCCGTCGACTTCCGAGCCGCCGCTCGCGGAGCTGAGCCATCCCGCAGCGTTCGGCGCCGCCTCCCCGCCTCACCGTGTCGTGGTGGTTGCGGTAGAGCCGCGAGCGCAGCACGGCGTTAATGTACTCCTCCAGCTGCTTCATGCGCTCAGGCAGCTCGTCCTCGGTCAGCATCGAGTCGCCGCGCTTCGGCATCCTGGCGGCAGGGCGGCCGACTGTGGTGCGGACGGCCAGACAGCGGCCTCGGCACCCGGTGGGTGTACAGAACGGCCGGGCGGCACGCACATCGCCGGATGACAGCTAAAGAGTACCTCAAATATAGTGACCACGTGGACAGGGCCCACCCAGGAGTGAAGTCGGTATTCTGCGACAACATACGCCATGCACATACGTCAAGACAAATTGCCCTTGCCAGCTGCCAACAAGCTACATAAATAAGGTCCATTTGATTTTGGCACCGTTGTACACGAACCCTTCATTCATGTTTAACGGGAATCAACCACGCTAATATTTATATATGTCCGCAGAGAAGTGGCTAAATTTTGAAGAGCCCGCTGAGTGTACGGCGAGCGAAGGTCAAGGTGCACTGGCCACGAGGGTGAGTCTCCTAAACACTCTGCGCACTTCGGGTACTGATCTCAGAGCCCGGCCGCCTCAGACATTTGGAGTGGAACGCTGTGCGCATCCGACCGTCTCCGTACCATCACCTGGGCACCATCACGTCACGTCGCTGCCAGGGGGCCGCCTCGGCTCCGACCGTCTCCGCTCCGCCGCCGCCTCCTCACCTGGGGATTGCCGGCTGATCCTTGGCCTTGTTGCCCTGCATGTAGGTCTTGCGGCGCAGCTTGTGGTGCCGCGTGGGGAACGGCAGTCGCATGGCCGTGCGGAAGAGCCTCAGCGACTTGTGCAGGCTGCTGAAGTGCTTGTAGCGGCGCCGGATCACCCACCGGAACGGCCCGTGTTGACATTCCAGCTTATATCTGCGGCATGGCCAACCAGTCACGGCCTCGCGGGAACACGGGACTGGGTCTCACTGAAACACCAGGTGCTCGGAATGGGCGGTCTATTCTGTGTACCAGGGCCTAATGGAAGCGAATGTCCTCACAAGGATCAAAAGCCAGGACTCCACCGCAAAACACGGGCGGATCTGTGTGCAACCGGAATCATTAGACGACGAGCCTGAGACGGCGCTAGCACTGGCAATTTCGACACCCCGTTGCCAGGGCAGCAACGTATCGCAAAAGGTCACATCGAAAAAACTTAACGCGAAAGACCGTTGATGAAATATAGCACGCACGGATGCGCCAAAAATAGACCGGGTTGCCGCTTATGACGTCATCCTGTTATTGAGACATGCTGCCGGGACACGAAAGGCTGGCTGCTTCCACAGTTAAAAAGCGCTGTCCCAAGCCAAGCCAAGGGCCACTTACAGGGAACAGTCTCAGCCGAAACGCATTGGATGCACGTCCCTCGCTGCCAACACAACTGTTGCCCAGGGGACAGCGAGGCTGATGTCAGGCACTTCATAGCGCCCGCCCCCACATACCGCTCTCGCCACGGCCAGGTCCGTTCAGGTTCCTGACCGCGGCCAGGTTCTCACGAACAATCGCATTACTCGGAGGCAAGGCAGGTACAGCCGAGGCCGCGCCACGGGCAGACAAAACTATATAGGCGTGAACTGGCTCACCACCAGCCGCGAGACGCTGTCCTGAACGTTTGCCACTAGCCTGACTCGCCCCACGTCCACAGTCAGCCGCATCACGAGTGGGCTCCGTCGGCACGGGCGCAGCTCGCGCCAATGGGGCCCGAGCGCGGCCGCACCCGGCGGCGCCACTCACAAGTACGGGTTCAGCAGGTTGGAGGTGCTCGTGCGCTCGAAGCCCGTGACCTGCACGCGGATCGGGTGGTTGGGGATGAAGCAGCGCCGGTTCACCGACTTGAAGTCCTCCGGCGGCGCGTGGATGCTGGAGAACGGCAGCATGTGCTTGGCTGCCAGCCAGGGGCGCCAGTTAGCCGACGGCGTGTGGGCGGCCCGCGGCGGCGTCGGCTGGCACGCTACGCGCAGTGGCGGACCGGCCCGGCCCGGCCCGCCACCGCCTGGGCACGGACCGTCGCCGGCGGCGACACACGTACACAACACACATACAGTGCGCGCCACACCGAACCCAGATGGATCTGGCGACGGATCTGGAGACGGATGTAGTGGCGGATCTGTACCCAGCAGGTGGGCAGCAATACCTCCCAATACATTCGGTTCCGTGTCGGTAAGGTACGCGGGAGCCTTGACAACGCAGAGGTCCTGATAACAGGACGCCTGACACGCACCTACGTATATACTCGAGATACGGATCTCCAGGAGTGCACAGAGCGCCCTCGATAAGCGCAAGCTCACACAAAGAGAGAACGAGGGGTAAACCCATATTTTAGGGGCCATGCAAAGAGAAATACGTTATCATGTAACCAATCAAAGACAGAGAACAGCATGGAACACAGGGAGCAGAGAATGAGAAAGAGCGAAAATGCCCAACCGGAAGACGGAAGTGCAGTGTAAGCACGTGGCCAAGCATGATACAAAGTAGAACATTGGGGAGAGCGAACACGAAACTACACCCCACAATCACCGCAATGCCATGCCATATCTTACCCCTTCGTCGTCTAGCTGCGAGCGAAAATGTGTTCACAAATGAAAGCTACCCTCATATTATCGATGCACACAAATATATCTAAAAATCATAGATCTGGAGGGTCAAGGTGCAGATAGGAGCATAGCTGAACAACCGTCCATGAAGCATGCATTCATTGGCAACAAGGTTGTGTTTTCGAACAGGAGTCGCCGACTGAAGGTCGAAGGTCGTCAAGTGAGGGATCAGTCACGCATACAGCACACTTGTCCTCAGTCAGCTACAAGTGGTGGGTGAGCAGGTGTACATTAGCACGTGATTGCTGACACGTGACGTACCATCCCCACTTAGGGCGCGGGAGGGGCCGTTAACGAAGACCCCGCCCGAACAGCTAACATTCTTCTAAAAATACTACAAAGCGGACGGATGCTGTGCTTCAGCTGCGATAGGAAATGGCCTCCGTCTGTCATAAGCGCTACATGGACGTCGTGCGTGGGCATAATCCAAAGCCCTGGCAACGCGGTCACATTATGCTGCTCCGGTTATGTGCGACGAAGCTGGAGCAAGAGGTGGCAGCATTCCTCCCTCGTGTTCTCATAACGGAGCTGCGGCCGCCGTTTGCACGCTCCGACGTAAGAAAATCCCCCCACAATCCACTGACGGGGAATTAACCCCGACCCCGATCCCGGTTCTCACCAGGGTCGCACCCCTGACCCACCGCGCCCCGGTCCTGACCTTGAAACCGACCTCGATACCACCCCTGACTCTGACCTTGACCTTGGCCCCGACCTCGACTTTGGCCCCGAGCCGACCCGACCTCGTCGACGGCGCCGCTCACCGTCGGCCTTCCCGTCGGCGTCCA
>NW_023596921.1:36605633-36644753 GCF_011947565.3 Pollicipes pollicipes
GCCACTTACAGGGAACAGTCTCAGCCGAAACGCATTGGATGCACGTCCCTCGCTGCCAACACAACTGTTGCCCAGGGGACAGCGAGGCTGATGTCAGGCACTTCATAGCGCCGGCCCCACATACCGCTCTCGCCACGGCCAGGTCCGTTCAGGTTCCTGAC
This sequence comes from Pollicipes pollicipes, assembly GCF_011947565.3. Classification (NCBI taxonomy): domain Eukaryota; kingdom Metazoa; phylum Arthropoda; class Thecostraca; order Pollicipedomorpha; family Pollicipedidae; genus Pollicipes; species Pollicipes pollicipes. The sequence goes on from NW_023596921.1 coordinate 36,605,795, forward strand.
CGCGGCCAGGTTCTCACGAACAATCGCATTATTCGGAGGCAAGGCAGGTACAGCCGAGGCCGCGCCACGGGCAGACAAAACTATATAGGCGTGAACTGGCTCACCACCAGCCGCGAGACGCTGTCCTGAACGTTCGCCACTAGCCTGACTCGCCCCACGTCCACAGTCAGCCGCATCACGAGTGGGCTCCGTCGGCACGGGCGCAGCTCGCGCCAATGGGGCCCGAGCGCGGGCCGCACCCGGCGGCGCCACTCACAAGTACGGGTTCAGCAGGTTGGAGGTGCTCGTGCGCTCGAAGCCCGTGACCTGCACGCGGATCGGGTGGTTGGGGATGAAGCAGCGCCGGTTCACCGACTTGAAGTCCTCCGGCGGCGCGTGGATGCTGGAGAACGGCAGCATGTGCTTGGCTGCCAGCCAGGGGCGCCAGTTAGCCGACGGCGTGTGGGCGGCCCGCGGCGGCGTCGGCTGGCACGCTACGCGCAGTGGCGGACCGGCCCGGCCCGGCCCGCCACCGCCTGGGCACGGACCGTCGCCGGCGGCGACACACGTACACAACACACATACAGTGCGCGCCACACCGAACCCAGATGGATCTGGCGACGGATCTGGAGACGGATGTAGTGGCGGATCTGTACCCAGCAGGTGGGCAGCAATACCCCCCAATACATTCGGTTCCGTGTCGGTAAGGTACGCGGGAGCCTTGACAACGCAGAGGTCCTGATAACAGGACGCCTGACACGCACCTACGTATATACTCGAGATACGGATCTCCAGGAGTGCACAGAGCGCCCTCGATAAGCGCAAGCTCACACAAAGAGAGAACGAGGGGTAAACATATATTTTAGGGGCCATGCAAAGAGAAATACGTTATCATGTAACCAATCAAAGACAGAGAACAGCATGGAACACAGGGAGCAGAGAATGAGAAAGAGCGAAAATGCCCAACCGGAAGACGGAAGTGCAGTGTAAGCACGTGGCCAAGCATGATACAAAGTAGAACATTGGGGAGAGCGAACACGAAACTACACCCCACAATCACCGCAATGCCATGCCATATCTTACCCCTTCGTCGTCTAGCTGCGAGCAAAAATGTGTTCACAAATGAAAGCTACCCTCATATTATCGATGCACACAAATATATCTAAAAATCATAGATCTGGAGGGTCAAGGTGCAGATAGGAGCGTAGCTGAACAACCGTCCATGAAGCATGCATTCGCTGGCAACAAGGTTTTGTGTTTTCGAACAGGAGTCGCCGACTGAAGGTCGAAGGTCGTCAAGTGAGGGATCATGTCACGCATACAGCACACTTGTCCTCAGTCAGCTACAAGTGGTGGGTGAGCAGGTGTACGTTAGCACGTGATTGCTGACACGTGACGTACCATCCCCACTTAGGGCGCGGGAGGGGCCGTTAACGAAGACCCCGCCCGAACAGCTAACATTCTTCTAAAAATACTACAAAGCGGACGGATGCTGTGCTTCAGCTGCGATAGGAAATGGCCTCCGTCTGTCATAAGCGCTACATGGACGTCGTGCGTGGGCATAATCCAAAGCCCTGGCAACGCGGTCACATTATGCTGCTCCGGTTATGTGCGACGAAGCTGGAGCAAGAGGTGGCAGCATTCCTCCCTCGTGTTCTCATAACGGAGCTGCGGCCGCCGTTTGCACGCTCCGACGTAAGAAAATCCCCCCACAATCCACTGACGGGGAATTAACCCCGACCCCGATCCCGGTTCTCACCAGGGTCGCACCCCCGACCCACCGCGCCCCGGTCCTGACCTTGAAACCGACCTCGATACCACCCCTGACTCTGACCTTGACCTTGGCCCCGACCTCGACTTTGGCCCCGAGCCGACCCGACCTCGTCGACGGCGCCGCTCACCGTCGGCCTTCCCGTCGGCGTCCACGTCGTCGACGCCGTCAATGTACTGCAGTTCGTCGAACTCCTGCTCGGCCGGGTCGGCGGTGGCCATGGCGGCGAACGCATCCTGGATGGCGTCCGTGAACGAAGGCTCCTGGTCGGCGTCGGCCGCCGCGTCGGGCGCCGCGCCGGCCCCCTCGCCGGCGCCGTTGGCCGTGCTGCTCATCTGACCTGGTCAGCGGCTTCAGACACCTGCCGGCCACACACACGGCTGCCGGTCACCGGCGCACGGTACGGCCACGGCTCTGCATACGCTGCCGTGTGCGCACAGATACTGCACAGCGCCAGTGTGGGCCTTGATGGCCACGTCCCACACACAAACGGGACGGTAAGAATGTCCGGAGTTCCGTCAAAAACAAACGATTTTTGTGTTAAAAGTTCACAAATGTGCTGTTTGACCTGCGGTACTAATTCAGTCAGCTATGACCGCGGAGGAGGGTTTTGTACTTCAGCCGTACCGAAGTATTTACTAAAAGGCAGGCCGGATACCGTACCACCGCCGTTGTTAATGGCCGAAAAATATGGTCCGAAACAGCTGAACTGTCTGGCCTCCATTAAGCAGTGGGAGCGGAAAGCACGCGCAAATGAGACAAAAAGTACCTATTCTTTGACAACAGTGTGCGGCTTGGAGGAAAGGCAGCACTTCGTCACGCCACAGGCATTGGGAACGCAGGGAACACAGGAACACTGGGAACACAGGAACGCGGGGGACACAGGAACGCAGGGAACACAGGAACACTGGGAACACAGGAACACTGAAAACATGGGAACGCAGGGAACACAGGAAACACAGGAACGCATGGAACACGGGAGCGCATGGAACACAGGAAAACTGGGAACACAGGAACACTGGGAACACAGGAAGGCAGGGAACACTGGGAACACGGTGGCACTGGGAACACGAGAAACGCAGGGAACACAGGAACACAAGAACACAGGGAACACAGGGAACTGGGAACACAAGAGCACTGGGAATGCAGGAACATTGGTAGCACACGAACGCAGGGAACACCGGGAACACCGAAACGCAGGGAACACGGAAACACTGGGAAGGCGGGAACGCAGGGAACACAGGAACACTGAGAACACAGGAACGCGGGGAACACAGGAACACGGGGAATACAGGAACGCAGGGAACACAGGAACGCAAGGAACGCAGAAACGCATCCACAAGCAAACGCAGTTCAGGAGTATCTTCACAGATGAGCCTCGGGGATGGCCGGCCATCGCCCTTCACTCGATGATGTCACCCCAATCGATAACAGCAATCCAACAGCTGAAAAAACATCCGTTTATTTCAAGGTTACGTTCCCGGAAAGTAGCTGCCCACCCACAGCTAGCGCCGTCTGGTGGACCCACCTGAGGCCAGGGAAAGGCAGCCGGGTATCGGGCGCCCGGGCGCGCGAACTGAGATGCGGACAAGTGGCCGCTTCCGCAAGGGGAGCTGTGACTGGGCTGATCCATGACTGGGCTGGCGCGCCACAGACTGGGCTGGTGACGCCGGCCGAGCCGTGCGGGCAGCGCAGGGCGCGCCCCGGTTATTCGTGTGTTCAGGGACCTGATGAGTCGCGTACCGCTACCGTGGCTCAGTTACCGACCAATGCCGCTACCGTGGCTCAGTCACTGACGAATACCGCTACCGTGACTCAGTTACCGACCAATGCCGCTACCGTGACTCAGTTACCGACCAATGCCGCTACCGTGGCTCAGTTGCCGACCAATGCCGCTGCCGTGCTTCGTTTGTCGTTCAAAGCCGCTACCGTGGCTCAGTTACCGACCAATGCCGCCACCGTGGCTCAGTTACCGGCCCGTGCCGCTACCGTGGCTCAGTTACCGACCAATGCCGCTACCGTGGCTCAGTTACCGCCCAATGCCGCTACCGTGGCTCAGTTACCGACCAATGCCGCCACCGTGGCTCAGTTACCGGCCAATGCCGCTACCGTGGCTCAGCTATCGCCCAGTGCCAAATTGAGAGCATCGAAATCACCCCAACGCCAAGAACGAAGACGGAATGTTCGAACGGAATGAATGTGACGGACGAAGACGGAAGACGGAATGTGAAGACGGAATAGTCAAGTGCAAAGTGACGCAATCTCTGAGACCTGAAAAAAATCAAGGTGAACTTATCAAGGATGCCTGAATTATAGACGACACTTTAAAAGACAAGCGGAATCGCCTGATGCGTCCCACATCGTTCAGTTCAGCGCACGTAGTGCTCAGCGTGCGGACAGCACTTTACTGCTAGTGCGCACGCGCTTCCGGTTTGTTGACACTTTTCTGCAGGCATCCTTTTGATTAATACGAAGCCAGGCCGGCGCCACTGTACAATATGACCCACATTTCCGCGATGGGCAGCTTAACAGGCACCAAGCAGTCCCTTGGTCCGGCGCAGGCGGCGCTTATTCGATAGCTGCTCCCTGCTCGGGGCGAGCACAGCTGGCCTCAGGGCCGGCCAGCTGCAGCGGCGCGCTGCGCGCTGGCCGCCGCCCCACGCACCACAGGCGCGCCCACCGCTCGGCGCACGAGCGACGGTCGAGAGGCCGGCCGCCAGCGCCGCGGCCGGCAGCCGGCCCTGCCAGCTCGCCGGTGAGGCTCCCTCTAGCAGCAACAGCCAAACGGTGCCCGGCTACGGCGTCCATAGAATACTTTGCAAATATCTGTAATCATCCACTTCAGTGGATTCAATCCTTCAACCCTTGTAGGTACGGGTTTACAAAGATCGCCGACCGTCATTCCAAGACTCGCCGTCCTTTCCGACAAACGCCAAATGTCGACTGTCCTCCGACGCCCGGCCCTGTCCTCCCGACAGACGCTGAGTGTCGACTGTCCTCCGACGCCCGCCCTGTCCCTTCCGACAGACGCCGAGTGTCGACTGTCCTCCGACGCCCGCCCTGTCCCTTCCGACAGACGCCGAGTGTCGACTGTCCTCCGACGCCCTGCCCTGTCCTCCTGACAGACGCCGAATGTCGACTGTCCTCCGACGCCCGCCCTGCCCCTTCCGACAGACGCCGAATGTCGACTGTCCTCCGACGCCCACCCTGTCCTCCCGACAGACGCCGAGTGTCGACTGTCCTCCGACGCCCGCCCTGTCCCTTCCGACAGACGCCGAGTGTCGACTGTCCTCCGACGCCCACCCTGCCCCTCCCGACAGACGCCGAATGTCGACTGTCCTCCGACGCCCGCCCTGTCCCTCCCGACAAACGCCGAATGTCGATCGACCTTGTCCCGCTCAGGCACGCGGCTTTCTCCCCAACAATGAGCGGTTCCGAAGCGGGGTCGAGGTCAAACGATTTACGCCTAATGAATACAGCCGAATGCTGGGAGACGCAGGTGGCCATTCGTACGACGGCCGTCTATCTTTGCGTGCCAGAGCGCATCGAACGTTTTTCCAGCGCTGGGTCGCTAAAATGGCTACATTAAAAAATGTCCGATGCTAAAACGACTGAGTACATCTTTGACACAGGAAAACGTGTGAGTGTCACACGTTTGTCACACACATGACACACACAGTGTCATGTGAGTAAGTCACAAACCTGGCGAAACTACAGCACTGGCAGATTCGAACCTCCATTTCACGAACCGATGAGGGTTGCCGGCTAAGGAAGCGTCGTCAGTGACCTTATCCCCCGCCCTTATAGGGGAATGTGACCCCTTCCCTCTCTATGATTCTTCGAGGGCATCTCTGCGGCATGTTACGTAATCGCGCCCAAATTTTCATTAGACCCTGGGGCATTTATCGCACGTATTTTGGTACCAATAACGTGTCTCTTTGAAGCCTTTCTGACTTCTGCGTAGCGACGGTTTTTCACAGTGATCCACGACCTGAGCGGACGGCCGGTAGCAGGCGACGCATCCGCCGATCGTGCGTAGTGGGCCGACAGCTGCTACAGTAAAGAAGTACCACATAACCAATATTTGATCAAACCACATATAAATGCGCACATCAATGAACAGGAAAAACCTTTGTCTACGTTCATGCTGCTGCCGTGGCATGGTTACACTCAAATGTAGCGCTAAATAGAGCTGTTGTCCTGAAAAATTGCATTTGACCTGGTCTAGAGCGATCAATTATTGATCATCCACATCAAACGCATCACAACTCAGGAGATCTCGTTAAAAACAATCCAATGTTCTTTCCCACGAGGCTCCATTTTTCTTAGTTTGGAAATGGCAGGAGGAGGCCTACATTGCTTCAATATTCGCCGCTTGGGCGACCGGGACATCGGCATTTGTCATGTTCCCCCTACCCCCCCCCCCCCCCCCCCCAGTGTTTCGTGTTCACTGTCGTGATGCCTCTCCCACTGCTTAAAATGACCAAACAGCATAGAGCGAGCGGCGGTCAACCCAGCGCCTAAGCGCCTCAGGCTTGATAAGAAGACCGGACAGGTGGAGTGTCGTTCAGAGTCAAATAGCTATGGATTAGCGCCGCCGGTTTGCGTGCGGAGTCCGCCGGAGAGTCGGGATTCTGATAACATGAAGTGATATGTACATCCTGCACACCCCACTGGGTGAATCTGGAACGCTGGGGTCGTATGGAGCCCCTTACCCCAACAGTCCGCGTCATGAAAAGCAGGGAATCAGAGCGGGCGTTGCAGTCTCCCTGAGGTCACGCGGAAATAGCTGTCACACACTCACACTATCTACGTGCGCTATCCCACCTGAGGATAGCGTGCATAGCTATCCACGCACCCACAAACTTAACCCCACTAGTTCAGTCCATCTACCCCAGCTCTTTTACGCACGTCCAAGACCCTGGCAGGAGAGCTAACATCTGAAAAACCCTTGGTTTGATGCATCTTTTTCCCTTTCTCATATATTTAACCCGAACCTTTTGGGTGAATAGATTTCTGGGATCGCAGTTCACACTAAACAGTTTTTGTGTGAGTACTGACCCCACCATCCGATCGCGCAATGCCGGGCCAACGACGGAATTTGACGGCGAGAGCTTAAACTACCGCGATGTTTGGCAAGGTTTGTCCCGCCCTCTGACGTCATCTGAGCTCTATCACGGCCGCTTCTACCAGCTGCAGACCATACCTGTCAAGGGCAAAAAGCGAGCGCCTACAGAGACTAGAACTCACCCCACCACGGGTGGGGAAAATCGGGAGGCAGGCGCTATTACCAACTGAGCCATCAGGATGGACCGCGCATCTGTGATACAGTATCGCGCAGTTACAAAGTGTGCTCGTGGTATGCAAACGATCCTCCCATCAGGATCTACGTCACAAGCCTCCCATCACCAGTGAGCCCAAGTAAAAGCACAACAAACCTCAAAGGAGACCATGTTCGGTAGTGCTCGGGCCTCGCCGCAGCACGGCGCTTACTCGGGCAGGGAAGGGGAGGGGGGGGGGGGGGGAGGCACACAGAAGATCGGGGAGCATGGTGCCAGCAGCATAAATGGCAATTCTGGGCAATGTAACAATGTTGAGTCTCCATAGGCACATTGTTTTCATGCTCTGCATTCCCCAATGGTTGTGACACACACTGTGAAAGTGTCAACCTATCTGAGTGGCACTGCCAGGCCAGACTGCCAACAGTGTTTTTCAGGGACCCAAAAAAGCTATAGTAGGAGCTTCCACCTGGACACAGCTACACAGATGCTTGAGCGGAAGTGACAGCAGCTGATGCCACCAATGATGGCAGGCTGGACCTAAGCCAATGAAAAAGGAAAGAACCTTATGATTGGTATTTTTTTAAAGAACAATAAAAACAGCCTCAGTAGCCTGAGGCCAGTGCAACACCGGCAGTCTCTGACTGACAGAGTGTCAATGTTGAAATGGTTAGCAGGTTACTTGACAGGCTGTATGCAGTTATACTGGGATAACACTTGGTGTAGCTGCAGAGTCCATGCCCTTTGCAGCATTTGGGTGTTGCACAGACCAAGTCAGGTTGACAACCCAGAAAATATGGTAACATTTTAATATAGTGACTACCCTTTAACACAGTTTTTCAATAATCAGCTGCTTTGAAATAATCCAGATGGATGTTAATTCACTCAATGATCAAGGGAGGAGCAAATTGGAAACTGGACTAAGGCTCCCACATATGCATTATGCCTACTATACTCTACTTTACTTGTTTGTGCATGGCAATTTTACTAACTACTGTCCACATGTTTTCTATACATTTTAAAATTGTCTACATAAGCTTTTTATTGCTGCAGATTTGTTCACTGCAGGTTCAACACCTTCATATTTAAATCTTCCCTGAACAAACCTTGCTATTGGATCAATCAGAGCCACTGAACTGACAAGGTTAATTATATGGACACCAGTGGTTCAATCAGACTTCTACAATTGCATCAAAGTAACTTTTATGGTTGAATATTAATGCAAGCCCAGCAACATACCTTTATCAAGTAATACATACATTTAATTAGTGAACAGAAGAAGCCAATTTGTTCTTCTCTGTCCATGCATGAGTACTCACTTGAATGCTGTCAACACTACCTTGAAAGGGTTGTGTTTGGTTTGGCTTGTAGTATTTTTTTTAAAACCCACAAAATGTGTGTGTATACATCTGCATGGCTTTGTTCTCTCCTGAAGTCTTTTGAGGGAAGCCTCAAATTACATGGTGGAAGTGTTAAATGATGTTCCAAAACAAGTATTTCCATTAAGTACTTTCCTTTAGCTGCTAGTGGCTGGTACCAAACCTCATCTTTCATTTAACTCTGACATTGGTGACAAAGTCTGGCACTGTTCAGGGATAATACAATATATCTGCTGGGAGAAAAAAAGATCTACCTGTCAGGGAACATCCAGGAAAACCACTAAGAAAAACATCTCAAATTTGCATCATTGAGCAATGACACTCATTGACAGCTGAGTTAGTAAAATGGGGGGTTGAGTTCCTCGCCAAGCTGATATCAATCTTTGTGTGCAAACATCACTTGCAGAGAGACTAGAAGCATGCTTCAGATAGCAATTTGAAGTCCATTAAACTACAAACTGGGGCGGTGATTACACGATGATGGCCCCAATGCTGGAGTCTCCAAGCAAACCATCTACCCACAACTACCTGACACTTCAAATGGTGTTCGGTGCAGAGGACAAGCACAAGTATCACAAGGATTAAGGTTTAGGGTAAGCCGCGCATAGCTTTTGCCCGCTCGCACACTACGCTGCGGCCGAGCGAGCAGGATGGGCGTGGCGGTCTGACTCACGAACGAAAACGTGAAATCACAAACGTGGGCAAGCCTGCGTTTGTCAGTCTCCGTGGTTAAAAACAAAACACCACATAAGAACAGCACGAAATCGGGAATACTCACAAAGAAGACCGCAATCCCGAGGCAGAGGCGAACGCGCCTATCCCAAACACTAGGATTTCTCCAGGAAAGCTGTTTGCTCCGGGCGGCTGCTTTAGGACAGCGCTGTCGCGCCAGCGCCTGAGCGTAACGACCTTGACCAAGGCCGTCGAAAATCCTGGCGCTAGCAGGTGCCCTTTATTTACTGCCATTGTCTATTCTACTGCAAAACTCGAGCCAACCCGACGGTGCACGCGTCCAGCTCATTCGTGACGTAGAACAAAGCATATTTTGAGTGATGCATGTAAAATTGTTCCGTCACAAACATATTTTTATCGAGTCGATATAAACAGGGATCCAAATTGTTCTTTGAAACATGTCATCCCATGAACATCAAACAATTACCCAAACACCACGAGTGTAGATTTGCGTTGGTATGGTTGGAACACCGCTACCCAAATGTCCAATCTGCCCCATCCGCCACCGGTGAGTTTGCATTTCCCCACCACCTCGGGGCTAATTACAATCAGGACATTATAACTATTGCATACAAATTATATAAATTTTAAAAATGGTTTTACTTATTGTTCCACTGGAAAAGGAACAAAGAAAATAAAGTTTCCGATGCAATGTCCAGCTCAGCGCAGCAACAGCTACTTACGCTCTGCAAGTTCCATGTCGGTATCCGGCTTACTCGAGTATGTTCTGTTTTCCCTATATGCTGCACGTTTTTAATTACATGATTAGTTTGTTTTGCTGGCTCTGATCTAGTTTTGTGATATCGTCTGAGCGTTTTGGCATTATTCAGGATTATCTTAGTTTCTACAGACAGCAGCAGGTCACATTATTATAGCACGACGTGTGGTCGGAAATTTAAAACAAACTGGTCGAATATTAGCAACCAAAACGTGAGAAAGCTACTTATCACCTGTCTACGCCTGGAGCCAGCATTTAAATTTGCCGACTTCCATCTGTATAATTTTGATATTGCTCTCTGAACAGATGAACATTGAGAGCAATATGAAAATAAAGGCCCTAATTTTACTTGTCTGGTTCAGCCACCAAATAGCAGACTGGTTCTAGGCGCCGTGAACGCTTATATGCTCCCCCGGGAAATATTTCAAAATCACACAGGTAACGCATGCTCCGGACTTTCTTCTAAAAGTACGAATTGGCACTCTGAAACGTCAAAAGGTTCTTCTGCCGGAGACATTATCTTTTTCGCCCGCCCGCCGGACACCCTATATAACCTCGCGAGGATGCCGTGCGGCTTACGGAGACAGTAGTGTAGGACGTCGTGGCTCTTGTTCGAAGACCTGCGAGCGCGTATAAGCCAAAACTGTTAGGAAGTTTTTCTACTTCTCAGTTCTGAACAAAGGTTGAACATTGCCAGAGGAACATGGGTTGACAATATCAATTCAGAGTTTTGGAATGATTTCGATTTACAATCTATACTCACTATCATCTACGTTCACAAAGCTCTGAAGAATCCAGAAAACGTTCCAGGCAGTCCCTGAGTGCTATCAGCTTAGCAAAAGTTGACTGAACCATTGTAAAATGAATGGCCACGGTGGGTTCCATGCAACCATTTAGCGCCAGGCTCCAACAGTTTATTGACTTCAAAAGTGCGGAATGAGTTGCATCGTTCGGCGCCTTCTGGCTTCTGTTTAAGCAAAAGAAGATACATAGCAAAATAAAACGAATAAGATCGTGCCCCTCAACATCAAGTAGGCGATATCCGGTGACTTTTTGGAGAGAGGTCTGTCACAATCTCGTAGCCACCCGGCTCGTTGTACATCGAATTGACGTCGCTCAGCGCACCCTCGGCGTCGGTGAGGCCGCAGTCGTTGAGCATGGAGGCGTTCTCGAGCGCTTCATCGTTGGTGGTGTAGCCGGCGCTCTCGGCGTCCTGCTGGTCGAGCAGCGGCTCCGACTGGGCCGCCTCGTCGTCCTCGCTCCACTCACTCAGCTCGCCCAGCTTGTCCTGTCGCTCGGACTCGGCCATGAGCAGCTTCTCCTCCTCTTCAAAGAGCTCCATCTGGATCTGGTCGTGCAGCCCGGCCGGCGGCGAGGCGTCGGCGGCCTCGGCAGCGGACAGACCTCTCTCCCCTTTGTGAACCCTGCGTCCCGGCCCCATGCTTTGGCTGCCCTCCCCCCCCCCCACCCCCACCCCCACTCCCACCCTCCTCCCCAGTCAGCAATCCATCGAGGCCTCGGCTGGGCAGATCTTATAGCAGCGCAGCCCGGCCTGTGCCCTGCCAGTACCCAGTCTCTCGCATAGAATGGATTAAGCTACGGGTACTACTCAGGTAGAACCAATCTTGTATCCAGCTGGGCGTGCAGTGCCTTCTTCCGCGAATAACGTTGCAGAATGTGGATGAAATCTGGCACAGCTCGGGCCGGTTGTCCAGCCGTACGCAAATTTTCGCGCGGAATTTGCCAGTGGCCGCACCACAGCCGCATTCGTGCGGGCAGTGATGTAAGCACTGTGGGTGTCGAACGCGCGCGGCTTTTCTGTTCTGTGAGCTGGAAAACCCAATTAAGGTGTGTTGAGCCGTGCAAATATCCAGGTAGGCTGACTGCATGCCTGCCAGGGCACTCGTTGGCAACATGCGGCAAGACCTGGCGAGTTCAGGAATCATATTCGAAACATGAATCCAAAATCATTGGGTTTACCTTACCAGTTCCCCCAACAAGCTCGAAATTATAACTTGCCGAATCACCTACATTACCCCATGGTGATGATCTGGAATTAATAGACCACTTGTCCTGTGGATCCCTGTCTTGTGATCCCGTTCAGTCAACGAAACAATCTCATTTTGACGATGTGGTCAGTGTTGGCTGTCGTGCATGATGCCGGCCCAGCGCGAATCAAGCCTAGTTTTAGAATGGTCAGCTGCGGAGGATGATGGCATTGACGGCAGAGGTAAAAAAGGCGTCTGCTCGCCCAGGAGCGTCCACTCGCCCCCTCCCCAACAAGTTCTAAACTGTAACATGCCAAACTACCTACATTACTCAGTGGTGATGATCGGTATTGAAAGGCCACCTGGTCTGTGGATCCCGGTCTTTTCGACATCCCGTTTGGTTAAGACAACCTCATTTTGATTATGTAGCCAGTGTGGGCTGTCGTTCCTGGTGCCAGTCCAACGTGAATCGAGCCTGGTTTTACATTACTGAGCTGCGAATGACGATAACGTTGCTGTTGGAAGAGCGTTCCAATCATTTACAACCCAAGAGGTGAATAAGTTCCGATGGACGAAGGTCCTGGCTTGAGGGCTTCTCAGTTTACATTGGTGTCATCATGTCAACCCCGATCCGTGTCCTGTCAGGAACTCGCCCACCGGCCAAGACATGCTTCCGTGAACCCTCTGGAATCTGGAACACTGCACTCATGGCTCCCTTGCGACGTCGGTAGTACAGCGAAGGCGGTTGGAGGAGTCTGAGCCTCTCAGGATAAGGCCGGCGACTTACTTCTCGGACAAAGCGCGTAGCTTGTCACTGAATCCGTTCCGGCCGCTCCTGAACCAGCTTGCCGAACGGACCCCAGGTGATGATGCCATACCCTCGAAAAGATGCGTCAAAACGAAACTACCGTGGTCCTGACAACAGCGGTGGTACGCAGATATCAATGGGGAATGACAGTTTCTAGGAAATTTTACATTGGACTGCTGTAATGGGGTCTATTATTGAACTAACAACATGAAAGGTAGTATCAATCGCGAAATCTCGTCGACATCCATCTACCAGTGTTTTTTGCTGAGCTCTATCTTTATCAGCTCGGAAACACCAGGGGGTGGGGTTCGCATCACCCCTCCCCCTCTCCATCCATTCGTGTTCTGAAAAACGGCAAATCAGGGCGACGGTTAAATAGACAAATTAGACCATTTGTGTGTAATGGGACACAGGCGTACGTTCCTTTTAACCTCTGCCGGTGGAAGAGCGTTCCGAGCATTTACAACACAGGAGCTGATTGATTTCCGATGGACGAAGGTCCTGGCTTGAGGGCTTCTCAGTTTACATTGGTAACATTATGTCACTCCCGAGTCGTGTCCTGTCAGGAACTCGTCCACCACCAAAGACGTGCTTCCGTGAAACATCTGGAATATGGAGCACTGCACTCATGTCTCTCTTGTATATATATATATATATATATATATATATATATATATATATATATATATATATATATATGCCGTGCGTCTGTCTGTCCGTAATATCTTGCAAAGGGACAGACAGCCGCACCTTACACAAACAGTATACATATGCTACTCTAAAACCGACACTAAAAGTTGCATTTGATGCAACCACCAGTGAGCATCTCCGTCACAACACTGCATTACTGAATGCTGTTCATGAACGGTATGCGGGTAAAACCTGGTCATGCCACACAGCCGGGGCTGTCTGTGGGGCGACGTGTCTGGTGACGAGGCGGCGGTCGGGCTTTACCAGCCGTGTGTCGCCGGTCGCGTACTGGCCCTGCGGTGGCACTGCATCCGGCTGCGCGTCGGTGGTTTGCAGCGGTGGCGGAAGTCAAGCAATAAGGGCGGGGGTTGTGCGCCTGATGGATTTTTCCATGCACTATGACGTTTTAGTACATTTTTTAAAGTGTCCGCTCAGCTCTATCATTCTTTTTTGGCATGCTACTACAGTGTACAATATTGGCATATATAATAGATAACCAGAACTGAAGTGGACGACATTCGTTAATAATTCCGTACCAGTCCCATTATGTCAACTTCCACGACTGTGCCCCCCTCCCCCCGCTCCAGTCCTTTCGAGAAATCGACACGCATGCCAGTGCCCACCACGGACATTACCTGACCCAGAGCTCAGCACTCCGGCAGAGACCCCGGCCAGCAGCTGGAGCTGAAGACGAGCCATGGCTCTCTGACCGCCTCACGGACCCGACCCGGTGCAAGGGAGCCCCAGGAAGATCGGTGGTAAATTGCGACCTTAAGACCCGCATCAATAGCGCAAAATATCCAAAAAGACAACATGTGGAGAGACACTGAAAACGTTAAGCGAGTCAAATACTGCACGGCAAAGATCGAGAGCGAAAGATTGCATTTAATAAGATCACATGGAGTGAGGATTGTACAGAATAGGTATCACAAGCGCAGGAAAACGTGTACTTTACATAGTAGCCCAACATAATGCCTGCCAGGGCAGCCCCGTACTCGTTTTCACAGTAATATTCACACTAATAAACGAACCTCTACGATTTCTTCTAATTCATACCGGTGCTCGACGTGCTTATGACGATGGAGCTATTCGAGTTCTGCCACGTTCAAAACTATGATCTCCAGAAGCGTACACAATTCAAGGTCGTTGAGCCACGGATTCCTCTATGATCTTTTTGAAACCAATATCAACGATAGTGTTTGACACACTCATTACGATAATGCATCTTGTTCGAGCCACATTCAAGACTACGACTGCCAGAGGTGAGCGATCTTCAGGGGAGTGCTCCACATTTGTATGCGGCTTTGAACCGAAATAGTCATCTTGAAGATCATTTGTTGCAGCTTGCAGTCATGCCCTTCATGAGACATAAGCGCCTCTAGTTTCTGAGCTAAACGCCCCTGAAGATGTGTAGAATTTTTCGTGCAAACTATTTCAAGATCACCCAGGCATCCGTGACGCCATGATGATGTCATTCCAATACTACTTTTCCATTGGTCATGCGGCAATGACGGCCAATAAAAATATATCGGTCGATTCGTCCATGTCTGGCGTCAGCGAGCGCTATTTGCAGATAAAACGGCGGTCAGTTGGGCCTCAAGTCTCAATCATTGTTGTGTAAGGTACGATGACGCAATCAAACAAGGACGCATTCGTGAGCACGCTCATAAAAAGAGAAATTGCACTATCGAGAGCAGTATTTTCCACTTAAAAGAAATCCCCTACTTTTTCCCGGCAAGGGGAAACCCCTTACTCCCTACTGACTACCCCTAGTGAAGCACTAGGGTATGGATGCAGCATCGCTCTTGTTCAAGAGCTTAAGGACCATTCAGTCCCAGGGCGGTGTGCCTCCGGCTGCCATTCTGGCGACACAGGGCCATTAGAGGGATGCATCATATTACATTGGTCCGCCACCTGACGCAACAGGTCGTCTTACCCGCGCAGTTGGCCCGGATCGACGCAGGAACCATCACTGACCCAGCAAGATCCTTGTACGCCGCAGATGGTCCAATGACTGGCACATAGATAGACCCCAGTTCGGCTGACGGGTCCATGGCTGGCACTGGATTGGAGGGCCCACCTTTCCGTGCTGGGGCCATGACTGGCGCGGGCCCTTCCATTGTCTCAGTATGAACTCTCATCATAATTCATCAGGATTCATTTCATTGACAGGACCCCCAACCAACAGAAGAGGTTCCTGGCATTCGTGGTTCCGTCTCCGTCTTTGTTCATCAAATGTTTCCATGGAGGACCCGATGACCTTTGTCGACCCAGGATACCGCTTTAGGCACTGTGGTCCCGTGACCGACATCAGAACTCCGCACTTTTTTACAGGGCGCCTGATCAATGTCAATCGCCGGTTCGGTCTTGCCCCTGCTTTGGAAGTTGGTCCCCAGAGCTCAGACCGATATAGAGCCGATTGTTCGGTGTTGATGATCGTCAGCTGAAGTAGAGGAACGCACTGTCCCAGTGGTTCCTAATCGGTGTAAGAGACCATTTAACTTACAACTGAGATCACGTCCTTAAGAATGGAGGCTCAGGTGGGCCTTCAGCTTTAAAATGTCTTAAATGTGGCTTACAGTCAGCCCCTCGTGCTCTTCAGCCTTCCAGCCGGGTTTATGACCTTTGGTCTCGAGGACTCTCCGGGCCTCCTTGAACACGGCTCCTCGTCGACTCGAGCCCACTTACCGATACATGACCCCTTTCGGGCACTAGGGGGGGGGGGGGGGGGGGCTGACCGACACAGGATCCGCTCATGGTGTCAGGGACCCCGAGCATTGCAAATAGCGGGCCACGGCCTTGTTCCTGGTTTGGAAATAGGTGTCCAGAGCTCAAACCAACCCGGAGCGGACTGTTTGGCTCCGTGTAGACGCCTTATCTAATAGGCATAGAGGGCCCTGATAAGACGGCTCCCTTCGAGGCCCTCTTCCTGACCTCTCAGGTCACGGTACTACGGGTTGGGGCCGGCCCGGGTCTAATCAGGCCACCGATCTTTGGTCTCGAGAGATCCTTCGGCCCCTCTTCAAACCCCTTCAGACACGGCTCCTGGCGACTCGGGGACACTTGCCGACACAGCACCCTTTTTCAAGCACTGTGGACTCCGTGATCGAAACCCTCATTGTTTCAGAGATCCCGACCAATGTAAATCACGGACCCGGCATTACTCGTGCTTGGGAAATGAACCTCAGGGCTCAGACCGACACGGGGCCGAATGTTCGGTGTTGACGACGTCTTGCCGAAGTAGAGGCCCGCATTGTTCCATTGGTCCCCGACCGATACAATAGAACCTTGACTGGCATTTGAGGCCACAGCCCTACGGGCGGGAAGGCCGTCCTTACTTGTATCTTGCCGACAGTCCTTCGGGTCCTACGGCCCCTTCAGTCTTCCAATCGGGCCCGTGATCTTTGATACCGAGGAACCCTTTGGTCTCTCTCCGAACCTCCTCAAACAAAGCTCGTGACGGGTTCGAGACCATTTGCCCACACCTGAACCCCTGTTAGGCACTGTGGGTCCCTGACCGACACAGGGATCTCGACCATTGTTCCAGGGACCTGGAACAATGAAAATCGTGGGCTCCGGTCTTGCTCCTGCTTTGGAAATAGGTCCCCAAGGCTCAGACGGACGTGGAAACAACTGTCCGGTATTGGTAGTCTCTGGCCAACATAAATTTCCGCATTGTCTCAGCGTTCCTCAGTCGTTGCAAGAGGCCCTCTGGCTAATATTTCAGGTCACGTTCCTATGACTGACCGGGACCTTTCATGTCACTTACAGCCAGCCCTTCAGGCCCTTGTGTCCGCCAGTCGGGCTCTTGATCGTCGGTTTTGATGGTCCCTTGGGCCTCTCTTCAGGCCTCATTGAACACTGCCCTTGGTCAACTTGGATCCCCTTGCCAACATGGGGCCCCCTTTGAGGAGCTGTGGACCCCTGACAGGTACAGGGGCCCCGACCGGTGTAAATCGCTGGCCCCGGCTTTGTCACTGCTTGGAAAGTGGGCCCTCAAGCCCATACCAATACAGAGTCAACTGTGCGGCATTGGCGGTGCTTGACCAACATATAAGCCCTTACAGACTCAGGGGGCCTGCGATCGGCGCAAAGGGCACTCTGGCTGGCATTGGATTGAAGCCTGCGGACCGGGCCCCTGAATACGACCTCCGGCCGGCTTTTCGGGCCCCTCTGGCCCTTAGACCAGGTTATTAATCAGCGCTCCCAAGGGGCCCATCGGACCCCTCAAAGCCTAAGGGTGGGGGTGGGATAGGGGTGAGGGCACGTGCCCCCCGTACCTCTTCTGACTGCACCACTGCATTCAGGTGATAGATAGCTTAATGCCGAAACACAGGCAGCTCAAGGCCTTTCTTGCTTTTTATCAAACAGAAACTTCCATTGCAAAAATAGAGTCAAGGACAGAGGGAGAGAGATTTCAACACCATTCATGGATTTTCATGTTTTGCCGGCACACCGACAGCTACCGCACCTTGCCTTACGATTTGCTTAGAGCATACCCGCAGCTGAAGAAAAGTCTTGAAGTCGGACAAAACGGTGCTGAGCTGAGAATAAGCGGCCGGCTCGCAAATTATTTCCACATGAACGGCGTCGACGCGGCCATGTACCAAAAACTAATCAATATTTTCAAGCGCGATTTATTATTTAAGAGAGATCTACCCAGACGCTATTTCGTGTCCTTGACGCGGAGGAAACGGTGGGGGAGGACAATGACTGCTGCAGTAAGGCTCCAAACGCGGAGGAGCGGTAGGATTTCCTCGTCATTGTGAAGGGAGCAGCCGTCGCCACAACGATGAGCTTGGCGGAGGCGATCCTGATGCCAAATGTGACAGCGTGCGTGTTTAACCAAAGAACTAGCACTGCATAACTGCAGAAGATGGTCTGGCTTGTTTCGTAACACGTACTCTGCATCACAGCGGGTGCCCGTCAGCCACCTAAGCAGGTCTTTTCTCGTAAGGTCTTGTTTGACATTGCAAATGTGTTAAAGCGGTCGATTACAAACAGTCAGCGCTTCTTGAATCCGAAGGCGGCGCAGGTTGAAGTGTTACTATGGCGACAGCGTGTTACTACGTCCGCGATGCTGATCTGAATCTGTGTGGCACATTTGGTCATCTGCGCTGTACCGTGGGGAACGTGCTTCACTGACTGCGTCGTTGCTCTTTTGTTCAGGAAAAATCGTCTCGATCCCAACTGCACTGGAGATGTCAGAGCAAGGAGAGTCATGTCTGATGCCGCACGTCGACTGTTGATCAGCAGTTATAGTTTGGTACTGTGAGACGAGGAGTCTGAAGAACCGTTGCGTTGTTTGCCGTTGTTTTGTGTTGTTAAAGGCATGCAGAACACCTACAAGAACATGCACGTAGAAAGTACGTATAGCATGGTTGTTTTTCCCTAATTTTTGGATGGACACTGGTGGTCGCTCAGAGTTTCATCAATTAACGGGCTTCGGGGCTTTTTGCTATTGACTTTGAGTTGCAGGGCTCAAACCACTTTTCGTCTTCCTTGTTTTGTTCAGAGCGTAGCTCTAAGGGGCTGGATACAGATGGATTTAGCCTTTCACCTGGAATATACCACCCCGTCCACTCACTGTTAGGCAGTATTGACAAGCTTTTATCATTTGCCTGACAGCAGCAAGACATGGTTTATTTCTAGGTCCTTAATGGGCGGTTCACAACCTCTGCCGGCGAAAATCAATGTCATCAAGCGTGGCTGGACGTATTTCAGCTGAATGGAATTTGGTTGATGATGAGGGACGTCTCCCTATCAACCAAATGCCGCGTCATACGGGGTTTTCCATGTACTTGGCCAGCTTTCTTTTCACACGCCTACAGCTGAACGCTAAGGGCATGACGTGGAATCGGACTGTGGCAAGGGACTCCGGATTATGAACGGAGGGGCATTAGCCCCCCTCCCAGCTTTGGAAAGCTTTATAGGTAGGCTATGGCGTTGCATGAAGTGATCTAAAAGCACCAGCTCCTAAAACCTAACTTAAGCCCCTCCCCCCTCCCTCCCAGGGCCGCTAACTTATTATCACATTATAACTGGTCCAATGCTCATCAATGTCATGGATGTCGTTAGGGTAAGTACTAATCAAAATTACACATCTAGCTATCGACAAAGAAATGAGACCCATTGAGAAAACCGGGCAGGGTGGATACAATCTTCTCGATCAGTTGGGTAGTATCGTCATGTATGTCATCTGGTAGGGGTGCCACGATTGTTGCGAACGCACTGAGCCAGTATTGGTGATGTAACGTAGTGAGCGACCGTCATGCAAGAGACAAAAAGTGACGTGAGTGAACCACAATCGCCATGTAACGTTAATCACTTTTCCAAGGCGTTGGCACATCTTAAATGTGTACTTGCCTCCTTTTAATGTCAAAACTGAGAAATGCGCAAATATGTCATCTCTGATTTGCGTCTAACAATACAATGGGCTGAAATAATAGGCACAGGGGCGGTGGGGGCGGGGGGGGGGGGCACTTACACTTTTAGAGAATGACAAATGGCAAGCTCCAACCCTGTGGCTTTGCGTCAAATCAGTACATTTATATTTGTTTTGTTTGCATTCCCCCCCCCCCTCCCTCTGAGACGCATAATCCGAACCTTTTGAATGTATTTCCGGAGGTCAGGGCTTACGCTGAGCCGCACTTTGTTGTTTAAGCCCTGACCCCCATCACCCGATGGTGCGGTTCCAGATCATCGGCAGAATTCGGTGGCAAAAGCTTAATACACCACATTGCCCGGCACGGTCCGTCCTGTCCTCTGACGTCACGTGACCTATAACGCGGGCGCTGCCATCGACCGCAGGACATACCTGTCAAGGGCAGATAGCGAGCGCCTGAAGCGATTCGATGCCCCCCCCCCCCCCCCCCCCTCCCCTCTGCCACGGGTGGGAAGGCCGGAGGGAAATGCCTTCCTTCACCATCCGCGTTCCTTCACATAAGGCTAGGATATTAAATCGCACCAGTTACCAACTGTATGATCTTCAGTACGCGTACAGGAAAATGTGTCATCGTCACCACTGCAACATGAGTGTTTCATTTATTTCCAGGCAGAGAAAGCAAAACTGAAGCCACCGCCGTGTCAGGGGCCTCTTCGACGTTCCACGCACCGTCAGCGGGACCACCCACTGGGCTGGGGCCGGGGCAAGTTACATGTACCGACTCCGGCCGGTTGTCCAATTTTGAGGCCGCCCCACTTATATTCGCTGAGCCACATCCAGCGTAGGGTGTTCGCCCAGTATACCTCCCCGCTGCCATCGCCGACACGGCAGTGGCAGGCATGTCTCAGCGGCCTTCGGCTCGTGCCGTCACCGCTCCCACCGAGCCAAAGCCGACGGACGGGGTCGTACTGAGAGTACGCTATGACGCTCCGACCGAGCCATAGCCGACGGACGGGGTCGTACTGAGGGCACGCTATCACGCTCCCACCGAGCCATAGCCGACAGACGGGGTCGTACCGAGGGCACGTACCACGCTCCCACCAAGCCGTAGCCGACGGGTGGAGTCGCACTGAGGGCACGCAGTCACGCCCCCACCGAGCCATAGCCGACGGACGGGGTCGTACTGAGGGCACGCAGTCACGCCCCCACCGAGCCATAGCCGACGGACGGGGTCGTACTGAGGGCACGCTATCACGCTCCCACCGAGCCATAGCCGACGGACGGGGTCGTACTGAGGGCACGCTATCACGCTCCCACCGAGCCATAGCCGACGGACGGGGTCGTACTGAGGGCACGCAGTCACGCCCCACCGAGCCATAGCCGACAGACGGGGTCGTGCTGAGAGTACGCTATCACGCTCTTTTGGAAAAGCCAGCTGCGGACCGTACGCCGGAGGAGCGGGCTCTCATGGAGCGGTACGCATGCTGTGCAGTGCGTGCAGCTTTGACCCGCCGACCGCACACCGACGGGGTGGTGCCGAGATCGCCAGCCCTCTAAATCGAGTCAATTCAGAAGCTTCGGCCCTTGAAGCTAAACAAAGCTTACTGGAGATCGTCTAAACGTGAAGCGCAGGCTGCAGGCCTTAACCGAGAAGGGGGGGGGGGAGCTGAAGCTGCCTTTTTCACAGCGGTGAGGGCGGGTATGTGCCCCCCCCCCCCCCCCCCCCAGTGAAGGAGGCTCAACATCTGTGGGAGCGAAGTGAATGCGCTGCGCTGTTTGCTAATGAATCAAGTCTTAATGTATTGCTTTCAAAAAGTTGCCAGTTGTTGACTAGATCACTCCACCACGTCCATTTTTAGCTTGAGATGTGCTACACGTGGCTATATGAGGATGTTTATGCTGCGAATAAAGGTAAAGATGACGACCAGCGTGCTATTCTCATTGCTGTAAAATTGTTACCGAAAATGGAGCACTCCAGGTTACAATGAACAGCTGCTCTAACCGAGCACAATAGAGGAGGGCTACCACGCGTCCCCCTCCCCCAACGGAATCATACATCACCGAGAAGAATATATTTCAAATAACACACAACGCGGGAAATCGACCATACATCCAGCACGGCCGGAGCCGGTGGATGATCACCCTCCTAGCGGGTCAGGCCGGCGAGGGCCGCTGGGCCGCTGGGCCGCTGGGCTGCTGGGCCGCCGGTGCCCGTCTGTGGGCCGGCCGGCCGCTGATCGCAGGCCAGCACAGCCCTCTGAAGATAGGCCTGGAGCGCGCCGGTGCCCGCCTGTGGGCCGGCCGGCTGCTGATCGCCGGCCAGCACGCCCTCTGACAGCGGCCTGGAGCGCCGTCGGTCCGGACACCTCCTCCAACCAGCCACAGACGTCACCTGCCCGCCGGCACAGATTGTGCAGCGCGGCACAAGCGCTGAAAGAGATGAGACGACCCTCCTGACGGGTGATTGTAAGCACGTATAATAACTTCAGTTCAAGGAAGCCCCTTTTATTGGGCAAGGCGTACTAAATCGGGCTCAGGACGCCATTTTCTGCATAGACACGTTCTCTTGACCAGGAGACCCCGTTTTAGGTTAAGGAGGCCCCTTTGCTGACAGCGAGTGGCCCCACTTATGAATTCGGAGCGCCTTATTCTGGATTAGGAGGCACCCTCTTTATGGCAGGAGGTCCCTTTTCTAGACCAGGTGCTCCCTATCAACATCAAAGCTGGCCTAATCATACCTTTCAAAAACTCAAATCGCGAAATTTCTTGTGCAAATTGAGTAGAATTAGTCAGAGAGTATTCACTTATGCTAGGGCCCGCACGGCCTGTTTCGGATGTCGGCACCGGTCGACGAGCATCCAGGCTCGCACCGGATCCGGGGCCCTCCTGGCATCCGTCTTCAGTCTTCGCACCGCGCCTCCAGACATGTCCTTGGTTCTCGGCCTCTCCGGGCCCGGAGGTCGGACGACTAGTCGGCGTCCGCCCGTGTCTGCGTGGTGATGTAAAGCGCGTCGAAGTTTTGTATGACATTGCATCTCAGCACGGCCTCGAAGCAAATATTGCTTACTCGAAAGACCCGGATCATGCCTTCAAGAAGAGGAGGCGGGGACCACCAAAAGACACGGCAGACGCCGGCTCTGCTCCCGCAGACCCACCCGAGAGTCCCGAGCCGCTGCCGAATCCTGGGCCGGACGCAGGGGACTGCTGCGGTTCGGCGCAGCGGCACGGGCAGGCGGTCGTGCCTGGTCCGCCGGTTTTTTCACAACCGGCGTCTGTCGGGAGCGCGCACTGCCGCACCGCTCGGGTAACGAGCTAGCTAATGGGCTCTGTCACGCTCCCGTACCATCTCGAATTGATTTCCTATGGCTGTACTGCACAGGGTGACCGCCAACACACGGCTCAGGTCGAGACGAACGCTGCCGACCTGCGCTGGCGATGCAGGGGGTTCAGACCTGCCAATGACTGCAGGAAAGTGAAGCGGCAAAGTTTTCTGTTTACAGGCTCGATGTTGTGGTGATTCGTGCAATATCCGGGGCTTGAGCCCCTCTCCCATAATTTGGTGTTGGTCCGCCCTTGTTGTCGAGCGAGCTGATAATAGACGATATCGGCTGCACGTCTGGGTCGTCTGTGAATGGCTGCAAGGCTCGGAGAGCATTCGATGCCCGCCGATCGTGACTGGGTGATCACTAACACCGCGCAACCACTAAGACATGAGCCTGCTCAGATCGCAAACCACTGAGACACCAGTCTGCTCAGATTGCAAACCGCTGAGACATCAGCCTGCTCAGATCGCAAACCGCTGAGACATCAGCCTGCTCAGATCGCAAACCACTGAGACACCAGTCTGCTCAGATTGCAAACCACTGAGACGCCAGTCTGCTCAGATTGCAAACCACTGAGACACCAGTCTGCTCAGATTGCAAACCACTGAGACACCAGTCTGCTCAGATTGCAAACCACTGAGACACCAGCCTGTTCAGATCGCAAACGGCAAAGCAGCACAATGGCATGTCGATGAGTTCTAAAGCCGAGGCGCAGCCCTGTGTCCATGCGTAGCCCCCCGTCCCCTCCCCCAAATTGACATGGTTTTCGGTGTTTGCTTCGTACAGCCGAATACGTGGCTTCTGTTGTTGTATCACGTGCATGCCTCGTTGTAAGCAAGAAAGGCCTTGAGTCACTTTTTTGTAACGAGATAATGGAATGTATTGCCATTTTGTAAGGGACACTTTTCGTACGTGTGAGGGAAACAAGCTTTATAATAGCTTAACTGTCAAGAACATGATCTTAGAAAGGAAAGCCTTCTTCTCCTGGTTTTTCGACATTATGAGCTCCGAGTGCATATGCCATCAATTATCGACCTTCCAAATACTAGCATATACTGTGATACAACGCCGTCAGGTAAACCGTGCTCAAATCATTGCTCAGATATTCTAGTTTAAACATTTCAAGTATCCAAACGAAGTGACAATAAAACCAATGTCTGCTTGATATCGCCGCTCTGGCATACTGAAGATCGACAGCTGCCAGGAATGGAGCTCTGAACTCACCCTACGTATCTCAGCATTCCTCACGGGGCCCAGCTCGGTTCCCCGGGACTCAACATTCCCACTCGAACACAGCAGTGCCGGGACCAACTGCGCAAGTTGTCTCAGTTGTTCAGGAATAGATTCACGCGTCAACCCACCCACCCCCGGGATACCCGGGTACGCCACATATTCTGTGTCCAGACCAACTGTGCGCTTCAGATGCGTAGAGCGCCCGGCTTCCGATCCACTCAATAGTGGCGGCTTGGGCTTAAGTCAGTTCAAGCGCTGGCTTTTTGCCCTTGGCAATAAGGCATTCGACCGATGGCAGTGACTGGCGCGTGAGGCCAGGTGACGTCAGAGAACAGGACGGATCATGCCGAGCACAGTGGCACATACAATGTTCGCCGCCGTTTGACTGAACTGGAATTTCACGATCAGATGTTGGAGGGCGGCGCAACTACAACAAAAACTGCCTAGCGTGAGCGCTGTTCGCGGAAATCCGTCTATTCAAAAGGTTCGAAATTATACTCTTTTTAAGCATTCCACATCCGCGCCCAGTAGGTTATTCCCCGGCAAATTCCGTTCGCCAAAGACAGCCTGTCACTGGGACTAGCTGTACGCGTCAAATAAGCCAGAATAATCCACATACCTTAACTGAACGGCGCGTACGACCTCGGCTGTTTATTTACCAGCTGTGCTCGTCAACGATCGTCAGTCCCTTTACTCGTGTGTCAACCAGCCTATCCCTGAATCGGTCCGGTGCGTCATCGCAGCTCTCCCTCGGCTAGCTGCTCGTCATCCCAGCTCTCTTTCGGCTAGCTGCTCGTCATCCCAGTTCTCCCCCAGCTGGATGCTTGTCATTCCAGCTTTCCCTCGGCTAGCTGGTTGTCATACCAGCTC
Source organism: Pollicipes pollicipes (assembly GCF_011947565.3). Classification (NCBI taxonomy): domain Eukaryota; kingdom Metazoa; phylum Arthropoda; class Thecostraca; order Pollicipedomorpha; family Pollicipedidae; genus Pollicipes; species Pollicipes pollicipes. Next base: position 36,630,950 of record NW_023596921.1, read on the forward strand.
TCCCACGGCTGGCTGCTTGTCACCCCATCCCTCCCTCGGCTAGCTGGTTGTCATCCCAGCTCTTCCTCGGCTAGCTGGTTGTCATCCCAGCTCTTCCTCGGCTAGCTGGTTGTCATCCCAGCTCTTCCTCGGCTAGCTGCTAGCGTCTGCTCAACCATCCCCACCCGCTGGGCAGACCAGTCCGGACCGCCGCGGTCGGCTGCTGGAACTGTCTCCATACCCGCTGGGCAGACCAGTCCAGTCGCCGCGGTACGCTGCTGGAACCGTATCTACACCAGCTGGGCAGACCAGTCCAGCAGGCGTGGTCGGCTGCTGGAGCCGTCCCCACATCAGCTCGGCAGACCAGTCCGGCCGCCGCGGTCGGCTGCTGGAGTCATCCCCGCACCAGTCCCAGCACCACGACGGTCGGCTGCTGGGACCGTCTCCGCGCCAGTCCCAGCACCGCGGCGGTCGGCTGCTGGGACCGTCTCCTGCACCAGTCCCAGCACCGCGGCCGTCGGCTGCTGGGCTGTCTCCGCACCAGTCCCAGCACCGCGGCCGTCGGCTGCTGGGACTGTCTCCGCACCAGTCCCAGCACCGCGGCCGTCGGCTGCTGGGGCTGTCTCCGCACCAGTCCCAGCACCGTGGCGGTCGGCTGCTGGGACGGCTCGGCGCATGACCGGACGTCGCTGGCGGCGGCCCGGCAGATTGCCGGTCGCGGCGCCAGTGCTGCCGACGCCGTCGCCCGCCGCTGCAGCAGACCGACGGCACACGGTGAGAGGAGCAGTCCCGCGTCGGCGGCAGCGATCGCCCGGGCCCGACACATGTGTCCCCTGGGGATGGGCGTGGGAGGCCCCGCCGGCGGTCGCGACGCTGAATCAGAATCAGAAGAAGTCAGAATCGTTCCGAAAGGTCGGGGCCAAGGTTATAGTGCGGTCGACTGTGCTGATAAGACGAGTTGCATGGTGTTCTGTGCAGTAAGGAGGGTGCGCAAATTGTTCACTGCAATCCCTATGCTGTCCAGTGGGCAGTACTTGGCGGTGGACGCTGGCTGCACATTGAACGGAGCAAATTTTTCGATTGAGGAATATTCACTGAGGGCGTTTTTCTCATTGAGAATACGGCCCACATCTGCAAAGGATGCGAGGAAAGTAAAGGCAGAACCAGAGGCCGTCTCGGGCTGGGCTGGCGCAAAGAAATCGAGCCCAAGGCAGCCCGTACCACAAACACCTTGAGATTGTCGCTGCCGAGGTCTAGCGCAGGCTGTTGATGATACTTCCACTCTGGGACACTCTTTCTCAATCGTAATTGAGCTTTGCCTTAGATCCGGAATTAATTTTTGTGCTAATCATGCATGCATGTGCAGTCGTACTGCCATACTTTTAAACTTAGTCGTTCTTGACTAGCTAATTTTGTTGTTTTTAAAATCTGGTCGGATGAATTGCTTGCCTCGAGTGGCGTCGGGAGTACAGCCGTCGTATTGGTAAGCAGACCTTGTCACATAGATGCTGACCTCAGCAACCGAATGATTTCTTTGCACCCACGCAATGCTTTTGCCGCTGCATAAAGAGTACTATTTCGCACACCTGTGGGAAGCCAAACGATAGCCACCGGCGATTGTTATCGCGCAATCTTGCTATGGCCGCGGTGACCTGTGACGTTTCAGATGACCTTGCGACATGTCAGGTGGCCTGGGGCATGTCAGGTGATTTGAGATATGTCAGGCGACCTGGGACATGTCAGGCGACCTGTGGCATGTCGATTGCAGCTGTTATGATCGTGGTTTGCCGTCAGCGTTGTCATACATTGTGCAAGCATGCGCAGTGAAACCACCCTCACCAATCTACATTTCATTAAGGTCACGGATAGGTGGGTAGATACTGTGATAGGTGGGTAGGTAGGTGGGCAGATACTGTAGATACTTTCAATTTGCCGCCGGTAAACCATATGCCGCAAGGCAATGCACTCACTCACACTCGACATATTAGCCCCATTTTCGTGCTGTGATAGAAGTTCATAGAAGAACATAGAAGATAGAAGTTCAGGCCGACTGCCTGAGATATGAAGGCTCGCCGTGCTCAGCTTGTCCTGTGAGGGCTCAAATTGGCTGACGACCGGGGCTCGGACCGTCCTCTCCGTTGCCAACGGCCACTGAGCCGCTGAACTCTCTTTTTCGAATGTAAGGTAAATAAACATATGTTAATGGCGCATGTAGGAGTGTGCGGCGTATGCGTATATCGTATTACACGATTCGCAAACCGTCCTGTGTCTGTGCCGGACACAGTAATAGCAGATGGGAGCAATTTTCATCTCTGGTTAAAGACTATCGGTCATGCTGCCTGGAGATGGCTTAAGATACTTACCGCGGTCGGAAACATTATATGCACAACGAACGACGTAGAATCGCGAGTGGTGGGCTCAGGTATGCTTACAAGGATACAAGTACTGTTAGCTCTTTCCTTTTTTATGTGTTGGGTTGGGAATGTTAACCTTGTTTATAACAGTCAAGAAGTTGTACAGACACATGAAACACTGAGGAATGCAGCCAATTTAAAGATGCATGGTTGCTCCTTTGTATGCTACTTGAAGTCACCCATTCTATATGTCGTTATAATTCAGTCACACAGGTGGGCTCAAGCCCTTGACTTCTTTTTTACAAACCGTACGTATTGTACCACTAACGTGTTTCATGTAGGAGTACCTCTAATCTTTTATATTTTCAAAAGGCCCCTTAAGGTACTTCAGTCAATCTTTTGCTAATGGCAGCAGCGGAAAGTACATTTGCGGCTTTTAACAATGATAATTTCAATAAAATTATCGTCACATCGTGGAATCGATTGCAGTATCCACTGTGCGGGTGCCAACATAGCTCTTTTAGGGGGAGAAATGTACCAATCAGCGGGACACAAACGACCAGTATGTGCAAACATTAATGACGCACCCGATACAAACTAAACCTACACGGAAATCATACCCAATAGCCTGTTAACTATAGGCCATTGATTTGGTGACAAGTTCTTGCACTTCACCGGCAACAAATAGTATCACATAACGTCACAGTGACTGAAAAAACGGCACATGCTCACTTTATTACAGAAAATATGAAAATGCATAAAATCTGCCCTCGTTATCAGCAAGAAGCGCTTTGCGCTCCGTGGTGGAAGACTCGGAACTAGCAGGAAATCAATTGGTACAGAAATCTTGACAGAGTTCGGTCTGGCAGTGCCGTGGTCCGAGCAAGTGCTAAGGCGTGTTATCTGATTTGTTTTGACCTGCATGATTCTTTGCCAGATGTGAGACATTATTAAGTGACAGTCGTGTGAGCAGCAACTGCATTTGGGCCATTCTGGAATGAGCCTTTGTGAGGATCAGACATGCATCTATGAGGGCCTGGTGATATGAAATGATGAAGGGTTACAATACTTGGTTATTTTTGACGCTGAGGAAACTTATAAGATGTTAAAGGGGATATTCCACACTGGAAGATATTGAAACGAGCAGCAGGTGTGAAGAAATAAGCTGACATATGATTATTGACGTACTTTTAAGTGGAAAAGACTGCTGAAGACAACGCAATTTCTCCATTAAGTAAACATGCTTTTCAATACGTCACTTTTTGATTGCGTTATAGAATGTTTGTATGAAGTTGAAGTAATGCCAAACTAGCTGTGCGATATCGCCACTTGCTTGTAGTACTTCAAACTCAAGAGATGGTGGCACGGACTGGGGATGTTCATTGAGCCAAATATCGTTATGAACTCGTGTGTATGGTGTTCTTCCATATTTATCCGCGGGTTTAAGGTGTTTTCTCGTTTTTTCATACTAGGGTACAGCGTTATTCTTAAGTTATTCGATTATTTAAGTCTTATTTCCGTAGCAACAAGCAAATGGAGAAACTCTGTCCCACTTCTTATATTGTGTAGCACAAAACGTGCTACGTGACTGACGCTTGCACAGCCCACTCAACATTGTTTGAGAGCCAGCTGACGTCAAACATATTTGGATGACGTGCTCGCGGACGCCAGATCCGAACGGCTGACGATAATATTCTCCCTGGTCTGGAACGGTGCCTGGATTGTGAAGTGGCAGGATTTTAATGGCGTTGCTATGGCGTTATGCATGCTTGAATAACCTTGTAATATAATGAACTTTTGTCCGCACGAAATAGTCTGCACATCTTCGTGAACGTTTAGTCCAAAAGCTCGAGAGGCTTAGATCGTAAGAAAGACAGGGCTGTAAACTGCACCGAATAATCTCCAAAATTGTTGGTTCAGCTCAATACCCTTGTAAGTATGGTGTACTCCCTTTAATACTCGCCTATGTCTGTTTTTTGTTGTTGTTTGTGGTATGCCTGCATGCGCTGAACTAGGAATTTGCAGCGGAGACAGTCCAATTGCGGCAAAAGTTACGCTTCAAGTGTCACTTAAAACATCACAAGTTCACATTGTTGCCACCACATGATATGCATAAATATACCACTGCTTTAGATTGACTGCAGTCTAATGCTGCTGTGAATTGGAACGATTTATTTCTGGCTTAAGCATCGTTTTTGAACATTTACAAAATCAAATCTTGGCTACCACTGGCAGTGAATAATGGCCAAGAGCTACTGCATGCTTTCAATATTCAAAGGTTCTCCTACAAAGCGTTTTGCTTATTTCATACGTAACATGTCTATTCTCTTGAAAGCAATACATTTTTTATTGTTTTTTCATTGGATAACCTTTCATTGTCCTACGATACTGCAGGCTGAGTTGCACAATCACATCAGCATGTGCCTTGGTTTCAAATTGAACGTCAATATGTATACATAAAGATTTCCCTTTCCACTTGACTTAAGGTATTATGTGAAACTTCCATATTTTTCAATAAAGGCTAAGACTGGCGGCGAGTGATTACCAGGGCACTTAGGCTGAACATTACCTTGCACAAAAATGGCTAATACTGACGGTGAATGATTACCAGTGAACTGTAATTTCTCAAATTTACGGACCTTGAGAAGGAGCCAAACGTCTTCTTGGCTTCTTTCACGGGCCTAGGCGGCTTCAGGTCAGCCATTGCCTGTGTACGATCTGGGCCAAAGAGATCCCATCAGAAACTCCATCAGTGACCTGATAACCAAGGCCTTTCAAGGCTGTTCGCAAAATGACGACATTTACCTGGAGCGAGATGGAGCTCCGCTACGTGCAGCCTCTCCAGCATCGTGTGCAAAAGCTGGTAATGTTGGCCAACACTTGGGCTTGTGGGCAGGATGTAGTCTGCGTACACGTGTGTATGTTCCATGTCCCCTAGGACTCTTTGCATAACTGGATGCAAAAAGTACCAATGCATGCCACCAATGGCATTCGCCGGGGATAGAACGTTTTTCCCAGCGCATGACACGCACGCATGTTGCTCGATTCCTTCGAAAGTTGTCCAGTTCAAAACGCGTGCTTAATGTAATGCGTCGAAGCTATCTTTTATCAGTGCAGAGAGCAGATAGACACATCAATCGCAGGAAAGACGAACTTCTTCGGAACGAGAGGCCTGTTCAACAACAGCATGTCCTGCACAGTCCGATGCTCATTAGATCCCTTTGGAGTCAACGTGATGGAAATTGGGTATATAGCCGTATGAACTACGGTTGTGATGTCCCCTGCAGCTCTAAGCCAATATCGCCACCAGCGCGTAAAACGCACGCACGTACGCCGGCCTACATTTGCAGAGCCGCGGTAGACCACCTCCGGAAATGAACTGGTTAACGTCTTCATTTAATCTCGCTGAGAGTCAGTGATAGAGGGGCCAGTCACAAAATCTCATGCTATCTTATCAGCGTTTGTTCCAACATACCGGCCGTCGTCGGCAGACACCGCGCTCACGTTTGCTGTGACGTCACCGGTGATTTCCGAACAGGCTCGGGCTGGTGTGTCTGAACATGATCAATCCGCTCCGCATGAGCGGTGACACTCCACCTCTGCATGGTGTTTAGGCGATCCGACTGGTTACGAATGTACATTGGAGTCTCTGTTAATGTGAACGGTGTTATCAGCGGGTTGCACATTCCGAGGTTACTTGAGCGTTGTCCCTCTAACAAGTACTCGCTCTCGCACGACAACGGCTGGTCAACCTTGACCATCAAACACACAGCTGGCTGCGGGGAGGGAGGAGGCGGGGGGGGGGGGGGGGGCGGAGGCAGGCACAAACCTCCTGAGTCGCAACTTCAGCTTAACACGAGTGTTCACAGAACAACCCAGCATAGCATTGCTGTCCAAAAGCAAATCACACCCCAACACTAGCCCGCGCAAAAGATTGCATATCACAATGAACGCAACTACAATGGCCTCATCTTTCACCGCCGCAGCTTCTATGTCGAGGGAACAGATACCCAACGCGTTCAAATGATTGCCTGACGCCCACAACAATCGGGGGACAGGCGGCTGAACTGGAGGATGAGCGACCACGAACCGTAACGCTCGCCGTGTAGGCGGTACGGTGGTGGGGCAAGGTCGTGACCGCGACGAGGCAAGCCGGTGATGACGCGGAGCGCTCGCTTCGCTCCACCCTCCGACCAGTGCACGTGCGGAAACAGTGCCGCTCACTTCTCAGCGAGCGGGAGACGAGCTCTTCTCGCTTCAGCTCGTGGACAGGTGTATTGAACGAGGCCACCTTCTACCGCGACAGCAGCATCTTCCCTTCAGCTAACAATCACAGCAAAAGATGGCTTGACATTGCCGCTTGGTAGGCTGGAGAGCAGGTTTTCTTCACACAACCAGCCTGATCAAAGAACTTTGGGAAAGCATCCTGAGCAATTCGCTTGATGAGAACACAGCAGTCCAAAACAGACATGGCGCATTTCTGAGCAGGACTTAGCTGGGCAGCCGCTATCTTCGGTCGTCTGGCATAGAACGCTCCCTTCAATGAGAAGGGTACGTCCGTTTTGTCGTCACTGTCCGCTACCTGCAGAGCAAGCCCGCGGCACCTCACCGTCATGGTGTTGGGGAGCTGTTCAGTAGAAATGCCGCCCAGTGCCGCCAGATGCTGACACTGGGCCGTCCGGCGGTTCAGATCCATCGCATACGGGGAAGTCGGGCAACGCGACACGAACCATGACCAATGCAGATGCAACAGGAGTGGGTAGCTCGCCAACCATGGCATAATACGATGCAACCTAGATCATTTGGCCGCGATGATCACAACTTCGATATCAGCTACCTCGATTATCGCAGCATCGATGGAAACAAATACGTTTTGGATGCTCTCATCTGGTGTGTTGGAGTACATGGCGAGGATCTTAGTCGGGACCTTTATTTTTGGTACCATATTTATTTCTCTTCTCAATTCCTCCGCAACACTGCGAATACATATGTCGACTGCACAATGGCCACAGTCGCCGTGTTCAGAATTTGCTGCCAGTGCTGACGAGCTCCCTTATCGGAAGACCATTCTCTGAACTAACGATAGCCTCGCGATATGAGCGGTGAATAAGTGGTAAAAAAAGTTTTGCGGTCACCCGATGACTTTCCACTTTCAAAAAAATTGAGGGATTTTGAAATATTTGGTCAATGAAAGCAAATTCGTAGAAACAAAGGATATCACTCGATACAAACCACCATTTCTTTCAATGCTGTGTGCACAATGAACAATTTCAAGTCAGCTGGACACACTCCCTTTTACGTATCGTGTTGCATTCATTCTTTATGGGATTACGTTGACGAACCCAAATATCGTTGTGAGGGTGTTTTGATTTTTTTCTGGTGGTGTTCTTGCGTAATAACCCGTGATTTGTAGTGTTTTCTTGCATTCACATGCTCGAATGTGTCGCTATTCTTAGGCGTATAAATTAAAAGTATGATCCCCGTAACAACTAGTACTGGTGTTCAGCTTCCTGTATTGTGCAGCACAAAACGTGATTAGTGTTTGAAACTTGCGCTGAACACCAAACATTGATTGACAGCCAATTGGCGCCCATTGTATCCGTAAATTGTGCTCACGGACAACTCATCAGAACTGCTCGACGATTATATTCTTCTTGGCCGTGGACTCCGTGTGGCCAATGAAGTGGCTGGATTTTATTGAAGTTTCTTTGGCATTATGCATACCTGGGTGACCTTCGAACAGCCTACATAAAACGCCTGCGTTCCTCCGTGGGCATCTAGCCAATAAACTAGAGGGTTTGAAATCGTCAAAAGGGCAGAGCTGTCAACTGCACCGAATTATCTTTAAAATGGCTATCTCAGTTCAAAACCCAGACAGCCAGCAGCAATGGTTGTTGACAATTACTCTCTTCTCCATCTTTTCCAACAATGACGTGTTCTTTTCAGTCTCGGGCATATCCTACTGAGGTCATCTCAAGGGTAAAACTGACGTCCGTCGCATCTGGCTGTGTCTGGCCTCCAGGCACTGGGCCTCTTCGTTGAGGACGTAGAAGGTATACAGCGATACTTTTCGAAATCCTCGTCTTCTTACCATGCACCTGGTGGCAGCAGCTTGTGACACTATTCTCTCTTTCTTTCCTCCACTTTTCATGTCCGTCCGTTAAGACTTCTAAAGCCTGAAACTCAGCGGTGAGTTATTTCTGCATTGGCTCAGAATCGATTGTAATCGCGTCAGTCAATATTGACACTGCGGCCAGCGGACAAACTTTCTGTCTCAGCTTTTGTGACAGCCCCCAACTTCCTTTGTCGCTTCTTGAGCCGTTGAATTTCCGACAGTGTCCCTACGAAAGTGAACAATTCAGTCACTAGCGTTGTGCTGTTGTGAACCTAACAAATACATTTAAGGAATCTGAGTAGATTGTGCTGAAGCCTCCTGTGCAATGTAATGCGCACATACATCGCCATTATCAGTATTGCACCAGATTAGCCCCCGCATTTGAGTGACTTGGGGGGGGGGGGGGGGAAGGGACGGCCGCAATCATTCCACCTGCCATCCAAGAGCATGAAAAAACAAAATTGCTCTGACTTAAACGCATCGGATGTTCTCTAACCATAGCCATAACTGTGTGCAACAATTTCCAGGGTTCACGATCCGGGCGATCAAGGGCCTTCCCAAGCTCGTTGCTACAGCTGACCCGGACCTTGAGTCCATAGAGCTTATGTAGCTTGGCCGATCCACTTGTTGTAGGTAAATGATGATGATGATGATGATGATGATGATGATGATGATGATGATGATGATGATGATGGTGGTGGTGGTGGTGGTGGTGGTGGTGGTTATGGTGGTGATAATAATAATAATAATAAGGACGACGACAACGACGACGACGATGACGATGATGATGAAGAAGAGGAGGGGGAGGATCAACGGTATATGATGTTACTGCTTTCTACAAGCCGAGCATAACTAATCACCAATTTCTGCCAAATCCAAAGAGCTGTTATTTCTGCTGATGACTGTCGGTGCTTTAGAGAAGATAATTACTTGTTCTTTTGTGCTTTAGGTTGAATGGATTTGCACTTGCCTTCAGCATGATGTGGAAACTGCTTCTTGGTGATTATGCAACAGATCAACAACTCCTGTTTTTGATGACCTCAAGTTATTTTCACCGCACTCGCCTTAACTAAACTACACGGCGTAGGAGCGTTTTTCTATTGTCCTTGAGCTATTTCAACACGCTTCTTCGACGGTATTTTTTATTTGACACTTGGTGACAGTAGCAAAGCTACATTTCTGTAGTCTTGCGACCTCCCGGCTGCGGGATTTACAGACACTGACCCTCGGGCAGGCCTGGTTTTCCCGCAGTCGGTGTCGGATTCCATCCGTGTTGTATCAGATTTGACGCGTTCGTTTCCAGGCCTGTTAAACCAGCACACAATGTAGCACTGCTTCTGCTCATAGTCAGACTGGACAAGACAATGCAATGCCCGCCCAGGGTTTCATTTCCGCGTTTGTTTGCTTTAGCTTAAATCTGTACCATAATGTCTGATGTGCTGTGAAGACTCGGGGCGCACGACGTTGCCTTCCATGCGTTTGTAGAGTATGGCAGGCCTTACAACATGAATTATGTCTTCATGGCTGCCTTCGAAATTGAAATGAATGAGCTCAAGGTCACTATCGAGAGGAAATCACCCGGTCGAGCCAGGTCTCATGGAGATGGCAGGTCGGCTCAGGGCGCGCCGCCGTGCGTGGTCCCCCGACAATCAGACTCCACTTGTGACCAAGCTGAAAAGGATTCTAAAGATTCGTACTTTTCAAGTCCGAGTCGCAATAACTAAATTTAGCACGTCATGCCGATTTGATAGAAACCCGAGGTACCGTGTTTTTTTTTTGGAAAATGAGCCAGGGCAAACTAGGTCACAATATGATACCAATTGGCCTTTAATGCCACATTCAGAGACGCCACATTACACACTTTCGGGGGTGGAGGGGGAGGGACATGTGCCCCCCACCCCGCAGTGCTGACTTGAGCCTCTTCCCACCAAGTTTCCCCTGAGTCGGTCAATGCATATGAGCGAAGGGGAAATACTGGACCGAATCATTCAGTGTCCTAGAATTGCCGACTTTGGGTGTACAGCAACAGCTTATGAGGAGGAATTTTTCACTCCTTTGCACCATATTTTACGTGAATTTCTCACTCCCGCCTGACATTGTCTAGTCGCACATGCCAAACTCCTATTTCCCTTTCTGAGGTTTTTAGATGCCATCCAAAACCGAGCTCACTTGAAACCACCAAGCATAAACGAGGCTCCACAGAACCTGGCTATGGCTATGGCCATGGCTATGTCCTGCCTCGCCTACATCTGAATCCTGTCTATGTATGCACAGAGCAAGGGCGCCAGGTACCTCCAAGTCCAAGAACCCCAGCGACCCCAGCTGGTTGCACGCATTAAGTTTGGTTTGTTTACACAATGCATTACAATCGACAGCTGCGTGCCGAATGCAAGGTTTTCACGCATCCCCTATTGTTTCGTCTCACCACCACACCACGAAAGCAGAGCCTGGTGCAAACACCAGCAAGGCCTGGTAGATAATTTTACTCCACGTATTTTTTTTTCCCTGAGGAAACTTGACCACTAAATCGCGTCACTCCTAAAATGCAGGAGTGAAGGATTCAAGAAATGCCTTCCAAATCAAATTTACAAGATGAATATCGCCATATGAGCGCTTACTCTAACAGATTCGAAGTCAAATAAGCTTATTGCAAAATTTTGCCAGAAAAGTATCAGTCTTTATATTTATTTAACTACCTTTATTTTTCTTGCTACATACGAGTGTGATACCATTCTATTCTTCCTTTCCTTTGGATTGTCTTTAGAGATACTATCTGTTGCTTAAAATGTTGACCAATTTCTCTACAAGATTCTCCAACTGCAAACTTGTACGTATTTCATACATAAATTGGATTAATTCTTCAGCCGTCCAAACGTATTTGATATGCACCCAAGAGTGAACCATTCGCAGGGAATGAAGGAGACAATTTGAACCACGGAACTTGTTTTTACCGCCATTTTTGCCCTGTTAAACTCTCGCTTACCCGTTATCTTGGTTCATGGCGTTACTCAATAACGATAAATCTAAGCCTTTCGAGTGTCTGACTCACCAGGCTTCCTGACAAGGCCATCCTAATGCTGCCATATAGAGCTTTGGGAGAGACCTGACGCAGCTAATACAGATGTGTTTGATGGCGAAATTCTGTCCTGTGGAGATGTTTATCATGCACACCTCTTACTTGTTTCGCATTTCAATCTCGTAGGTTGGTGGGCATGATTGATATTTATATTTGGGGGGGGGGGGGGGGGGGTTAGTGGGATGACTGTCTGCCAGCAGACCATGTAAAAGGTTCTGACTTTTTGTCTTGGGGAGAACAGGGGGAAGCCAGTAAGCCTCATGTGAACCAAGTAATTGCTTACCTCACCTGCTTTCAACACATGATTGGTAACCAGAGTTAGCCATTTTCTGTTTCAATCAATTAAGTTTTGTCATAAGACAAATTATGATGCCACGAGGCATGCAATGGGCTTGTTTTGTTTCATATTCTTTATTATTTGCCCCAAATTTCTTGAAGTGTTCCCTCATGGTGGCCCTAACCAGATGTTTTCTGTAGTTATCATGGTTTGCTGGCTGGCAAATGACTGTACTGTATATATACACTATGTTTTTTTACACAGGGATACTCTAAGCTGCATAACAATTATAAAATGAGTTAAATATTGGTATGTAACAAATAATCAGACCATCCCATTTACAATGTGAAGCCAACATGTCAAACTTTGTCATTAAATATGAATAAACAAGCCAAAATAGATGTCTTTGCTGCAGCTAAAAGGCAAGCAGCAATACAGGCATGGTCATCTAAAAGTTATGTTATTTTTGGAGAAGGGAGATTGTTTTGTGGAGCATACCTATTATTGCCTTTGACGTAGGTTAACCATGACAATCAAAAAAAGTTGTTCAAAGTGATTTAAAGTGTTTTGATTTGTGTGTTGTCAACTTTGTCTTATGTCAACAAGCATACACAAATGAACTGAATAGAAATGCAAGTTGAAACCAGCCAAAAACTAGCTTTAGATATCATGTTTTTATCACAAGTGCTGCTATCAACAGATAGGTGAGTTGAGATGATGTTCATCATATGGGCTACTCTAAGTTAGGTTAAGTTCGTTAAGTGCATGGCAAGTGGCGATAGGAATTGTGCAAGAATCTGTAACTCACAACTGCTGCCGTTATACAAACAGGGTAGACAGGATGAGATGAAGTAAAGCATCTTTACGTTACGCATTTAGGCGAATTTCATGGAATAAGGATTGGTATTTCGTAAGAAACAGTGACAAAATGTTTGTTTTCCCTGACCACATCTTAACAAAGCCAGAGGTATGTCTATTGTGTTTGACTTGGTGATTGGCTGATGTGTAGGAGTCCAAGGTTTTTTGTTTGAGTGTTTTATGCTTGTTGAATTTTCTGCTTTTTTTGTTATTGATTCCTTTGTTTTGTTTCGTATTAAAGAGCTGTGAAAGGGAAGTGCAAAGTACAGCATCAAATTATTGATGTTAATAATTGTTTATGCTCATTGCACTGTCATGAAACTTCTAGGCTTTAATGTATTCTGTTTCACTTTAATGGCTTAAGATGTTAAAAACCAAAAAGTTTTGTCAGGCTTACGATATTACGTCCACGCAAAATTGAAACAGATGTCTTTGTTTGCTGAACATCAGTCACGAGCCCATAAGTTCCATCTTTTGTGAATTGATTTTTTCACTCCTGCGCGGTCTTTTCGCGATAGAATTTTTCACTCCCACCCTAGTTTAAAAGCAATTCTAGCTCCCTGGAATAATAACATGGCAGTTATCTTAACTATTTGTTTACGAGCAAGTAACTATCTAAACAAATCGCTGTATCATGTTAATTTTGTATCTAATATTATGTTGTGGGTGCCTAATGTTTTCGTCATTCTAACTCCTCCGTATCTTAAGCAAGTCCGCAGATGTTTGACAAGTTTGCCAAATGATAACACCTGGATTGGAACAAAGAAATTTGATTGCAATATGCTGCAGTTTTTAAGAGTATAGGGTGGCCCGGATACAGTTTAAAGCCTGTTTTCCCTACAGCGGCAAGCGATTCGTCGCATAATCGTGACTGTGGTGGTTATGCAATACGATCAGCAACAGCTGTCGTCAGCAGTGATCCCCTACTAAGATTTACGAAGACGTTTTTGTGTGCATTGCATCGCATTCTAAGCTTTTCACAAAAAAGGCAGCTCACCTTAATAACATGTGAAGTCATTTCTGCGCAGGAGATCAAACTGCGATCTGCTAGATGTTGAATTTTTTTAATTTTCACGTCGAGGTGGCAAATTTATGTGCCCGACATCCGGGGGGAAATAACGTTTTCGGGGTAGTTTAGTTAAACT
>NW_023596921.1:36645753-36684486 GCF_011947565.3 Pollicipes pollicipes
CCTTGGCTTGGCTTGGGACAGCGCTTTTTAACTGTGGAAGCAGCCAGCCTTTCGTGTCCCGGCAGCATGTCTCAATAACAAGATGACGTCATAAGCGGCAACCCGGTCTATTTTTGGCGCATCCGTGCGTGCTATATTTCATCAACGGTCTTTCGCGTTCAGTTTTTTCGATGTGACCTTTTGCGATACGTTGCTGCCCTGGCAACGGGGTGTCGAAATTGCCAGTGCTAGCGCCGTCTCAGGCTCGTCGTCTAATGATTCCGGTTGCACACAGATCCGCCCGTGTTTTGCGGTGGAGTCCTGGCTTTTGATCCTTGTGAGGACATTTGCTTCCATTAGGCCCTGGTACACAGAATAGACCGCCCATTCCGAGCACCTGGTGTTTCAGTGAGACCCAGTCTCGTGTTCCCGCGAGGCCGTGACTGGTTGGCCATGCCGCAGGTATAAGCTGGAATGTCAACAGGGCCGTTCCGGTGGGTGATCCGGCGCCGCTACAAGCACTTCAGCAGCCTGCACAAGTCGCTGAGGCTCTTCCGCACGGCCATGCGACTGCCGTTCCCCACGCGGCACCACAAGCTGCGCCGCAAGACCTACATGCAGGGCAACAAGGCCAAGGATCAGCCGGCAATCCCCAGGTGAGGAGGCGGCGGCGGAGCGGAGACGGTCGGAGCCGAGGCGGCCCCCTGGCAGGGACGTGACGTGATGGTGCCCAGGTGAGGAGGCGGCGGCGGAGCGGAGACGGTCGGAGCCGAGGCGGCCCCCTGGCAACGACGTGACGTGATGGTGCCCAGGTGAGGAGGCGGCGGCGGAGCGGAGACGGTCGGAGCCGAGGCGGCCCCCTGGCAGGGACGTGACGGGACGGTGCCCAGGTGATGGTACGGAGACGGTCGGATGCGCACAGCGTTCCACTCCAAATGTCTGAGGCGGCCGGGCTCTGAGATCAGTACCCGAAGTGCGCAGAGTGTTTAGGAGACTCACCCTCGTGGCCAGTGCACCTTGACCTTCGCTCGCCGTACACTCAGCGGGCTCTCCAAAAATTAGCCACTTCTCTGCGGACATATATAAATATTAGCGTGGTTGGTTCCCGTTAAACATGAATGAAGGGTTCGTGTGCAACGGTGCCAAAATCAAATGGACCTTATTTATGTAGCTTGTTGGCAGCTGGCAAGGGCAATTTGTCTTGACGTATGTGCATGGCGTATGTTGTCGCAGAATACCGACTTCATTTCTGGGTGGGCCCTGTCCACGCGGCCACTATATTTGAGGTACTCTTTAAGCTGTCATCCGGCCATGTGCGTGCCGTCCGGCCGTTCTGTACACCCAGCGGGTGCCGAGGCCGCTGTCTGGCCTTCCGCACCACAGCCGGGCGCCCTGCCGCCAGGATGCCGAAGCGCGGCGACTCGATGCTGACCGAGGACGAGCTGCCCGAGCGCATGAAGCAGCTGGAGGAGTACATTAACGCCGTGCTGCGCTCGCGGCTCTACCGCAACCACCACGACACGGTGAGGCGGGGAGGCGGCGCCGAACGCTGCGGGATGGCTCAGCTCCGCAAGCGGCGGCTCGGAAGTCGACGGGAAAGCGCTGAGAGGCTGGTGGTGGCGCGGTGTGTTTGCCAGGGGTGTGACGTGCCGTCTCAGCGACCGCTGAGGGTGTCAGCGCCGTGGCGCCGGCGCGCGCTGACCTGCCGTGACCGCCCCGGCAGCTGGAGTTCCTGGAGGTGTCCCAGTGGTCGTTCGTGCACGAGCTCGGCATCAAGGGCAAGGAGGGCCTAGTGCGCAAGCGAGTCGGCAGCAAGCAGGGCAACCGCGGCCCCGTCTACTGCGGCCTCTGCTTCAAGTGAGTGTGGACCGGCAGGAGCGTCGCTGCAGAGGGCCGCGGCTAATAGCGGCCCGGCCCGGTCTCCGCGGCGCCGCCGGGCGGCCGGCGGCGGGGCCGTTCGGCGCGGCTGATGGCGCCTCGGCCCGGTCCCCGCGGCGGCGCCGGGCTGCCAGCGGCGGGACCGTTCGGCGCGCGCGCACCTGCGCCGCTGGCGTCTCCCATCCTGGGGTATTGTTCGCCCGCGTGAAAGGCTGCACTGGGATGACGCCGCCGGCGCTGGTGTGCCGCGGCCGCGTGCTGATCAGGGGTGTCCGTGGAACCGGCGGTGGCGGGGTCGATGAACGAGAAACGTGTTGCGTCTGGTGGCCTCGGCACCACGCGAAGGGCACTGTTGACTGAGTGCGCCGCTGACCATCCTCCTCCCGACGTGCTCTCCAGGTGCCGCAAGTGCGCGGCCAACTGCTTCACGCTCTGGCGGAAGCGCTGGCTGATGATCAAGGACACGTACGTGGCGTACGTGCGGCCCCGCGACGGCTCGCTCCACTCGGTAAGCGTCTCCGTTGTGTCCCGGTGGTGGCCCTGACAGGGGCAGGGGCAGCGGTCAGTCCAGCCGGTCGGTAGCAGTATTGCCGGGCGAAGACGAAGCCGTGTATGTCCGGCTTCCCGCAGGGAGGCACGTGGTTTGGGCAGTGCTTGACAGAATGTCGCCGATGACAGTGATGACGGGCGGTC
This sequence comes from Pollicipes pollicipes, assembly GCF_011947565.3. Taxonomy (NCBI): domain Eukaryota; kingdom Metazoa; phylum Arthropoda; class Thecostraca; order Pollicipedomorpha; family Pollicipedidae; genus Pollicipes; species Pollicipes pollicipes. The sequence goes on from NW_023596921.1 coordinate 36,648,304, forward strand.
CCGTTGTTCACAGGTTCAGTGATATTTGTTGTGGTTAGTGGTTGGCGTTGTTTGTTGTTGACGATTGTTGTCGGGTCGATGGCGGCAAATCCTCGACGTCGACCGTATGGGCTGTGCGTCCGTCCGCGTACCCTGTGGTGACCCGTGCGCCGCCCGCTCCCCGGGGCTCAGGTGATGCTGAGGATAGCGGCTGGGACGTGAACCGTGGCATCCTGGGCTCGGACACGGCCAAGTCGCTGACCATCGTCAACTCCAGCCGCAACCTGCTCGTCTCCTGCTGGACCAAGCGCAAGGCCAAGGAGTGGATGGACGCGCTGAAGCTCTCCTACGAGAATTACGGTGAGCGGGTCCGAGAGATCCCTGCGCACGCCGACAGCCCACCCACTCCGGCCCACGCCCACAGCCCGCTCGTCCCCACACGCCGACAGTCCACCCACTCCGGCGCACGCCCACAGCCCACTCATCCCCATACGCCCGCAGCTCACCCACTCCGGCGCACGTCCATAGCCCACTCATCCTCACACCCACAGCCCACCCATCCCGGCGCCATCCCGGCGCACACGTACAGACCACCCATCCCGGTGCACACCCACAGCCCCCCCCCCCCTCCGACACGCCCACAGTCCACCCATCCCGGCGCACGCCCACAGTCCACTCCATCCCGGTGCACACGTACAGACCAACCATCCCGGCGTACACCCGCAGCCCGCCCATCTCGGCGCCTGAAGGCGTCTCTTCCAGCGTGTTGGACGCTTGTGCATAGGCCTGCGCTACAGTCCATGCCCCTGCGTACAGCATACCGCCGCCGCATGCATCATGCTTTTCGACAGTCACTGCCACTGGACGGACTTGCTTTTCTCTCACATCTCCCAACTGGTCATGCTGCACAGTCTCTTAAAGTAGAGAAGTGCAGGTAATTGTGCTGCAAGTTTGAACGCCTAACACACGACTTATTCTCGTCATGTAGTGAGCGATCAGTGGTGGCTTATCGATTGGAGCTCTTTTGCATGCCGGAATGTTCAGGTCAATTCAAGCGGACATTTGGATCTGGTGATGGGGTACACTGCAGTGAGGAAGCTCCCTTCGATCTTAATTGAGCACCCTCAAAAGTACACGTACTTCCGGGCGTGTGTCACACGTCACACTTTTGTTTTTAACATCGGCTTACTTCGACGTGCGTTTGATAAAGTATGTGTGAACACGACGCAGCGGGAGTCCGGCGTCATCATTCCGTACAATACAAGGACGCTCAGTGCAGGTATGCCGGCAGCCAATATGAATAGTTGTCCACTGATGTTAATACATACTTTGTGGTTGGCTCATAGTAAATACAGCAATTCCCACGGAATACAGTCGCATCTGCTTGCTTACAGGACGTTCCACCACCTTTGTGAGTATTATAGTTTCAACAAACAGTGCTCTTTGTGAACGTCAGGATTAGGTGCGCCTAATATAGCGCCACTACGGTAGTGCATTACAGGACACTTTCATACCTAATGGAATATACATTTTACTTAATTCGAGTCCAAGTTACGCGCTAGCGCTTTGTAACAGCACTACGCTTTCTTCGCTGCATTCGCGGGCCACCGTTCGTCACGACAGCAATCGTACGGTGATCGATAGCTGCAAAAGAGTGAAATCCCCTCAATAAAGACTATTCTGCTTCATAATAGCATTGCTTCATATTGCTCCGTACTCAAGGAATTACATATTCTAATAAAGCTGTTTGTAAAAAATATGGGCGCTAGCATCGAATAATAGTTAAAATAACACACACATTGTGCACATTGGGGAGTATGGCGTGAGGTGGGAGCTGACGTCAGACGTTTTGTCAAGGTTGCGCGCTTCTGATAGCGGCACGTGATGCGCCGCACCCAGGACGCGCTCGGCTGGCAGCACGTCAGCTTGTAAGCCAGCGGAGGCGTGGCGGTGCGCGCTGCCCGCATTAGCCGGGCGGTGCCCATCGCTGCGCTGATGCGACGGCCTGTCCGGGTCGGGCGCCTGATGCGCAGCACGCAGGATCTGTTCGGGAATCCTGCGTAAGCCATGGCTCTGGTACCATGGCCACATGCGTCATGCGGCGGGGCGGCGCTCTGTGCGGGCTTTGAGATTAATGCCCGCGCGGCGAATAACTACGCCGCGGAGGCCGTGGGTCCGGCAATATTCTATGTCGTGAGAGCTAGGAAAATGTGATCCGGTGTTCGGCGTTAGGGGGCTCGGCCGGCGCTTCTGCGTAAAGATGTCGCTACATTGCCATGGCTCAGATGCGGCAAGCGTCCTATTACGTCGGTCCTGGGCGGCCAGCGTGGAGCGCGGAGGCCGGTGCCGGACACCTGATTTTGAGTGAATGCAGAGATGCCACCCTCTCAATGCGGATAAATCAGGTTTTGAGACCAGGCGAAGTCTATCTCATCGGCTGGCCTACCCGTTGACTTAAATTGACTTCTTTATGACTAATATGCTATATAATATGTTATATGTTATATTATATATGTGTTATATAATACGTTATAATTATGACTAATATGAGCCAATTGACTTAAAAAAGTAACATTCCTGTCTGGATGTGAGTGTAAAAATTTGGTTTGTAAGGAGGTAAAGGACGAAAATGTAAACTTTGAAAACTGTTGCAAATCACCACATATTTCCGCTGTTATGTGTAATGTATGCGATGGCATACTGAATCGCCTGTGCACCAAGGATGCTCTGTCCCTACCACAAATTCCAAACATTGTGTCATCATAAGGTCGTTTCAAAAGCCTTGTAGAAGTTAACAGGAACGGAACGGAGAAACGGTCTTCTGAATGAACGAGCTCTGGATCGAGGCCATCGTTCAATTGGTCCTCCTTGACCTGGTCGGTCGGCAGACGGTCGATGGGTCGGCCGCCGCCGCCGCCGCTTGAGCTCCGGCTCGGCCTTGGTTTGCCCTGTTTTGCCTGCTCACCAGACGCATCGTCTCGGAGTTGATTTTTTATTTGACGTCCCCGTACCATGGCTTTCACCGCACCTCGGGCGGCTGTCGCGTCGCCACCCCTGTGGCCGCCTTCCGGTCACGCTCCGGCCGCCCCTAGAGTCCCCGCCCCAACTCCATCTCATATGACGTCCCGCCGCGCAATGCAGGCAAGGAGTTCGTCGAGGCGAACCGGTACGAGTCGTTCGCGCCGGTGCGCGAGTGCTCCTGCCGCTCTCGCTGGTACGTGGACGGCAGCACGTACTTCCGCGACGTGGCCGACACGCTGGAGGCGGCTCGTGAGGAGATCTTTATCACCGACTGGTGGCTCAGCCCGGAGATCTTCCTCAAGCGGCCGGCGCTCGACTCCGAGTACTGGCGGCTCGACCAGGTCCTGCTCAGGAAGGCGGTACGTGCCCATGGCTGGGGTCGGCCTATCGCACCGCCCGAGGCGTGGTGGGCCAGGGAGCTCCTGAAGCCGGCACGTGGTGGGAGAGGGCCTTGCTGGGGAGGGCTCCGTGTGGCATTAGTAGTGTCAGTACTCGTGGCCGAAGTCACCCAGTAAGTGAAGCGTCGGTAAGCCCAGATGATCGGCAGCATTTCTGCTGTTGACTTCACGGGGTCCTCTTGCACCTGGTCCACATGCTCGCAGTCGTATTCTAACGGATATGTTGTGTAAGGCTGGCACAGCGTTGCTGTCCGCGACGTCCCACGTAATCTTTATCAACCATCTAGCATTGTCCTCGTCTTGCAGAAACAAGGCATTAAGGTATACGTGATGCTGTACAAAGAGGTGGAGATGGCGCTGGGCATCAACAGCTTCTACAGCAAGCAGAAGCTGATGCAGCACGACAACATCAAGGTAGGCGTCAGGTGTGCTGCAGGTCAGCTCGTCAGCACTGTCCTGTCTCCTGGTGCGCGCGCGGGGGGAGGAGGGGCAGCCGGCCGCACCGCGCTCTGCCTGCCGCCCTGTACACGTAACGGGCCGTGGCTGCACATCCGAGATCGGGAACCAATCCGGCTGGCTGAGCCGGCCAGTAACGTCACACATGTGTTTGTGTGTTCCTTTGGTTTTATGTTGTTTCAAGAAGTGAAAAAACGGTATGATAACATAGATATACTTCTTGCGTTTGTGGGGGAATGTGCATATGCAGTGCATTTGTATGATGCACGTTGTAAATATACACAGATATGGCATAATATACTTACATGAAAGGATTCATGACTGATGCTTAGTCATTCACGCATTAATGCCCAAATGAAGAGGATTAATGTTAAAGTCATAAGACCCATATCGGGGCGCCTCTCAAAAGAAGGAAGACAGAAAGCAGCCGCCTCACGTGCCATTTCAACAACTAGCCTCCGCCCCAGCGCCAGCCGTCGCCGTCGCCGTCGCCTCCCGTCGCAGTTGTAGCGTTTTAATGATATGGTTCTGGAAACACGCCGCAAGCACCCGACCGTCCTGGCTGCTGACGTTTATTCCGTACATTAGTGCATGTATGGTGTCGGTGTTCGGAATTAATCGAAACAGGGACCTAGTATCTGTGTGAAATGCTGGAAGAGATTGCGTCTGCGGCGTCGAAATAGTGGGCAAAAGAGGATGGAAAGAAAATTGTTTCGGAGCTGTTGCCGCAGACACGAGGAACTGGAAACTTTTGAATCGGAAAGACAAATGCGTGGACAGGGAAGCCCCGGTCCTTATTTGGGTTTGGTAGATGCTTCCGAATGTTGACCCGTATGAGAAGTATGGAGGTGTGTCCGTGCCGATCAGATCTGTTGCAAGTTCTTTGATTTCTTGCGTGATGTCTGTGCGCGGAGTTTTTCAGATATTTGGTCCATATGTTTGTGGCGTGTAGTGTGATTGATCATTGGAAAGATGTTCTGTTCTCAGGTAGCATTAGGGTTCTTGAATTTCTGAGTGTCCTACCAGTGTTAATGATGCGTGTATGTGGGGGGGGGGGGGGAGTATCTGTCTAATATAGTGGGGTTATTAATGTTTGGTGTTCATCAGCATGTGCAAACATGACAGCTGGTGTACCCTTCGTTAAGTACAGCTTGTGCCACCTTCGTAAGTGTGTCCCGTCCCAAGTCTTGTCTTAGTTTATCGGCGATGTCCTGTCTGAGGTTCCTGTGACGCGTCTCGCCGCTCGGCCTGTTTTTTCAGTCGTTCGTCCTGTGACGTTATGTCACAAAAGTCCAAATTTGGCCTTACGTAAGTTTTGTGTATGTTACTGAGTTTGCTGCGATACGTGCACTTAGCTACGGTGTGAAGTGGTTTTAGGGCTATGCTTGTCCTTATGCTGGCGATGTTGGCAAGTTTTGTTTGCCGCCAGGTGATGCGTCACCCGGATCACGCCAGCTCGGCCGTGCTGTTCTGGGCCCACCACGAGAAGCTGGTGGTGGTGGACCAGAACTATGCCTTCGTGGGCGGCATCGACCTTTGCTACGGCCGCTGGGACGACTTCTTCCATCGGTGAGCGGCGATGGAGCGGCGGCCGGCACCGCTGGGGCTGGCTGCACTGATGCCTGGTGTCCGGGTGTCCTGGGCGGCGGCAGGGGCCGCTGGAACCGGCGCACTGACGCCTGGTGTCCGGGTGTCCCGGGCGACGGCGGGGGCCGCTGGAACCGGCGCACTGGCGCCTGGTGTCTGGGTGTCCCGGGCGACGGCGGGGGCCGCTGGAACCGGCGCACTGACGCCTGGTGTCCGGGTGTCCCGGGCGACGGCGGGGGCCGCTGGAACCGGCGCACTGACGCCTGGTGTCCGGGTGTCCTGGGCGGCGGCAGGGGCCGCTGGAACCGGCGCACTGACGCCTGGTGTCCGGGTGTCCCGGGCGACGGCGGGGGCCGCTGGAACCGGCGCACTGGCACCTGGTGTCTGGGTGTCCCCTGGCGGCGGCCGGCGCACAGACAGCGTGAGCGTAACAGGCCCGGTTCTGTCAGGGTCACGTCGACACATTGGCTGCTCTATAGCTTCGGCATTAGACAGAAGAAGTTCCTTTAGAACTGGAGAAGAACAAAGAGCCTTGACTTATTTTTTCTGTTTTGTTGTGTTTTGCTCAAGCATACTGTTTCTATATTTACTCAAAATAGTTTGTTTTTACAGCCTGCGTTTTATCTCAATAGATAAACTCACAAACTTAGCATCTTACCGCGCATTAACGATATTATAGTTTCTTCCATGTGCTCGAAATCTCTTTTTGGTTGGGGTGCTTGTAGGTCTGTTGGTGGCACCATGACAAATTCGTGATTTAGACGGGAATTGAGCGACCAATTGTTCCTTTTTTACTTTCGAATGCCATGATTGCAGCAGAGTAGCGTGTTAATGTTTGTCGTGTCCTATCGTGGCATTAGACTCGCATCTTCTGAGAGCCCCGATGCCGCTGGTATCACGCCCCGCCCCCTGTGTCCACCGGCAGGCTGACCGACCTGGGCAGCGTGGCGGACCTGGAGCGGGCCGGCCACTTCCAGGCGCCGGTCACCTCCAGCACGCCGGCCGGCTCTCAGCTGCCACACACGCTGCTGGCGCTGGCGCAGGGCACCAACATGGTCACAATCGGCACTGTCACCAACGCCGAGCAGGTGGGCCGCCGCCGCCGTCCGTGCTTGGAGTGGGGGCGGGGCTGGGAGCCGTGCTGTGCGGTCTGGGCCCGGGCGCCGCCGCTGAGAACCGCCGTCCGTGGCGTCTCCTGGGCAGACGGGGGCCGGGTCTGGCAGTTTTGGCCGGCCCGGCCCGGAGCCAGTCAGGGGCGGCCTGCGCGCTGGGAGGGGGGGGGGGGAGACCGTGCCTTGTACGCCACCAACGAGATCAGCGACGTTTCCATTGTAAAAACGGGAGGGGGGGGGGGGGGCAGCGAACGGTGCCTTGTACACCACCCCCGGGATTAGTGGTGTTTCCCATGTCAAAACGGGGGGGGGGGGGGGGAAGGAGAACGGTGCCCTGTACACCACCACCGAGATCAGTGGCGTTTGCCATGTCAAAGCGTGTGACGGTAATGTGACACGCTGTGAAGACACTAAGACGCGTAATGGTGGCCTGACTGACTGTCACACGTTGCTGTAGACCGAGTGAAATCAGGATAGCATGCACGAAGATAGATGCGAAGAAAGATAAAGATAACAAAGGGCTGTGCAGACTCCTCGGATATCCATCGCATTCGTTTTCCTGAGCGTGTTATGATGGGTCATGCCGATGTGCGCGCTGTACTGGAGCTGATGCGAGCTGGTGACTGATAGTGCCGCTCCCCTCTTTCCAGGCCAAAGAGCTCCCTGTGGAGATGCAACCGCAGTAAGTATGTTTTGTTACGTTTCCCTCCTCCCCCCCCCCCCCTGTCTTTCTCCTTTTTCTACATTCCACCTCATCTCCCGATTGAGGCGCTCTATAATCAGACATCTTCCACATCATACATACATGCCCCCTCCCAATTTTCAGCAATATGTTCCCTTCCCTTGTTCCCTCGATCGTCGGGGCTAAGCTGACTGGCTCATGTCGTGCCCCTTTGATGCTGACATGTTCCACGGCTCCCTGTCCCCTCCCATTCCCGTCGACGGCACTGCCAGCACCCTTGGAGCGTATGACCTCCGTAAAGGGTGATGTGTTCGGGTTTGCTATATTTTGGTGAGCATGACTTCAGTCATAGATGTGTTTCTAGACGTGCCATGTGATGCGTCCATTTGTCCTCTCATCCTGTACTGGAAGCCGTCCTACTGATCCAAGGTGGTGCCTGTCTCGAGCAGTCTGTCATGTTACCCTCAATCTTACCGTTGAAGTACGGCGAGGCTATGCTGAAAGGACGTCCCAAATTTTGCATTTCATTTGATTTTGCAGAAATTTGCTGCATTTCCCCGGTACATTTTTATCACCCATTTCTAGTTTATCTCGAACTTCAAGTTCCGTATATTCACTTTCCTGATTATTCCCTTTGGCCTGGAGCGATTTAATCAAACACTTCTGTCAGGACAGCTCGGTGTGGGGATCCGCATAATAGCCGTCCAATTCACATAACCTATCCCGCGAAGTAAGCCCGGTTAACGGTCCGTGGCTACCGCCCCGCTCCGCCAGCTGTCCCGTCCGCCCGTGTCCGCCCGGTGTTGGTGGCCTATGCACGCGTCCCGGGCCGTGACCGGCCTCGACCTGGCCGGCCCCGGCGGCGTGCCGCGCCTGACGCGCGCCCCGCCGGCGACGATTGCAGCGTCATGTCCGGAGATGTGGTGGACGCAGCGCTGGCCCAGGACGGCGACGGCTCCGAGCACGGAGAGCCGGACGAAGAGCTGCCGATGAAAGGCGAGACGCCGCCGACGCACCGGCGGCGTATCATGCGCAACATGGTGCGCATGCGCGAGGTGGCCAGCGTGTGGTCGCACGGGATCGCCGACCGCAGCCGCCGCCATCTGCACAGGTAAGGCTGGGCGGGCGGGGTGGGCCGCTGCAGGATGGCAGACAGGCGGCGTCGCAGCACTAACACGAGCTGCTCGAAGACGGTGTCAGCGGCAGCGGCATGTCTAGCAGCGGCTGGTCAGCCGGTGTGGTGCGGACACGCACGTGCGACTAACTCCGCGGGGGGTGCAAGGGACGCGGATGCGTGTCGTTCGTGCCCCGAGCTGTCGAGCGTGCGACGGAGTGGGTGGAGCCGCGTCCACCCCGGATGCCGACGGCGACTGTCGACCCGTGGTGCCTCCGGCCGACCCTCGGCGGCCGCAGCCGCTGCCGGCGGCGCGGCGTGCGGCCGTGACGGGCGCGTGGCGCCGGCGGCCAGCCGCCTGTCTGACGGCGCCGTGTGCCGCCAGGCTGCGGCGGCAGCGGCGGCGGCTCTCTCGGCAGCCTTCCGTGTGAGTGTCCGGTGCGGCTGCCGCCGCCAGGGCGGGAGCACGAGCGTTGGCCGCCTCACGCGGCCCTGACACGGCCAGTGCATGGCGCGGGCGCGGGCACGCCGCGCACCGCCGTCGACCGCTAGCGGCATGCCAAAGGTTGCGTGACCCGAGCGGGCCGCGGCGTCGCTGACGTCACTGGACGCACCGGCCGCGCCGCCATGCATCGGAAGCACGTGACATTATGTGGCGTCGTGTACTCCAAGCACGCTTAGAAGTGGTGTTAAACGCACAGCACATAGTTGCAAAGCAGTAGTCCCGTGAAGATGTGTATGTATATGGCAGAGGAACTGGGGCACCTACTTTCAGCAGTGTGTGAAAAGCAGGACCAAAATGCAACCTGTTCACTGTGGAAAAGTGTCTCACTCCACGCATACTGCTGCTTATATTCAGGCACTCCTGCAATGCACCTGCCTGGCATTCGTGACGCGGCGGTATCCTGCCATGTACAGGCCGTTCCATTGGGACAATCTTAACTGGGACCACAGCGGGCGCCGAGCGCGGTGTGTCGGCCACTGCGGCCGGATGTCGCCGCTGTCACAGGCACGGGCCGAGTCCACGTGAGCGGTGGACGACCCCGGGAGGCGACACCCGGAGGCGATTTCGGACACGCTGCTGTTACGCGCGGGTGATCGATCGTGGTGGGCCGCATCCGAGCGCCGACGTCACGTGCTGCGCAGTTACAGGCGGCGGCGTAGCCTGTCAGGCAGACGGGTTTTGAGATGTGGTTACCGGTCGAACGCCGTCGCAGCTAAACGTCAAGTTTGGGTTATGCTGTGTTTGTGCCGGAACCAAAGCTGCAGCGCTGCTTTTTTGAGATACCAGCATTTGAAAATGCGAACAACTAACAGTTAGTTTCTTCAGTAATGGACTGATTAATGTCACTGTCGTGGTTCAAAGACATGGAAGCGATCCTGACGCAAATCCCACGTGGTTTATAGATCCGGTTGCGCCATTAGCATTAGCTGCCGGACCCCGATCTATCATCGCGCATCTCAGGTAGATTCAGTCAAGCCCCACATTACTGCATTCTGGGTAGCAGTGCTGTGACGTCAGTATGGAACTAAGTCATATGGCATCAGCGCTATGGTGACGTAAAAACGCTGTTCTTTGTGAGTTGGTTTAAACACATATATTTCCATAAGCTGAATTTGTTTCGACCTAGCACACTCAATGAAAAATTGTCGGCTGGGAAATTATCTTGGTTTGCACCAGAGCCTAGCAATTATTGCTGAAATGCGCTTCTAGCCTGCCCCTGGCAGACAGCTGGGGTTACCCATTCACCAGTGGTTTATCCCGAGGAACTCTAGCCGGAAGTGCTTAGAAACAGTCCGTGTAAAACAGAACATCATACAGAAGCAACAACATAGGATGGAAATGAGATACGGCGGGCCAGACGGGCTCGCAGTACCCTGGGACGCGCATTGGAACGCACACCCTGTAGCCCTAAGGGGAGTGTTGTCGGGGTGGATGCAGGGTTGGCCTACCCTTATTGGGGGGGGGGGGGTAATGAGCGGTGAACCTCGGGGGGGAGGGAAGGGGGTGCTTAAATACAGCGCGCCATTTCAGTTCAGGATAGCAAAATTTTCCTGTTAAATGGACCGACTTCTGGCAAGTTTTGCAAGTTCTGCCAGTCAAAAAGTCGAGGCCCGTATTATCTCTGAAGTAGTTTAATCGGGATATTTTAGTGCAGTGGGGTATTGTTGTTTGCGCACGATTTGCATGTAACTCATCCAACAGTATACATCAGCAAGTCAACACCTAGGAGGATCACAGCACAGCAACAGCGAAATTATTGGCGCCCACCCTCCTCCCATTACCTTATTTTCACATTTCACTCCCTTTAGTTACCGCAACACGAAGGCATATGCACAATCATTGTTCATTAATTAATTTAGTGTGAGTTTTACGTATGCTATGTATTTATTTACGTATGAATGTTGCTTTTTACAAAAACGCTTTACGCATTAAAACGCATTCATGCGCGTTGGCCTCGACGAATAGGGCGCGGGTGCGGGAAGTAGAAAATGTAGTTTAGTAGGATTTATTGTTGGAATCAGATCCTAGGATTAATTTGTCTTCAGAAAGGTTGAAATACAAAATGACATCTTTTCTTGTGACATTACAATAAAGATGTGAAACAAGGTCGCTATCAAGTTCAATGGCAAGGTCTCCGTTTTAATAATCTGGCGGGTATCGACCAACCTTTTCGTAGCATTAACAAGAAACGATATTGCGGGCTACCAAATTTTAGTCCCATGGTGACGTCACGTCTGCGTAGCTTTCTTTAGTAGCCTTGGATCCAGTAACCGTGATCTCAGGCAAGATAATGAGCGAAATCTGTGCTAAGTCTCATGCGTTTGCAGTGCCATGGCTTGCTCTACGTGTCGAATATGGCTAAAGAACTATCGGAAATGAATGAATCGATCAAGTGGACCGTCAAGAAACAAGATGCATATTCGTGCTCTGTCTAAGGCAAATGTGGGCTGAAATAATCAGCGGTTTTAAGCGTGTTCTATGTCACAGAGTTATGGGCGCCGTCGAGCAAGCTCGATCGCGTTTTCGTGCTCTGCGGCTCCCGCCATTAGTATGGGGTTAGAATCGTCGGGAACGCTAGGGTCTTCAAGTCCTTCGGCTGCCACGGAGGGGGCATTCGCGCTGATGGATCCTGCGTCGCACTCGGACGGACTGGTCCTCTTCCAGTCCGATGAAGTTGGCTGGAAGGAAGGCATCTTTATTCGTTTAAAAAGCTACGCTGAAGAACCTCAAGGGTGCTACACTGCTCATCTGGGCATGGGTTTTGTGTGGCACCGTTGGACTCGCTCCATCATCAGTAGTCGCAGCTCTACAGGAGACGTTTTTGGTATTAACTTCAATTAGCCATGCTTCATTTGTGTTCTGGGAACCAATAAATGTTGTCCAATAATATATATATATATATATATATATATATATATATATATATATATATATATATATATATGTGGGGATATTATGGCGACAAAATTGTTGACACATGTTTTCTGATAGTCCAATGACCCAATACCTTTTTTTATAGTAAGGGGATTGTCACCCCATCCTGCCTACACACGTACCTGCATGTAACGGCCAATATCATCGCCTGCTGTCTGAAACCACACGTGACCGCGAAGCGATTCACAGCATTTTAAAATCGTCGGCCGGTTGTTAAATGAAGCTCAAAACCAATGCAATATGTATAGCTCAAAGCGACGGATGAGACTGATTTGGGGTGGACGTGAAGAACATGGGGTGGACATGGAGTGGACATGGGGCCGTGGAGAACTGGTCATGCCACTGTTTCGAATCTATGGCTATTCTCAGCATGCGTAACATGGTTGGTTACTGTGCGCACGATACATCATATCCAGAAAATTGGACACTGTAATGAAACACACCTGTTTGACATCGGATTCGCCGCACAAGTGCAAGCATGAACAGGTGAAACATGACAAGATAACGTCACGATGTAGTTTGCATTGCGATTAATTCATTTGCTTATTTCGGGAGGTTTCTACCTACCGTCATTAGACCCGTATTGAGTAAGACACGGCATTAGAAGTGTACGATACATGGCGGAAAATTAACCATTTTCCCCTATCGGAGCTGTGGGAAAATTGATTGGGATCCGGCGGATAAGGCTAAAGCGAGGCCACGCAAATCCGTGAGATTGTTCCACCACTTTTTGTTCGGAGTCACAGGAGCGTGCCGTTGTTTCTCGAGAGCTTATTTTGCTCTCCTGCACTAAAAATGGAATGCGGAATGGTGTTACGTATGGAAAGACATATAAACATAGGCATAGACACATCGTCTGACTGAAAGGGGTGGCGGCCTACCTAAAATGTTTGTGAGTTGTATATGTGAAACTTAGGGCATGCTCTTCCAAATCGCATTACACCTGTCTTGCCTTGAGTTGTATTCGTACGCTGTAAAAGTCATGTTAAGTGTTGGTTCTAGCACGGTGGAATGAGCGCTGAATGCTCCCGGCTAGCACTCTAGCTTCCAGGATGGTAACCAATAGCGTTACGGCTGAAGACAAAGCGTAAAAGCGAAAATATGTCCACTAGGAAGCTTTGTTTGAACGGTCTGTCGCATCACAGCACACGCTGTGTTTAACAGCGAATCCCACATCACCAGAGATGCCACGTGGGGCTTTCGTCTGATTGACGGTAATGACGACCGGTCTCCACAAAATATCACGTTTCTCAGGTCTTGTTAGCGGCCGCTGAGTAACCGGCTGCCTTCCGGCTGGTCTTGGGATGGCGGGAGGGGCGGGGATGGGGCTGGCCGCATCGACACCGTAATGTGACCCGTCCGTATGTGCGCGTGCCCCCTGCGCTAGGTCGACACGCGTCGACTACGGATCGCTCCGGGCCTGCAGTCAGGACGCCATCGTCCCGCCCGACTGGACCAGGTGCTGCCATCTATCGACACCAGCAGGAAGCACGAGTTCGTCGGCTCAGTTTTGGGGTCGCATGCTTGTTGTGCGGTCTGGTGGCCTGCGTTTGGTAGCGTAGTAGCTGGCACGGATTTGGCCATGGATGAGCTTGGGTTGCGTGACTTATGCTGCGTTCTTTCCGTTTCAGGTTAAGATTTCGTCGGCGGGCCGGGGCGTTGCGTTCAGCTCTTTACCTATCATGGGATCTTACATATCCTCATTCGAAAGCCTGGCACGGCTATCCGCTTGGGCTTTGCTTTCTCTCGTAAATAAATGCTGCTCTGTTAATCTCGTTCACTCCAATGTCACCAATGTTGCGCTCGTGTAATAAACTCCGCCCACTTGATGCCTATCGTGTGTTGAAGCTCACGTGAACCACCCATGGCAAACATGTCCTCCTTCCACACGACTGACTCCGGGTGCTCGCCTCGCCCGTCGCCGAGACCAGGCCGCCGTGGCCCGGCGTGGGTCATTGCGCGCCGCCGCTCGTGTCGTGCGGCCGTCGGCGCTGCGGTGACGCTCGTGCCGCGTGCGCAGGGGCAGCAGCGATGCGGAGGGTGAGGACGGCCCGGCCGCCGCCGCCGAGGAGGCCGTGGTGGCCGAGAAGGCGCCGCAGGCACAGGCGGCTCCAGTCACCGCAGCCGTGGTCGCCGCCGAGGCCGGCATGCTCGACGAGTGAGTGAGGACGGCGGGCGATGGTAACGAGGGGGTGAGGACGAGAGGGGAGGGAGTGACCACGGCAGGGGAGGGTAACGAGGGAGTGAGGACGGCAAGGGATGGTAACGAGGGAGTGAGGACGGCAGGAGATGGAAACAAGGGAGTGAGGACGGTAGGGGATGGCGATGAGTGAGTGAGGACGGCAGGGGATAACGTTGAAAGGGTGAGACGGCAGGCGATGGCGATTAGTGAGTGAGGACGGCAGGGAATGACGGTGAGTGAGTGAGGACGGCAAAGAATGGCGATGAGTGAGTGAGGACAGAAGGGATAGCATTGAGTGAGGACGGTGGGCGATGGGGATTAGTGAGTGAAAACGACAGGGGGTGGCGATGAGTGAGTGAAACGGCGGGCAATGGTAATGAGTGAATTTGGACGACGAACGATGGTAATGAGCAAAAAGGGACGGCAGGGGATGCCAGTGAAGGAATAGTGAAGTTGGGGAGGGGACGAATAATGGGCCGGTAGCAAGTGCATGTGATAGCTTGTGTGCGCTCGCTAGTAAACTGAAAGAGATGTCGATGTAGGGCAGCAGATAAGTAAGTAGAGTGCACGTTGCATTGTCGCAGCGCTGGTGAAAACCTTACGCGTTTAAATTGTCAGCAGTCGAAGGAATGGTGGTAGAGAATTGGTGGCAGAAATAGTTCGCACATGCGTTATACTTTAAGTCTGCTACGGTGCCAAAGAAGGAAAAGCTGTAATTGAAGAAAGCCGAATATGTTGTAGCATCTCCCCTTCCTAGTCGCCGCGAGAAATGAATGTTAAACATTTGGTTAGCTGGCCCTGCAGTGAGACCTTACACGGAGTAGATCGATTTTTCGATACGGGTAAACCACGTCCGCAAACGGCGCAATGCTGTCGCTATTAGCATGAAAGGCTGCCAAGCAATCCGCGTGGCATCTGGGTGACTCGTTATTTGTGACAGCATGGCTGTCGCGACCACAATACTGCTTAAAAGCGGTTCCTTTTGCAATGCCTGGAAGTTCATCCGTCATGGTCCGGACGACGTGAACGTTACCCGCACTTGAAGGCAATGTGCTCAAATACATTTTGTTCGTATTTTGCGACAGCCGACGGAACGACGAATCAAGAGCTCAGAACACGTATTACTATCCATTACCGAGCGTTGAGCCGTATCGTGACAGTGCGAGTCAGAGTCGCAGGAGTCAAGCTAACAGCTGCCGGCTAACCAGACTCTCGGTAGATGCGGACACCGTAGCCGGCGCTGTGGTGCTGGCTGGCGTGAGTCCAGCCACCGAACATAGCTGTCCTGAGGTGGCGGTGTTGCTGAGGTAAACAATGGCGCGGGGCGGGATGCTGCCGGAGGCTCGGCTGACGCTTCCCGGGCGCCTCGGGGCTCGTGCTGTCCGCCTGGGCTCTCCGATCGTTCTGCTATAGCGACGGAACATGTGACGTACGCGGTGCGTGTCGTTCCCCGTCACTGTGGCGTTGTGGGGCCGCTCTGGGCGTTCGTTGAAGTTGGGCGGCACGAAGGTACCCTCCGCGGGCATTTATTGAGGCGGAATCGTCCGCTGTGTTGGCAAGTACGAAAACACTGACCAGGTTCGCGTCTTGCGGACTGGCTTCAGAATCCGCTGCGAATTCTGACGGTCCACTGTTGCGGCTTAGGGTTCCACGTTGAAGCCCGGGGTCTCGCGAAGCGCAGACAAAAAGAGCTCAAAAGTGGCTCATCTCATCCGCAGCAGCTGAAGTCTGCGTAATGCGCAGCACATCCTACAGTCGTGAGCTGTTGTGGAGTAGAGAGGTGATACTTTTGGCGCTTCTTCATCGCGGTTTGCCTGCCTGCGAGGTTAACGATGTGGCACCTGTGGCCAAAAACAGCTGACAGCCGCATAATCTGCACCGGATTCTGCAGTCACTTGACTAGATATGAACGAGGTCCTGCTGCGTTTGGGCCTCCATCGTCGATACTGCAGACCAGGCAGGTACAGGTCCTCCGCGGAACTATGGGCCTGAAGATGTGTAGTCGCTTCCGTAGTAGAAACGAGACTTAAATGTTCTCCGCGCCGTATCAATGATCGAATATCGTGCGTGGCGTTAGCCGCATGCGTGTAGTGGTCCTTACTGCACGTAGTTGGTCGCAGGATGGTGTTTACCTGCACGTTCACCCTTGTGCGGACGGCCAGGACTGGCACTGGTCGGCCGGGGTTTGCAGTGCGGGCTGTTCTTGACAGGCGTGCAGTGGGAGCTGTGCACCCACACCGCCCCCGCGCTTCCTGTCGTGCCCGCGGGGCGCCGGCGCCGACAGTCGGCCTCTCGCCGAGCAGCAGCGTGTGGTCGGTGACGTGGCCGCCCGACACCGGTCAGCGGCGGCAGACACAGACAGTAGCGCCGCGCTCGTCTCCGTCTATATGTCTGACGAGTTACGTCAGCCCCAGTTCTGCGAACAAAGGCGAAATTGTAACTCGTTCGGTCCATTTTCGTCTATCCGCTAAGCCAGACCCAATTCAGCCTGGCTGGGCTTTTAGTTTTGTCTGGGCACGGGCCGGGTTTCCAGCTCCGGTTTTGCAGACATGTGGTTTGATGCTTTGTTGCCCACTTCTTATCACCGGGAGTCGAGCGCACATACACATACAACCCACGCACACACACGCATGCACACGCACACGTACGCGCACGCATACGCATACACACGTGCACGTAAGCGCGCGCACGTACACACGCACGTATGCACGCACGCATGTATGCATGCATGCATGCACGCACGCATGCACGCACGCACGCACGCACACACCCACACATTCGAGCGGACAAAAAGCTGCTGTTTTAGACGCCTGCTTCTAACGAATGGTAACAGTCAATGGTTTATGTAATGGTGGATCGTGTTGTCTGGGTACTGGGCGATTTCCGTTGTGGGGTGGCGTGTTGTGAAGCTTGCTCTGTGTCATCCTAGTGTCAAGCAATGTCAGATTCGATTAACTCCTCAATTGTTTGGTGGAAATAATGTGATTAAATGGGATTTTGCAGTTGCAATACTTTTCTCGGGGTTATGGCTGACTGCCCGTCGTGGCTTTTTTGCACATTTCTCCTCAGTGTAATCTCCGTCTTTATTCTCGAAAATATTACCTTTTCACGACATTATTGCCGCAGGGTGGACGCCAACCGTGTCAAGAAGCTCACCGCTAAGCTGTGGTTCGGCAAGGACTACACCAACTTCATCGTCAAGGACTTCAGCGCGCTGGACGCCCCGTTCATGGGTATGCTCCGGGACTTGGTCCAGAAGCCCTGTGTGACCTGATGACCTCTGTGTGTTGTTGGCAAGCCCACGTTCTACTTTTGATGTCATGGGACAATAGGCGACCATTTCTCCTTTAGGTAATCAGTAGCGTCTGGCGGAAGGCGTTTTTCAGTGCGTGACGAGAAAATGAACACTTGATGTGATTGATGAAATCAAGCATCGTCCGTCCGGTGGCCCCGCTGGTTATGGCACCTGTTTGTGGGTTAACCCTCATCTGGTGTGATTGCCTCCAGTCGCTACAAGCGCTCGCTATTTGCCCTTGACTCTGCTCGAATGATTTTTTTTTTAACAACCAACTGGGATGGCCTGCGGCTGGTGGCGGCGGCCGGCGGCCGCCGCGGTCGAGTACGGCAGAGGGTAGGACGGGCCATTCCAAGCATTTTGACATGTGAAACTTGCGCCGCAGGTGCCGTCGTTAATCCGGATTTTACGATCGGATGGTGGAGATAGGGCTCATAATAAGGACGGGTTAGGTGGGCCCCGACATCAGAAATCCATTCACTCAAAGGATACCTCCGGTGCCAGCGGTGCCGGTCTGGCCATGTGGCGGGCGTCGCTCCGGTGCCAGCAGTGCCGGCTCCGGCCGTGTGGCGGGCGTTGCTCCAGTGCCGGCGGTGCCGGGTCCGGCCGTGTGGCGGGCGTCGCTCCGATGCCGGCGGTGCCGGCCTGGCCGTGTGGCGCCCTCTGACGAGCGCTGCGTCGCTGTCGGCAGACCAGATCGACCGCCGCTCAGTGCCCAGGATGCCCTGGCACGACATCTCCACGGGCGTGGTGGGCTCGGCTGCGCGCGACGTGGCGCGCCACTTCATCCAGCGCTGGAACGCTGTCAAGGTCAGGCGCGCCGTGTGCGTGCACTGGGCGAAGGTCGAGTGACACGTGCGCTTGTGTGAGGTGGGCTGGGCGTGCTTCCTGTTCTTGTTCCCTATGATGATGCGATGTGACAATGATGGCGATGGTTTGGGTGTTGGAGCGTCGTGACTAATCCGGCATGCCGCTAAGCTGCGGCGCGTCATGCATCTTGCATCATCACCCATACATCTTTCTGTTGGACGCCTGCTGCCGGAGCGTGGAACCACGAGTTCCGTTTGAGAGCGTGGACCGTTTGTCGGTCAGCCAGTCATCGGCTGGCGGCGGCGCGGCGTCCCCTCCGATGTGCCGGCGCGTCTGAGTCCGGCCGGCGGGGTGACTGACCCCGCCCCCCCCCCCCCCCCCGGATAGGTGGAGAAGCTGCGCTTCAACATGGACTACGAGTTCCTGCTGCCCAAGGGCTACCAGACGTGCGACTCCATACCGGAGGTGCTCTCGACGCCCAGCTACAAGACCAAGTGTCAGGTGAGGAGGCGGGCGCTGAGCTGGGCGGTGTGGCACCCGCCAGTTCTGCCGTCGCTGTTGTCCCGCGTGAGGAATTGCTGGTTAACCCAGCCCCCAAACCGATGGGGTCTCCTCACCGTGTGGTTTTCGGTGACGTTTCAGCATCACTGTCGTGTCGTGTGACGCCAGCTGTGGTGTGGCGTCCTGCTGGGGTCTCATGGACGCCTCCGACGCAGTCTCTCCGCTCGTTGCCAGATCGTGCGAAGCGCCTCACAGTGGTCGGCCGGCATCAAGGACACGGAGGACTCGATCCAGCAGGCGTACGTCGACCTGATCAGCCGCGCGCGACACTACATCTACATCGAGAACCAGTTCTTCATCTCGCTCTGCGGCATCAACGCCGACGTCAGCAACCGCGTGTGTGAGGCGCTCTTCCAGCGCATCCTGCGTGCGCACAAGTACGTGCCAGCCAGGGCTGTCGGCAGAGCCGCGTCCGCTCGCTGGGGGGGGGGGGGGGGAGGGGGGGGGGGAGGCGTTGGTGCTGGCGGCAGGCAAACAAGGGTGTGCTGCGTAGGTGTTGTGAGGCAAATGTGTGTGGAGCGAACGCCAAATTATATGTTGAGCATGGAGGCGCATGATCGGTGCCTTGTGTCACGCGGCTCTTGCAGGTTCACATATCAGTCGGCCCACGTAATTCAATCAGACGGATTTGTCTCGGGGCGTAGATGCTGCGGAGTATATGATCAGCGACTAGAAGGCCATTGGCGATGGCGCTATTATTTTGACGGTGAGAGTTGCGCGCATAATCATCTGCTGGGATGATCACGCCTCTCTGGCAACACTGAGCGCTGCCGTAGCGGCTGCAGTAGACGAACGAGCGGTGTGGATCGACCGAATTGGTCAAATTTAAACAAATTGGCAAAACTGGTAAGACGAGGCCTGGTGTACCACACCAGTTAAAGGCTGCTCTGTCCTCTCTCAATGCGTCTGTTGGCTGGCACGGTGTCGCCGTCCGTCTGGCGGAGTCTCCGCGTTGCCACCGTGCCGTTGTGGCTATGTGCCGCGTGCGCTCACTGACCCGCGCCGGGCCCCCTGCCAGGGACGGTCGCGGGTAGGTGGCCGGCGCCCGGCGGGTACCGTGAGTCGGCCCGTCTGTGCCTCTACCTGTGTGCGTGTGCGTGTGCGTGTGCGCGTGCTCGCCGTGCTCCCAGCATCGGCGCCGTTCCTGCCCGTCGCCCCCTGCATTGAACGCAGTGGCGGCAATTTTCACGCACCTCTTTGTGCTGCCCAATTTTTGTGCGTGTCCTTAGCACTTTTCGTTGGATGAGCGCGTTTGCAATGTCACGCGACTGACCACCACATTTTTTCGGTTCGTCCGCCGTGTGTTAGCCTGTAGCCGTGCGTGTGTGGCCTTGCACTGACCGTTGACTCGGTGCGGCGGTCCAGTCGTCAAGAGAAGTAAGTGGCCGACACCTCGTCTCGTCTCGCCTGGGAGACGGCCCGTCTCCGCACCGTGCCCAGCTGTCGCCGCTGCCGCACGCTCCGCTCCGTCTCTGTAGACCCTTTGGCCGCCGTCGCATTCCCGCACCGTGCACCCCCATCGCATCACCGTGCCGTGTCAGATCGTCACAGATCACTGATGCACCTCGCACCGGCTTGGCCCGTCGCGGCGTCGGCGCCCGCGGCGCTGGTCGCACTTCTCCGCGCCACCCGCCCTGCAAACGCTGTGCACACTCCGCATGCACTGTCGCCGATTGGTGACTGTTGTCTGAGCGTGAGAGCTCGCTCTGTTCGCGCTAATGTAGTGTGGATGCGGCCAGCTGACCTGTCCTGTAGCTTGTCTTGTTTGCCCGCTTTGGGATTTGGCCTGCCGGAATATGTTCGAAGTTATTTTCCTGGAATGGTCAGAAGATTCGGACTCCAACGTGCAGCTTTTCAACGAAACAACTTCTGAACACGCGATTTGGCACTTTCGGTTTTTGGCAGCGGTTGGTTCTACCTACAGTCATGCGCTTTAAACTGAGATGCTGTCAACTCTGAAATAGCTATGTGATCCTTAAACATCACAGATTCCACGTCATGGTCAAACTTCACGGTTTTTACAGCGACGAGTGAAAATTATGGCAAGAAGTTTCTATATAAATCAGGAGAGCGTGCCACATTTTTTGCACAGTTAGCTCGCCGGCGATTTTTCGGCAGACTCTCCTGGTTGCGAAATCCTTGATGTACATATGCTATGCATTGGTGTGAACTCCGCACGTGCTGTATGGCATACTTTGTGTAGGTAGGATACCAGTGCCTGCTATCTGGTGTGTGGATGTTGCCCTGGTTAGTAGGGCCAGTTTGCCAAGCCGTCGTTCTATCACCAGCAAGGATTGGCTTTAACATGAGGATAAGCTCTAGCCCGTGGTATCCCCTGCGCCAGGTAGATGGGATGATGGCCGCCTCGGCCGCCGTCAGAGGCGGCGTTTCACTAACCCTGAGCGGAGCCGCCAGCTGACTGTGGCGGATGCGGCCCCGGCCCAGCTCCGTGTGTCGCCGGCGCCGCGGTGACGCCGTGCTGGCCGGGTCAGCCGGGCCGGCCGGGCTGCAGCCACTGCGCCACCGTCAGCGGACGGGCCCGGCTCCGACACACCAGTCTGAGACGCTCTGGCCTCTGCCGCCTCTCGGTGTCGTGCAGCGCGGCTGGCTCGGCTCCAGATATCCCCAGGTTACAGACATCCCCGGCCACAGACATCTCCCCGGCCACACACACACCCCTGACCACAGAACCCCCCCCCCCTCCGGCCACAGACATCTCCCCGTCCCCAGATATCCCCCGGTTACAGACATCCCCGACCACAGACATCTCCCCGGCCATAGACACCCCCTGACCACAGAACCCCTCTCCCCCTCCGGCCACAGACATTCCTCCGACCGCAGATAACCCCCGGACCCAGACATCCCCCGCCCCAGACATCCCCGACCACAGACATCTCCCTGGCCATAGACACCCCCTGACCACAGAACCCCTCCCCCCACGGCCACAGACATTCCTCCGACCACAGATAACCCCCGGAGCCAGACATCCCCCCGCCCCAGACATCTCCCGACTCTGCAGCGGGGTGGTGACGGGCGCCGCCGCCGCCGGCAGGGACGGCTCCAAGTTCCGCGTGTTCGTCATCGTGCCGCTGCTGCCGGGCTTCGAGGGCCAGGTGGGCACGGCCGGCGGCACGGCCATCCAGGCCATCACCCACTGGAACTACTCGTCCATCTGTCGGTGAGTGACGCCGCCGAGGGCGCGCACCCGGAGACGGGTGACGGGCCGCCGGTTTTGTGGGAGGATGGACGTGAGTTTGTGGTTGCGCGTCACGCTCTTTGGGAATAGTGGAGGAGCTTTGGCTCTATTTATTTTGTATGATTGTCGTGCGTCAAGCCGTTAAGCCCTTGGCTATGAATATGACCGAAGATTTACGGGGTCTCAGGCGCAACCTGTATTCAGTACGCGCAGGTATGTGCGTTGTTCGTGTTCCCATGTGCATGCGTGTGCTCACTTCTGGCCCCCTTGTGGCAGCCGCTGACTGCCGCTTGTCGTCACTGATGATTCGTAACCGGTGACTGGTGACCTGTGACCAGTGACATGTGACCTGTATCTGGCGACCTGTGACTGGGGACTGGTGACCGGTGGTCGGTGACCGCAGGGGCCAGTTCAGCCTGCTGAAGCGGCTGCAGGACCGCGGCGTGAACGACCCGACCGAGTTCGTGAGTTTCCACGGCCTGCGCACCCACTCGGAGCTGGGCGGCAAGCCGGTCACCGAGCTCATCTACGTGCACAGGTGAGGGCCGGTCCTCCGAGGACAGCTGGTGGCGGGCGGGGCCAGCCGAGCTCAGGTCACAGGTGAGGGTCGGTCCTCCGAGGACAGCTGGTGGCGGGCGGGGCCAGCCGAGCTCAGGTCACAGGTGAGGGTCGGTCCTCCGAGGACAGCTGGTGGCGGGCGGGGCCAGCCGAGCTCAGGTCACAGGTGAGGGTCGGTCCTCCGAGGACGGCTGCTGGCGGGCGGGGCCAGCCGAGCTCAGGTCACAGGTGAGGGTCGGTCCTCCGAGGACGGCTGCTGGCGGGCGGGGCCAGCCGAGCTCAGGTCACAGGTGAGGGTCGGTCCTCCGAGGACGGCTGCTGGCCGGCGGGGCCAGCCGAGCTCAGGTCACAGGTGAGGGTCGGTCCTCCGAGGACGGCTGCTGGCCGGCGGGGCCAGCCGAGCTCAGGTCACAGGTGAGGGTCGGTCCTCCGAGGACGGCTGCTGGCCGGCGGGGCCAGCCGAGCTCAGGTCACAGGTGAGGGTCGGTCCTCCGAGGACAGCTGGTGGCGGGCGGGGCCAGCCGAGCTCAGGTCACAGGTGAGGGTCGGTCCTCCGAGGACGGCTGCTGGCGGGCGGGGCCAGCCGAGCTCAGGTCACAGGTGACACCCGGTCAGGTCCACACCTGATCGAACCGCATCGCTGCCGGCACAGGCGCCCGGTCCGTGGCTGCGGATGGTCTGTCGGTGGTCGGCGCACAATCTCAGCCTCGGTGTCGATGGCTGGGGTCGATGTCGGCCTCGGTGTCGATGGCTGGGGTCGATGTCGGCCTCAGTGTCGATGGCTGTGGTCGAGATTGACGATGTGTCGATGGCTGGGAATGATATCGGCCTCGTTGTCGGTGACTGGGGTCGATGTCGGCCTCGGTGTCGGTGGCTGGGGTCGAGATCGACGCTGTGTCGATGGCTGGGAACGATATCGGCCTCGGTGTCGGAGGCTGAGATCGATGTCGGTCTCAGTGTCGATGGCTGGGGTCGATGTCGGCCTCGGTGTCGATGGCTTGGGTCGATGTCGGCCTCAGTGTCGATGGCTGGGGTCGATGTCGGCCTCAGTGTCGATGGCTGGGGTCGATGTCGGCCTCAGTGTCGGTGGCTGGGGTCGATGTCGGCCTCAGTGTCGATGGCTGGAGGTCGATGTCGGCCTCGGTTTCGATGGCTGGGGTCGATGTCGGCCTCAGTGTCGATGGCAGGGAGTCGATGTCGGCCTCGGTGTCGGTGGCTGGGGGTCGAGATTGACGCTTTGTCGCAACAAGTCGCGTGTATCATGTTGCAAATGTGTAGCCACATGATGTCGATGATCCCGAAAGCCTTCGCTTTTAGTTGCCAGCTGTTAGAGCGCGCTGGTGCAGTATATGCTGCATACCTGTGTACTCGGCTGTGACAGATTGTGCGTGACTTGTAGGTGACCGCCTTTTCCGATCTGGCTGCTTTATTTTGTCAGCTAGATAGTCGATATGTGCACCAGCTCATTCCGCCTACTCACACATGAAACGCTAGCTCACTGCGCTCTGACACGCCATTGCTCGACCTGTGCGCATTTATCCCGTTCCGTTTCGGTCAGCGCGTCTCCCTGAGCCCTGTGGTGGTCTCTGCGGGTCCTCGCAACTCACGATCTGTGTGTGCGCGTGTTTTGCAGCAAGCTGATGATCGTGGACGACGACACGGTCATCTGCGGCTCGGCCAACGTCAACGACAGGAGCATGATGGGCAACAGGGACTCCGAGGTCTGCATGGTCGTGGAGGTGAGCACCGGGGACGGGCCGGCGAAGCGGCGTCACGCGCGTGCGCGGCGGCCTGTGTAGGTCCGAGGTCGTGGTCGCGAACGGGCGGTGGCTTGTGACGCGGCAGCCAGCTCGCACTCTCGCGGTGCCGGACTGAGGGACGTCTGGCGGCCTGTGTAGGTCCGAGGTCGTGGTCGCGAACGGGCGGTGGCCTGTGACACGGCAGCCGGCTCGCACTCTCGCGGTGCCGGACTGAGGGACGTCTGGCCAGGACACGGCCACGGCGTAAGGCCGCCGGTTCGCACGCGCCCCGTGACGTCACACCGACACTGAGACCGGTGACGTCACCGACCGGCTGGCCGCCCCCGCAGGATCTGGAGTTTGACGAGGGCGTGATGAACGGCGAGGCGGTCAAGGTGGGCAAGTACGCGGGGGCCATGCGCCGTCACCTGTTCAAGGAGCACTTGGGTCTGCTGGAGACGCCCAACGACGACGTGGACGTCAACGACCCGATCAGCGACGCCTTCTACAAGGGCGTCTGGCTGAAGGCGTCCAGCAAGAACACGGACGTGTTCGAAAAGGTGGGTTGGGCACGGGGTGCTGGGACTCGGCTGGCGGGCTTTGGGTCAAGCCCCGCAGGGGCTGTCACATGTCCCTGGTGTATTCGGGAGGAATTGATGAGACCGTGACTGGATGCTGTCCAGATGGGTCAATGCATGAAAGAGCCAGCGCATGTGCCGACCTCGTGACGGGGCCAGCCGGCTGCTGGCTGGCGCAGCTGGGCGCCGTGCTCCGCTCTGCTGACGGTCGGCCGCCTCCGTCCGCGCCAGGTGTTCCGCTGCATCCCGACGGACTCTGTCAAGAGCTTCGCCCAGCTGCAGACGTTCCAAGCGGAGGTGCCGCTGGTGCTGTCGTACCCGTCGCGCGCCAAGGAGATGCTCAAGGACATACGGGTAGGTGGCGTGGGGTGCTGGCCGGCCGCGCGGGGCCCCTGTGATCGTCAGGACGGCTCGACTGTACCGCCCGATGAGCGCTAGCTGGCATGCTGGTGGGTCCCCCGTGACTCGCGCCCTAGCAGCAGCGCAGTAGTGCTCGCGTAGCCTCACGGTTTGGTCCGGTACAACCTCTGATTGACAGGCTTTGGCCGTCTGAGCGACGCCATTTTTCCTACGCCGTTTGAGCTACGCTGTTTTACCTACGCCGTTTTAGCTACGCCGTTTTAGCTACGCCGTTTAGCTACGCCCTTTTAGCTACGCTGGTTTAGTTGGCCGTTTTAGCTCTACGCCGTTTTAGCTCTACGCCGTTTTAGCCACGCCGTTTTAGCTACGCTGTAGATAATGATATGCCTTGAAATGTGCGGCGTTCTAGAGAAACGGTGTCGGCTGGCATGCCGTGTGCCCATTGCTGGATAACCCTAACCACCTAACAAAGGACGCTACTGCTGTGTAAATAGCTGCGGTGGCGTCCTCGCGGTGGACGCGTCCTCCCGATCCGTCGTCCATAGCTGACACTTCTGTCGACTGTCACACTCTTCGAGCATGTGTAATGGAGCTTTGAAGGCCGTTCAACGCACCTTTCCTCGCAGTTCCGTCGTCCCTAAACTGCATCGCAGCGTGTGCCTGGCACTAACCCATTGCTGTGCACACACCACGGCTCGGCGAGCACGCCATCCCAGCCGGGACGGTGGGCGGCGCCGGCCCAGACAGGCATGCCACCACGCCATTGTACATAGCAGCTTGCAGACTAACCGGCCGGCGGCTGAGCCGCGCATGCGCCGTTCACCGGCCCGCTCACCGCCTCCGCCTGTGACCTAGGGCCACCTGGTGCTCCTGCCCCTCCACTTTCTGTGTGACGCGGAGCTGCGGCCGGCCCGCGGCACCAAGGAGGCGCTCATGCCCACCGCCCTCTGGACCTAGCGGTAGGTGTCGGCGCGCCAGGTAGGTGGCGCTGTCGTGACGTCGGGGCGGTGGCGGGCGCGTACCGGGACGCTCCGGCTGGCGGGTAGGTGGCGCTGTGGCGATGTCTGGGCGGTGCCGGGTCCGTGCCGGTACGCCCCGGCTGGTGGATAGGTGGCGCTGCGTGCAGAGACGGGTGACGGAGTAGTGACGTGGGGGCAGGTGACGTATTGTGTGCTGAAGTGGAGTCTCGCGCTCTGTCGCCGCTGCGGGTGTCGCGTGCTCCACACAACGCTATGGGACGTCTGGAACGCGGCGGGCTGTGCGAGAACGCAGCGTTGCCAACTCAGGTGACTGTGAGGACCCCTGTCCTCGCCTTCCGCCGAAATTGGAGCCGACAGGCCCCGAGGAGGGCTGAGTGGCGAGTCGTTAGTAGTTGGTCGTCGCTGGCTTGTGATTCGAAGGCTGGTTTACACTCCACCAGCATGCTGAAGAACCTCAAGTCAGCCTCTTTCGAGATATGACATTAATCCTCGTACATTTGGTGTTCTTTTATTGGGAAAAGTGGGCTTATGCAAACCACTTAAATGATGTGTCGAGCCGATGTATCCGTATAGAGTCGAGGTTGCCAGATTGGGCAAATAAATGTATGTGGTTGTGTCCCGAACGCCCGCTTAACGCCTGAGATGCTTAACCCAAATTGCTAGATGAGCTGGGTTACAATAGCAGTTTGGTTGTGACGTTTTGGGTTGTCTAGTATTACCGTCTTTATTTATGCTGTGTGATAGTTATGACTATGCACACAAAGACAACCTTATGTCACTCAAAGCTGTAAGCCGCAATGGCTTACAGTTCGCTGACCAGCTTTTTAGCTAATCACTGTATGATAATACGCCGCTGCTGCCCATTTTTTTTTGCCCGGCGTTTGTAATGTCGTGGATTCCTTGTTTCGTCGCCTGCTTGCTTGCATTTGTTGTCCCTGGTTGTTGTGTTTGCGTTGAAGGTTTGAAAGTGATAGACCGCGTGCGACTGACCAAGGCGAGCGGTAGACTTGCTGTGTGTGCCAGCGCCAACAATCGCGGTACCTACTGGTAGTAATATTAGCTGCTTCCACACACACATTGTTTTTTAAAACATCTAGATCATTTAAAGTGAATGGAACGTTGACGGGCGCAGGTGGTATTATGTGCGGTGTCGAGGGAGTATTTCCAGTCACCAGATTTGGACTCAAACTTGGAGAAAGTGGTTTCATATAGGCGAACGCTAGAATTACGTGCAACCCGATACGCATGCGGTGCTCATTTTGTAGCGATTCAAATTCATGCAAAACGTTGAACCTTGCATGTCTCTGCGAACTGGTATGGGCGAAGACGCACTGTACTCACTGCTGGGGCTTCAACCAAACGGCATGCATTGCTGACCCGGTGGAGATGGTTACTGCACGGTGCTTGAGACACTTTCCCGCCCCCCCCCCCCCAAATCTCCTGCATTGCGGGTAGCGTGTGCGAGCGGTCCCCGCCGCACGACTGCCCGTCCCCCTCCGCATCCGCTAACCCGGAACGCTGCCGTCGACAGGGTCACCTGGTGGACCTGCCGCTGGAGTTCCTGGAGTCGGAGGACCTCACCCCGGACCTGGGCACCAAGGAGGCGCTGGTGCCCACCTACATGTGGACGTAGACGCGGCGCGAGGCAGGACCGCCCGCAGCGGTGGCGGCCGCCGTCGCCGTCAGCTCCCCGCGGCCGGACGCCAGCGCTGGTCTCCTGTTGAACGTCCCGTGCCGCGACCGGCCCGCGCTGCCTCTCAGCGCAGGCGGAGGTGCCGGTGTGTTTTACCTGTCGCTGTGATGTTCCCTCACGCCTCGCTGCCAGCTGAGACTTGTTGCCGATCGCCTTGCCTTGAGATCGGGTCAGAGTTGGCGTGTGGACATGGCCGAGAGCTGGGGTGCACGCGAAGACATGAGACCGCTTGTGCCGCCTGCAGCGTGACTTGCGCGGCGTGAGTAGGCCTAGGGCTGGTGTTCTGTTTGTGAGGGCCCACGTAAAGACCGGGAGTCAACTGCAGCAGTGTTGCAACCGTGGGCTCAGAAATGCCCGGTTCATGCTCGGCTAGGCACTCGCCGACCCTGGTGCGCACGATGGATACGTCAGACTGCATTCGCGGCTCCGCGACGCTGTTGCCGCCTGTCGGAGGCGTCGGGAACTGACGCGGGCTGGGCTCGGTCGCCGCCGGCCGGCTTCTGCCGCCGCGCTCGGTCGAGCCGGCTGCGGCCACGCCGACCGTCGGGCTTGGCGGTCGGCTGGCCTGTGTTCCTCGCTCACCGCTCTGGCCGCAGTTCAGGCGGCCGGGGTGGAGGCGGCGCGGTGGTACGGGTCTGTGTCTGGTGTCGGGCGTGGTCTTGGCTCTTCTGACATGGCGGGCGTCGCCGCCGCGTGTTGGTGATTACCATACAATCTGTCGTCCTCCCGGGGGGCGGGCGGCGTCAGCAGCAGACTTCGCCCGCCGTCCCCCGTCGTCGGTCCACTCCCCACCACTGCGTGGCCGAAGGGTCGGCCCCGGCGGTGGCGCTCTGCTATTGGCTTGGGTTCTCTCACAGCTGCATAAGCCTGCACTCACGCTGAGGTAAACGACACAGGGGTGGGTGTTGGTGTGCTGGCGCAGCGGTGCGCTCGTTGATCCGACAGCCGGTGGCTGCGCAGCGCTCATTGTGTTGTGACCCCTGCCGGTCACTCCGCGACGCCAGGCAGCTGCCACCCCCTCCCTCGCCTTCCCTCCACCCCTCGTGGGGCTAGATGTCTACGCACATTAGTCGTCAGGTAGCGTGTTGTTTTTACTAGAGCAGCTTTATTGCCGTTTCTTTTGTTGTCCCTCTTGTGTGTGAGGAGCCGCCGAGCGCCTGTTTGCTGTTTAAGCCCGCTGGATGCTATCACTATTGTTAAGTGCCTTTCGAAATATTCGGTCAGCTGGGCGGAAGCCGTAGCCGGCAAAGAATCCGTCGTTTTCAGTGTGAACCACACATGCGCACCCATCTTGGGTTCAGGTTGGGTTTGGAATTGCTTTACCGGACGGGTCGTGCCGGTAGTATGTCATGTCATCCGCCTCGACGCACCGATGGCTTTTGCGTCGGTCTATGCACGTAATACCCGTGCCAAGTGAAAGCCTTTGGAACCAGCGGCTGCTATATGTATGCGATGTTACGCATACGAATTACAGAGTGGCAGTCAGTCATCAATCGGTGTTGTCCCCGTATTCGCGAATCGTGCAAGAGTAACTGGCAAGATATGGTCATCGCGTCAGTGTTCAAATATATGTCCTCCACATTTACGAACACCGTGCGGCGAAGCTGTAGCTGAGATGCCAGCTCATCTGAAAATGTTTTAAGACCGCTGAAAACGACCATGGCAAATGGTTGAGTAACTTTGCTATCAATCTACTGTTAGCGTAAGATAATGCAGCGAGTAATTATCCGCAGCGCGAGCGTTCGGTTTTACTTCGAACATCGAATGTAGTATGCATGCGTGCGATAGGGGTGCAAAAATACACTTTTATAAGAGGGCGTGTGTTTGACACGCGGCGGGCAGTCCGTGGAGGAGGGCTTGCGGCGCCGCTGCCGGCCGCCACAGGGCTTCGCGCGACGTCTGCGGCGCGGCGCGCAGCGCGTGACCAGTGCCGGCCGGGTATGAGAGCGGCGATGGGGTGCAGGTGGTTCAACTCCACTGGGGCAGCACTGCAACTCATTGTTCACTTCCGTGTGGGGCTTTAATATGTCATTGTAGTGATTGGTTTGCGTTGTTCCGGTGGTCAGAAATATATTATTGCACCAACAAGCTGCCGTTTCGAATTGGCGGCACCAGGTGGCATGCGTCCGCTTAGACAGCCACGTGGCCCCTTGGGTATTGGTAACAACAGCAACGCGATCTTTGTTGCAAGACAGCCAACCAGGTGCGACGGGCCGCCCACGCGCGCTCGCCCAATACTATGCAAGACATATTTATATAGTTGGTCCGGTGTTAACATTCATGCGAAGCACACAATGCATAGCCTGAACACGAAAATATCACGTTTATATTTTTTGAATGGCTTCAAATGTTTCGCTCAGTCGATGACTTCATTCACGATACTTCGTGAGCAGATAATGCTGCGGGTGTGCCAAATCCCTCACTAAGTTGTTGCCGTCCGAGTCCACGAGATAATTTGCCCTCGGTCCCGTTACCAGGACCGTGCCCTAGTGGACCGACGACGTGACCGTGCCCTAGTGGACCGACGACGTGACCGTCCCCTAGTGGACCGACGACGTGACCGTCCCCTAGTGGACCGGCGACGTGACCGTCCCCTAGTGGACCGACGACGTGACCGTCCCCTAGTGGACCGACGACGTGACCGTCCCCTAGTGGACTGACGACGTGACCGTCCCCTAGTGGACCGACGACGTGACCGTCCCCTAGTGGACCGACGACGTGACCGTGCCCTAGCGGGCCGACGACGTGGCCGTCCCCTAGTGAGCTGCCGACGTGGCTGTCCCCTAGCGGGCTGACGACGTGACTGTGCCCTAGTATGCTGACGACGTGACCGTGCCCTAACGGGCTGATGATGTGGCCGTCCCCTAGTGAGCTGCCGTGCCGATGTGGCCGTCCCCTAGCAGACTGGCGACGTGGCTGTCCCCTAGTGGGTTGACGACGTGACCGTGCCCTAGTGGGCTGACGACATGACCGTGCCCTAATGGGCTGACGACGTGACTGTCCCTTAGTGAGCTGACGACGTGATCGTGTCTTAGTGGGCTGACGACGTGATAGTGCCCTAGTGGGCTGACGACGTGACCGTGCCCTAATGGGCCAACATTACCAGCCGATCGTCGCATTTACCCAGCCCAAACAATGCGCCCGTTTTGGAGCTTGTATCCAGCGCGAAAGCTAACCCAATTTATGCAAAGTGCCGTATTGGATCCTCAGCATCTTTCCCTTGGGCAAATGTCAGCTACGCCGAGATCCTGACATAGAAATGGCGACACAAATGTACATATAAATACGACATCTTCGTATATCATGCCTGTGAGATAGACTATGTACGCATGGACGATGCTGCGTTAAGATAATTATCATATAAATAAAGCGAATATGATAAGTAAATGAGCAAATTTGTTATCCTATTTTGTGTGTTCAAAACATCGCATCACTCTCTTTCGTGTTGCAAAAATGCGCTGTGACGGAATTCGCAGCTGCGTTTTGTTAGGACAGGGTACGATGAAGTGTGTGAAAGGTACGTGATAGACCTAAAGATGTACGCAGATGTCCTTAATAGCATTCGCTGCGGCTCAAAGGCCTATTCGCGTTTCCAAACTTCGTCAGCGTCAAGCTAGGCGTCGACGAATTTTCGCCTGGGTAAAACTTAGCATGCACTGCGGTATTGTTCTTGTTTGGCTGAGCAGTTTTTCGCGTCACACATATTCGCCAACGCAATTCTCCATGCCGCGTTCCCTTTGTTATGCGAATGTCCCTCATGCATTTGTGAACCTAGCATTCCCTTTATGCGGTTTTCAGCATCCCCGCCTCTACGTACGGAATTTTTCGTATGGTGCTCTTTTGATCGAACGATTCGTGGTATGCATTTTCTCACCATTTATCTGATACGTGCGACCCGTTGCGGGAATATCCGGAACCAATAATGGGAGGTGTTTGGACACTGCTGTTCGCATGGGCCGTGCTTAAGGCCGTATAAGGGGGCTAAAACGCGGAGAGCTAAAGTGATTCTCGTTTTATCTTCGCTTAACGTTAGCGTGGCGTCACTGGTGTCACACGTCACTGCCGATACTTCAATGCTCTGCGGGACGCTGGATTTCGGTCGTAATTCTGAGGGGCAACCGGAACGTTAAAATAGTCGTATATATACTTTAAAAAAACTTAGAAAAAAGGCGCATATAACCAGAGAGCCAACCATGTGAAATTTTATGGCGAACATCATGATGAATCTTGCAAGCATATGCGGCAAATTTTCTAAATGCAGTGACATAAAAAGCGAAGACACGCACACAATACTTATTTACGATAG
This sequence comes from Pollicipes pollicipes, assembly GCF_011947565.3. Classification (NCBI taxonomy): domain Eukaryota; kingdom Metazoa; phylum Arthropoda; class Thecostraca; order Pollicipedomorpha; family Pollicipedidae; genus Pollicipes; species Pollicipes pollicipes. Next base: position 36,680,350 of record NW_023596921.1, read on the forward strand.
GAAGGTCAGAACATCGCGCTGCCTTTGTGTCCAAAACGAGCAAACTGTTCGTGGCAGACGTATGTGACCAGCAAACCGATTGCGCAGAATTCAACGACAAGTATAATGACGTATGTGGCAACCTTCAGCCATTCAGCCATTCAGCCACATACCCACGTATGTGGCAACCTTCAGCGCACTTTGATTTTCTACGGCCCCGTAACCCGAGGCCGTGCCGCCGCCGGTGGTGCGAGTGAGCGGCGAGCGTGGCGAGTCTGAATCGTCTGCTGCAGCTGAGCAGCGGGGCTGCAGCGTGGAGAGTCTGTTGTTTGCTGCAGTGCAGACGCCGTGCCCGGTCTGTACCTGTCTGCGGGGCCGACCTTGCTCGTTGCGTACCTGTCCACGTGGCTGCCGTGCTCGGGACGTGGATATCCACATACCGCAGTGCTCGGTCCGTGGCTGTGTGCACAGTCATCGTGCTCGGCCCGTGAACACCTACATTCCGCCGTGCTCGGCCTGTACCTGTCTGCGGGGCCGACCGTGCTCGGTTCGCACCTGTGCGCGAAGCTGTCAATGCTCGGTCTCCACCTGTCTGCATAGTCACCACGAGTGTCGGGCTACGAATGTCGCGTTTAGCAACGTTTTTGTTGCGTGTAGCAGACGTCGCTATGTTTAGCGCCGAATTGGCATGCGGGTAGACCTACAGATAGAAGAAACCATCTGCAGATAACAGTAGACAAACCGGGATGCAGAGCGCGATATGTACCTGATGCGGCCTGTTTAGCCGGAACAGCTTCAACGGTACTGCCGACGAATCTTCGTGCGTACACGAATACGGTGCGCTCCAATGATAGCATTGATCTGAGCATAGCTTCAAAAGCCGCGATGATGTGTACCCACAGGCTGTCACGTGTACGAACCTCACAGGCCGCACGCGCGCTGTGTGAACCTGGCTCATCGCTGGCTTGTGTTTCGGCTGTCGGTCGTCTCTTGCTCAGTCCTCCGTGGGAACATTTGGGCCCCGTCATAAAAGGTGACCTTTCCCGGGTTAACAGCTTCACGTAACACTGCTGCTCAACCCCCGCAACAAAACAACTTTACGATCAGCGCTCAGCGTAGGGTGCTAGCCGGTCCCCGCATATGCGCAGAGGTAACGGAAGTTCTCGTAAGTTGGAGAGGGAGAGATAGCTACTTTGCTTGCTTCCTTCCTGTCAACGCCTATTTGGCGAATGCTTAATTTTTCTGGCTACTTCCCACGCCGATAAGTTTAGTGGTTTTGTTGAATGCAGCTCACAAAGTACATGAGCACACTTACCATTCATTCCATTTAATTGGTTTGCGGATATATTCACCTATCATTAAAATATATTTGTTACCGGTACTTTAAAACAGCAGCCAGATGTTCAGGCTATCTAGACCAGCAGCTCACGCTTGCACGTATTCACTTTTCACGTTGATTGAATTTTAACCACTTGGCATATAAGCTTGCAGTGATACCATCATATTCCTAATTAAATTATGTGCATTCGGATCTGTTGTTATGCGCAGCTGCCCTCAACAGTTTGCTCACTATCATTACGAAGGTAGTTCGGTGTCCCGGCCGCCCATCTCTGCAGTAGGTCGCGCATTAGCGTGCTCAATTTCCGTGCCGATTTTATTGTGGGGGGGGGGGGGGCGACCGCATAAGCTTGCCAAATCACGTCATAATATTTAACGTTGAATTCTACGCGATTCGTTTGCCGGTATATGCACATGTCGCTAACAATTTAGTCATTATCAATACGAGGAGAACTCGATGTTCTGGCCGTCCCATTTCCATGGTTCTTGTGTTTACCCATGACATTTTCATGTCATTGTTCTTGAATGGTTAGCAGCACAGCCTTACAAACCACAGTTCCAAGCTCGCCATTAAATTCCTACGTAGTTGGCTCGATAGTATATGTGCACCTGGCGTTAACAGGTTGTACGTTATCTACACGAGGATTTCCGATGTCCTGGCTGCCCCGCGGCTTTACGCACTAACGCCGGCGGCCGCGCCGTGTTAACTCTCGGCACCAGCGATGTCACCGCCCTGTGCAGAGCGGACGAAACCCCGACTAGGGCAAACCCTATGCACGGCATTCTCTTCGCTGGGAAAACGAAGTATGGGACAATGCAACCTTACAGCTAGAAATTATCCGCAAGCTTCCAATTACGAATTTAATGCAGATGACGAAGAATGCTGAAATAGCATAGTTGCAAACGCTGATACGACGCCAGATCATTGCCACTGGCGTGAGCCGCAACAGGTATTTATTTTGCGCCTGTTCGTCGAGCAACACGATCGCGTGCTCTTCTTTCCTGACCGTTGGCATCATGTAGAGTGACGACAATATTTCAAAGTCTTGTTTATGCTATATATATAATATATATATATATATATATATATATATATATATACATGTATAGTCATGTGCACCTCTCGTCAACAAGATGTATGCTATCTGAACGGAGATGTTCGATGCTACTGGCTGCCCCTCGGCTTTACGCAGCCAATACTGGCGGCCGCGTTCTATATATAAACACACACACACACACACAACACACACACACACCACACACTACACACACACACACACATATATATATATATATATATATATATATATATATAGTATATATATATATGCATGTCTGTAGAGCTGGGCCGAGCTATGGAGTTGCAAATCATCTGGGTCGTCCATACTTGGCTTGGGCCTCGGGATCCTTCACTTTGAATTTATGATTTTGTGACTTCCGAGAAAAAAACCGATTCGAGGGCTATTTCAATAAACTAATTTTTCACATAAAATTCCCATTTTACAACCGCGTGGATGTCGAATTGTTTGTGCATAACACATAACGTAGACGATACAAACCGTACCCACTACTTGCGCCGCGTTCTAACCAGTTCTGGATCTCAATTTTAAGCCGGGATGATTAAAGAGAGCGGTTACAACGTTGATATCACGCGAGCTACATACCTGCGTATAGACAGGGACGCGTTTCTGCAAGATGGATGAGTGCAAATATTTTAATGTCCAGAATTTCGGTTATCTAGTAGTCAAGTCGCCAAAATGTTGACTCTGCAATGTTATCTATTGCAATTTCTCCGCGGAAATACGTTATTTATATTAACACGGGCCTGGGTGGCCGACCGGATACCCTTTGCTCGGGTGGGGTCAACTCGAACCCTTCCCCTGAGATCCCAGGAACTAAGAGAGTTCGACACACCAAATTTAAAGGGTGTGTTGGTCTGTACCTGAACTCACTCAGATCAAAGTTTGAGGTTCCTAGGCCATGACCTTCGGGTCAAATAAGGTCAATCAAGGTCAATCTCTAGGTTGGTCTCCAAAGTGCCCCAGACCCTAGATACCTGTTCGAAGCAAAAGGTGACATGATCATTTAAGATCAGTGACCTTGTTTGATCTTTCGAAGGTCATGGCGGCCAAAAACAGACAAGACTGCTTTGAGTTGTGCATTTGAATAAGCGACAAAGATTACGCTAGGCGATATGTTCCTGAAAACAAAATGTTGATCTTGGTCATGTTAGGTCAGCGACCTATTATGACCTTTGAGAGGTGCATAGAACATGTACAATGCAATTCCTGTTATTAATAAATTCGAAATCAGCACCAGAACCTACCCCATACAGCGAGCTCCAGAGTACTAAAACGGATTGGCTTTGACCTTGATCTGACCTTCATAACTTACCTTAGGTCAATTTAATTTGTTCATTCAATTGTTGTGTTGCCTAAGAAGGTATCTCAGAGATGTATGGTCACGTACAATACTCCGTTGGTGCATCAGATCGAACGATTCCCTAGAAATTGACTTCGCAGAATCCTTTGCCTGCCATGGACTTGTCGTAGGTCACTTACCTTACAAGGTACATCTAAATTTGTAATACCAAACGATCTGCTATTCATTTGTCTACAGTTACGCGTACCAACCGAACAGCTACAGCGCCGTTCGTAATGCATTGTGGAAAAACCTGGGGGTCAACTTGACCCCCCTACCGAGTGCGTGCTACAGAAACCAAATCAGCCTGGCTGTTATTTATACAGCCTTGAACATTTTTGTTCAGAATTCAAGGTAGCGGTCAGCGCCATCTAAATGATAACCCACTTCCCCTTGTTT
>NW_023596921.1:36685486-36712235 GCF_011947565.3 Pollicipes pollicipes
GGGCCCGACAGATGTGTCCCCTGGGGATGGGCGTGGGAGGCCCCGCCGGCGGTCGCGACGCTGAATCAGAATCAGAAGAAGTCAGAATCGTTCCGAAAGGTCGGGGCCAAGGTTATAGTGCGGTCGACTGTGCTGATAAGGACGGAGTTGCATGGTGTTCTGTGCAGTAAGGAGGGTGCGCAAATTGTTCACTGCAATCCCTATGCTGTCCAGTGGGCAGTACTTGGCGGTGGACGCTGGCTGCACATTGAACGGAGCAAATTTTTCGATTGAGGAATATTCACTGAGGGCGTTTTTCTCATTGAGGAATACGGCCCACATCTGCAAAGGATGCGAGGAAAGTAAAGGCAGAACCAGAGGCCGTCTCGGGCTGGGCTGGCGCAAAGAAATCGAGCCCAAGGCAGCCCGTACCACAAACACCTTGAGATTGTCGCTGCCGAGGTCTAGCGCAGGCTGTTGATGATACTTCCACTCTGGGACACTCCTTTCTCAATCGTAGTTGAGCTTTGCCTTAGATCCGGAATTAATTTTTGTGCTAATCATGCATGCATGTGCAGTCGTACTGCCATACTTTTAAACTTAGTCGTTCTGACTAGCTAATTTTGTTGTTTTAAAATCTGGTCGGATGAATTGCTTGCCTCGAGTGGCCGTCGGGAAGTACAGCCGTCGTATTGGTAAGCAGACCTTGTCACATAGATGCTGACCTCAGCACCCGAATGATTCTCTTTGCACCCACGCAATGCTTTTGCCCGCTGCATAAAGAGTACTATTTCGCACACCTGTGGGAAGCCAAGCGATAGCCACCGGCGATTGTTTATCGCGCAATCTTGCTATGGCCGCGGTGACCTGTGACGTTTCAGATGACCTTGCGACATGTCAGGTGGCCTGGGGCATGTCAGGTGATTTGAGATATGTCAGGCGACCTGGGACATGTCAGGCGACCTGTGGCATGTCGATTGCAGCTGTTATGATCGTGGTTTGCCGTCAGCGTTGTCATACATTGTGCAAGCAATGCGCAGTGAAACCCACCCTCACCAATCTACATTTCATTAAGGTCACGGATAGGTGGGTAGATACTGTGATAGGTGGGTAGGTAGGTGGGCAGATACTGTAGATACTTTCAATTTGCCGCCGGTAAACCATATGCCTCAAGGCAATGCACTTCGTGCTGTGAAATCTACATAGAAGTTCAGGCCGACTGCCTGAGATATGAAGGCTCGCCGTGCTCAGCTTGTCCTGTGAGGGCTCAAATTGGCTGACGACCGGGGCTCGGACCGTCCTCTCCGTTGCCAACGGCCACTGAGCCGCTGAACTCTCTTTTTCGAATGTAGGTAAATAAACATATGTTAATGGCGCATGTAGGAGTGTGCGGCGTATGCGTATATCGTATTACACGATTCGCAAACCGTCCTGTGTCTGTGCCGGACACAGTACATAGCAGATGGGAGCAATTTTCATCTCTGGTTAAAGACTATCGGTCATTGCTGCCTGAGATGGCTTAAGATACTTACCGCGGTCGGAAACATTATATGCACAACGAACGACGTAGAATCGCGAGTGGTGGGCTCAGGTATGCTTACAAGGATACAAGTACTGTTAGCTCTTTCCTTTTTTATGTGTTGGGTTGGGAATGTTAACCTTGTTTGTAACAGTCAAGAAGTTGTACAGACACATGAAACACTAAGGAATGCAGCCAATTTAAAGATGCATGGTTGCTCCTTTGTATGCTACTTGAAGTCACCCATTCTATATGTCGTTATAATTCAGTCACACAGGTGGGCTCAAGCCCTTGACTTCTTTTTTACAAACCGTACGTATTGTACCACTAACGTGTTTCATGTAGGAGTACCTCTAATCTTTTATATTTTCAAAGGCCCCTTAAGGTACTTCAGTCAATCTTTTGCTAATGGCAGCAGCGCAAAGTACATTTGCGGCTTTTAACAATGATAATTTCAATAAAATTATCGTCACATCGTGGAATCGATTGCAGTATCCACTGTGCGGGTGCCAACATAGCTCTTTTAGGGGGAGAAATGTACCAATCAGCGGACACAAACGACCAGTATGTGCAAAAATTAATGACGCACCCGATACAAACTAAACCTACACGGAAATCATACCCAATAGCCTGTTAACTATAGGCCATTTATTTGGTGACAAGTTCTTGCACTTCACCGGCGACAAATAGTATCACATAACGTCACAGTGACTGAAAAAACGGCACATGCTCACTTTATTACAGAAAATATGAAAATGCATAAAATCTGCCCTCGTTATCAGCAAGAAGCGCTTTGCGCTCCGTGGTGGAAGACTCGGAACTAGCAGGAAATCAATCGGTACAGAAATCTTGACAGAGCTCGGTCTGACAGTGCCGTGGTCCGAGCAAGTGCTAAGGCGTGTTACCTGATTTGTTTTGACCTGCATGATTGTTTGCCAGATGTGAGACATTATTAAGTGACAGTCGTGTGAGCGGCAACTGCATTTGGGCCATTCTGGAATGAGCCTTTGTGAGGATCAGACATGCATCTGTGAGGGCCTGGTGATATGAAATGATGAAGGGTTACAATACTTGGTTATTTTTGACGCTGAGGAAACTTATAAGATGTTAAAGGGGATATTCCACACTGGAAGATATTGAAACGAGCAGCAGGTGTGAAGAAATAAGCTGACATATGATTATTGACGTACTTTTAAGTGGAAAAGACTGCTGAAGACAACGCAATTTCTCCATTAAGTAAACATGCTTTTCAATACGTCACTTTTTGATTGCGTTGTAGAATGTTTGTACGAAGTTGAAGTAATGCCAAACTAGCTGTGCGAAATCGCCACTTGCTTGTAGTACTTCAAACTCAAGAGATGGTGGCACGGACTGGGGATGTTCATTGAGCCAAATATCGTTATGCACTCGTGTGGATGGTGTTCTTCCATATTTATCCGCGGGTTTAAGGTGTTTTCTCGTTTTTTCATACTAGGGTATAGCGTTATTCTTAAGTTATTCGATTATTTAAGTCTTATTTCCGTAGCAACAAGCAAATGGAGAAACTCTGTCCCACTTCTTATACTGTGTAGCACAAAACGTGCTACGTGACTGACGCTTGCACAGCCCACTCAACATTGTTTGAGAGCCAGCTGAGGTCAAACATATTTGGATGACGTGCTCGCGAACGCCAGATCCGAACGGCTGACGATAATATTCTCCCTGGTCTGGAACGGTGCCTGGATTGTGAAGTGGCAGGATTTTAACGGCGTTGCTATGGCGTTATGCATGCTTGAATAACCTTGTAATATAGTGAACTTTTGTCCGCACGAAATAGTCTGCACATCTTCGTGAACGTGTAGTCCAAAAGCTCGAGAGGCTTAGATCGTAAGAAAGACAGGGCTGTAAACTGCACCGAATAAGCTCCAAAATTGTTGGTTCAGCTCAATACCCTGGTAAGTGTGGTGTACTCCCTTTAATACTCGCCTATGTCTGTTTTTTGTTGTTATTTGTGGTATGCCTGCATGCGCAGAACTAGGAATTTGCAGTGGAGACAGTGCAATTGCGGCAAAAGTTACGCTTCAAGTGTCACTTAAAACATCACAAGTTCACATTGTTGCCACCACATGATATGCATAAATATACCACTGCTTTAGATTGACTGCAATCTAGTGCTGCTGTGAATCGGAACGATTTATTTCTGGCTTAAGCATCGTTTTTGAACATTTACAAAATCAAATCTTGGCTACCACTGGCCGTGAATAATGGCCAAGAGCTACTGCATGCTTTCAATATTCAAAGGTTCTCCTACAAAGCGTTTTGCTTATTTCATATGTAACATGTCTATTCTCTTGAAAGCAATACATTTTTGATTGTTTTTTCATTGGATAACCTTTCATCGTCCTACGATACTGCAGCCTGAGTTGCACGATCACATCAGCATGTGCCTTGGTTTCAAATTGAACGTCAATATGTATACATAAAGATTTCCCTTTCCATTTGACTTAAGGTATTATGTGAAACTTCCATATTTTTCAATAAAGGCTAAGACTGGCGGCGAGTGATTACCAGGGCACTTAGGCTGAACATTACCTTGCACAAAAATGGCTAATACTGACGGTGAATGATTACCAGTGAACTGTAATTTCTCAAATTTACGGACCTTGAGAAGGAGCCAAACGTCTTCTTGGCTTCTTTCACGGGCCTAGGCGGCTTCAGGTCAGCCATTGCCTGTGTACGATCTGGGCCAAAGAGATCCCATCAGAAACCCCATCAGTGACCTGATAACCAAGGCCTTTCAAGGCTGTTCGCAAAATGACGACATTTACCTGGAGCGAGCTGGAGCTCCGCTACGTGCAGCCTCTCCAGCATCGTGTGCAAAAGCTGGTAATGTTGACCAACACTCGGGCTTGTGGGCAGGATGTAGTCTGCGTACACGTGTGTATGTTCCATGTCCCCTAGGACTCTTCGCATAACTGGATGCAAAAAGTACCAATGCATGCCACCAATGGCATTCGCCGAGGATAGAACGTTTTTCCCAGCGCATGACACGCACGCATGTTGCTCGATTCCTTCGAAAGTTGTCCAGTTCAAAACGCATGCTTAATGTAATGCGTCGAAGCTATCTTTTATCAGTGCAGAGAGCAGACAGACACATCAATCGCAGGAAAGACGAACTGCTTCGGAACGAGAGGCCTGTTCAACAACAGCATGTCCTGCACAGTCCGATGCTCATTAGATCCCTTTGGAGTCAACGTGATGGAAATTGGGTATATAGCCGTATGAACTACGGTTGTGATGTCCCCTGCAGCTCTAAGCCAATATCGCCACCAGCGCGTGAAACGCACGCACGTACGCCGGCCTACATTTGCAGAGCCGCGGTAGACCACCTCCGGAAATGAGCTGGTTAACGTCTTCATTTAATCTCGCTGAGAGTCAGTGATAGAGGGGCCAGTCACAAAATCTCATGCTATCTTATCAGCGTTTGTTCCAACATACCGGCCGTCGTCGGCAGACACCGCGCTCACGTTTGCTGTGACGTCACCGGTGATTTCCGAACAGGCTCGGGCTGGTGTGTCTGAACATGATCAATCCGCTCCGCATGAGCGGTGACACTCCACCTCTGCATGGTGTTTAGGCGATCCGACTGGTTACGAATGTACATTGGAGTCTCTGTTAATGTGAACGGTGTTATCAGCGGGTTGCACATTCCGAGGTTACTTGAGCGTTGTCCCTCTAACAAGTACTCGCTCTCGCACGACAACGGCTGGTCAACCTTGACCATCAAACACACAGCTGGCTGCGGGGGGGGAGGAGGCCGGGGGGGGGGAGGCAGGCACAGACCTCCTGAGTCGCAGCTTCAGCTTAACACGAGTGTTCACAGAACAACCCAACATAGCATTGCTGTCCAAAAGCAAATCACACCCCAACACTAGCCCGCGCAAAAGATTGCATATCACAATGAACGCAACTACAATGGCCTCATCTTTCATCGCCGCAGCTTCTATGTCGAGGGAACAGATGCCCAACGCGTTCAAATGATTGCCTGACGCCCACAACAATCGGGGGACAGGCGGCTGAACTGGAGGATGAGCGACCACGAACCGTAACGCTCGCCGTGTAGGCAGTACGGTGGTGGGGCAAGGTCGTGACCGCGACGAGGCAAGCCGGTGATGACGCGGAGCGCTCGCTTCGCTCCACCCTCCGACCAGTGCACGTGCGGAAACAGTGCCGCTCACTTCTCAGCGAGCGGGAGACGAGCTCTTCTCGCTTCAGCTCGTGGACAGGTGTATTGAACGGGGCCACCTTCTACCGCGACAGCAGCATCTTCCCTTCAGCTAACAATCACAGCAAAAGATGGCTTGACATTGCCGCTTGGTAGGCTGGAGAGCAGGTTTTCTTCACACAACCAGCCTGATCAAAGAACTTTGGGAAAGCATCCTGAGCAATTCGCTTGATGAGAACACAGCAGTCCAAAACAGACATTGCGCATTTCTGAGCAGGACTTAGCTGGGCAGCCGCTATCTTCGGTCGTCTGGCATAGAACGCTCCCTTCAATGAGAAGGGTACGTCCGTTTTGTCGTCACTGTCCGCTACCTGCAGAGCAAGCCCGCGGCACCTCACCGTCATGGTGTTGGGGAGCTGTTCAGTAGAAATGCCGCCCAGTGCCGCCAGATGCTGACACTGGGCCGTCCGGTGGTTGAGATCCATCGCATACGGGGAAGTCGGGCAACGCGACACGAACCATGACCAATGCAAATGCAACAGGAGTGGGTAGCTCGCCAACCATGGCATAATACGATGCAACCTAGATCATTTGGCCGCGATGATCACAACTTCGATATCAGCTACCTCGATTATCGCAGCATCGATGGAAACAAATACGTTTTGGATGCTCTCATCTGGTGTGTTAGAGTGCATGAACTCACCAGGCGAGGATCGTAGTCGGGACCTTTATTTTTGGTACCATATTTATTTCTCTTCTCAATTCCTCCGCAACACTGCGAATACATATGTCAACTGCACAATGGCCACAGTCACCGTGTTCAGAATTTGCTGCCAGTGCTGACGAGCTCCCTTATCGGAAGACCATTCTCTGAACTAACGATAGCCTCGCGATATGAGCGGTGAATAAGTGGTAAAAAAAAGTTTTGCGGTCACCCGATGACTTTCCACTTTCAAAAAAATTGAGGGATTTTGAAATATTTGGTCAATGAAAGCAAATTCGTAGAAACAAAGGATATCACTCGATACAAACCACCATTTCTTTCAATGCCGCGTGCACAATGAACAATTTCAAGTCAGCTGGACACACTCCCTTTTACGTATCGTGTTGCATTCATTCTTTATGGGATTACGTTGACGAACCCAAATATCGTTGTGAGGGTGTTTTGATTTTTTTCTGGTGGTGTTCTTCCGTAATAACCCGTGATTTGTAGTGTTTTCTTGCATTCACATGTTCGAATGTGTCGCTATTCTTAGGCGTATAAATTAAAAGTATGATCCCCGTAACTAGTACTGGTGTTCAGCTTCCTGTATTGTGCAGCACAAAACGTGATTAGTGTTTGAAACTTGCGCTGAACACCAAACATTGATTGACAGCCAATTGGCGCCCATTGTATCCGTAAATTGTGCTCACGGACAACTCATCAGAACTGCTCGACGATTATATTCTTCTTGGCCGTGGACTCCGTGTGGCCAATGAAGTGGCTGGATTTTATTGAAGTTTCTTTGGCATTATGCATACCTGGGTGACCTTCGAACAGCCTACATAAAACGCCTGCGTTCCTCCGTGGGCATCTAGCCAATAAACTAGAGGGTTTGAAATCGTCAAAAGGGCAGAGCTGTCAACTGCACCGAATTATCTTTAAAATGGCTATCTCAGTTCAAAACCCAGACAGCCAGCAGCAATGGTTGTTGACAATTACTCTCTTCTCCATCTTTTCCAACAATGACGTGTTCTTTTCAGTCTCGGGCATATCCTACTGAGGTCATCTCAAGGGTAAAACTGACGTCCGTCGCATCTGGCTGTGTCTGGCCTCCAGGCACTGGGCCTCTTCGTTGAGGACGTAGAAGGTATACAGCGATACTTTTCGAAATCCTCGTCTTCTTACCATGCACCTGGTGGCAGCAGCTTGTGACACTATTCTCTCTTTCTTTCCTCCACTTTTCATGTCCGTCCGTTAAGACTTCTAAAGCCTGAAACTCAGCGGTGAGTTATTTCTGCATTGGCTCAGAATCGATTGCAATCGCGTCAGTCAATATTGACACTGCGGCCAGCGGACAAACTTTCTGTCTCAGCTTTTGTGACAGCCCCCAACTTCCTTTGTCGCTTCTTGAGCCGTTGAATTTCCGACAGTGTCCCTACGAAAGTGAACAATTCAGTCACTAGCGTTGTGCTGTTGTGAACCTGACAAATACATTTAAGGAATCTGAGTAGATTGTGCTGAAGCCTCCTGTGCAATGTAATGCGCACATACATCGCCATTATCAGTATTGCACCAGATTAGCCCCCGCATTTGAGTGATTTGGGGGGGGGGGGGGAAGGGACGGCCGCAATCATTCCACCTGCCATCCAAGAGCATGAAAAAACAAAATTGCTCTGACTTAAACGCATCGGATGTTCTCTAACCATAGCCATAACTGTGTGCAACAATTTCCAGGGTTCACGATCCGGGCGATCAAGGGCCTTCCCAAGCTCGTTGCTACAGCTGAGCCGGACCTTGAGTCCATAGAGCTTATGTAGCTTTGGCCGATCCACTTGTTGTAGGTAATAATGATGATGATGATGATGATGATGATGATGATGATGATGATGGTGGTGGTGGTGGTGGTGGTGGTGGTGGTGGTGGTGGTGGTGGTGGTGGTGGTGGTGTTGGTGGTGGTGGTGGTTATGGTGGTGATAATAATAATAATAATAAGGACGACGACAACGACGACGACGATGACGATGATGATGAAGAAGAGGAGGAGGAGGATCAACGGTATATGATGCTACTGCTTTCTACAAGCCGAGCATAACTAATCACCAATTTCTGCCAAATCCAAAGAGCTGTTATTTCTGCTGATGACTGTCGGTTCTTTGGAGAAGATAATTACTTGTTCTTTTGTGCTTTAGGTTGAATGGATTTGCACTTGCCTTCAGCATGATGTGGAAACTGCTTCTTGGTGATTATGCAACAGATCAACAACTCCTGTTTCTGATGACCTCAAGTTATTTTCACCGCACTCGCCTTAACTAAACTACACGGCGTAGGAGCGTTTTTCTATTGTCCTTGAGCTATTTCAACACGCTTCTTCGACGGTATTTTTTATTTGGCACTTGGTGACAGTAGCAAAGCTACATTTCTGTAGTTTTGCGACCTCCCGGCTGCGGGATTTACAGACACTGACCCTCGGGCAGGTCTGGTTTTCCCGCAGTCGGTGTCGGATTCCATCCGTGTTGTATCAGATTTGACGCGTTCGTTTCCAGGCCTGTTAAACCAGCACACAATGTAGCACTGCTTCTGCTCATAGTCAGACTGGACAAGACAATGCAATGCCCGCCCAGGGTTTCATTTCCGCGCTTGTTTGCTTTAGCTTAAATCTGTACCATAATGTCTGATGTGCTGTGAAGACTCGGGGCGCACGACGTTGCCTTCCATGCGTTTGTAGAGTATGACAGGCCTTACAACATGAATTATGTCTTCATGGCTGCCTTCGAAATTGAAATGAATGAGCTCAAGGTCACTATCGAGAGGAAATCACCCGGTCGAGCCAAGTCTCATGGAGGTGGCAGGTCGACTCAGGGCGCGCCGCCGTGCGTGGTCCCCCGACAATCAGACTCCACTTGTGACCAAGCTGAAAAGGATTCTATAGATTCGTACTTTTCAAGTCCGAGTCGCAATAACTAAATTTAGCACGTCATGCCGATTTGATAGAAACCCGAGGTACCGTGTTTTTTTTTTTGGAAAATGAGCCAGGGCAAACTAGGTCACTATATGATACCAATTGGCCTTTAATGCCACATTCAGAGACGCCACATTACACACTTTCGGGGGTGGAGGGGGAGGGACATGTGCCCCCCACCCCGCAGTGCTGACTTGAGCCTCTTCCCACCAAGTTTTCCCTGAGTCGGTCAATGCATATGAGCGAAGGGGAAATACTGGACCGAATCATTCAGTGTCCTAGAATTGCCGACTTTGGGTGTACAGCAACAGCTTATGAGGAGGAATTTTTCACTCCTTTGCACCATATTTTACGTGAATTTCTCACTCCCGCCTGACATTGTCTAGTCGCACATGCCAAACTCCTATTTCCCTTTCTGAGGTTTTTAGATGCCATCCAAAACCGAGCTCACTTGAAACCACCAAGCATAAACGAGGCTCCACAGAACCTGGCTATGGCTATGGCCATGGCTATGTCCTGCCTCGCCTACATCTGAATCCTGTCTATGTATGCACAGAGCAAGGGCGCCAGGTACCTCCAAGTCCAAGAACCCCAGCGACCCCAGCCGGTTGCACGCATTAAGTTTGGTTTGTTTACAAAATGCATTACAATCGACAGCTGCGTGCCGAATGCAAGGTTTTCACGCATCCCCTATTGTTTCGTCTCACCACCACACCACGAAAGCAGAGCCTGGTGCAAACACCAGCAAGGCCTGGTAGATAATTTTACTCCACGTATTTTTTTCCCCGAGGAAACTTGACCACTAAATCGCGTCACTCCTAAAATGCAGGAGTGAAGGATTCAAGAAATGCCTTCCAAATCGAATTTACAAGATGAATATCGCCATATGAGCGCTTACTCTAACAGATTCGAAGTCAAATAAGCTTATTGCAAAATTTTGCCAGAAAAGTATCAGTCTTTATATTTATTTAACTACCTTTATTTTTCTTGCTACATACGAGTGTGATTTCATTCTATTCTTCCTTTCCTTTGGATTGTCTTTAGAGATACTATCTGTTGCTTAAAATGTTGACCAATTTCTCTACAAGATTCTCCAACTGCAAACTTGTACGTATTTCATACATAAATTGGATTAATTCTCCAGCCGTCCAAACGTATTTGATATGCACCCAAGAGTGAACCATTCGCAGGGAATGAAGGAGACAATTTGAACCACGGAACTTGTTTTTACCGCCATTTTTGCCCTGTTAAACTCTCGCTTACCCGTTATCTTGGTTCATGGCGTTACTCAATAACGATAAATCTAAGCCTTTCGAGTGTCTGACTCACCAGGCTTCCTGACAAGGCCATCCTAATGCTGCCATATAGAGCTTTGGGAGAGACCTGACGCAGCTAATACAGATATGTTTGATGGCGAAATTCTGTCCTGTGGAGATGTTTATCATGCACACCTCTTACTTGTTTCGCATTTCAATCTCGTAGGTTGGTGGGCATGATTGATATTTATATTTGGGGGGGGGGGGGGGGGGTTAGTGGGATGACTGTCTGCCAGCAGACCATGTAAAAGGTTCTAATTTTTTGTCTTGGGGAGAACAGGAGGAAGCCAGTAAGCCTCATGTGAACCAAGTAATTGCTTACCTCACCTGCTTTCAACACATGATTGGTAACCAGAGTTAGCCATTTTCTGTTTCAATCAATTAAGTTTTGTCATAAGACAAATTATGATGCCACGAGGCATGCAATGGGCTTGTTTTGTTTCATATTCTTTATTATTTGCCCCAAATTTCTTGAAGTGTTCCCT
This sequence comes from Pollicipes pollicipes, assembly GCF_011947565.3. Lineage (NCBI taxonomy): Eukaryota > Metazoa > Arthropoda > Thecostraca > Pollicipedomorpha > Pollicipedidae > Pollicipes > Pollicipes pollicipes. The sequence goes on from NW_023596921.1 coordinate 36,696,652, forward strand.
CATGGTGGCCCTAACCAGATGTTTTCTGTAGTTATCATGGTTTGCTGGCTGGCAAATGACTGTACTGTATATATACACTATGTTTTTTTACACAGGGATACTCTAAGCTGCATAACAATTATAAAATGAGTTAAATATTGGTATGTAACAAATAATCAGACCATCCCATTTACAATGTGAAGCCAACATGTCAAACTTTGTCATTAAATATGAATAAACAAGCCAAAATAGATGTCTTTGCTGCAGCTAAAAGGCTAAGCAGCAATACAGGCATGGTCATCTAAAAGTTATGTTATTTTTGGAGAAGGGAGATTGTTTTGTGGAGCATACCTATTATTGCCTTTGACGTAGGTTAACCATGACAATCAAAAAAAGTTGTTCAAAGTGATTTAAAGTGTTTTGATTTGTGTGTTGTCAACTTTGTCTTATGTCAACAAGCATACACAAATGAACTGAATAGAAATGCAAGTTGAAACCAGCCGAAAACTAGCTTTAGATATCATGTTTTTATCACAAGTGCTGCTATCAACAGATAGGTGAGTTGAGATGATGTTCATCATATGGGCTACTCTAAGTTAGGTTAAGTTCGTTAAGTGCATGGCAAGCGGCAATAGGAATTGTGCAAGAATCTGTAACTCACAACTGCTGCCGTTATACAAACAGGTTAGACAGGCTGAGATGAAGTAAAGCATCTTTACGTTACGCATTTAGGCTAATTTCATGGAATAAGGATTGGTATTTCGTAAGAAACAGTGACAAAATGTTTGTTTTCCCTGACCACATCTTAACAAAGCCAGAGGTATGTCTATTGTGTTTGACTTGGTGATTGGCTGATGTGTAGGAGTCCAAGGTTTTTTGTTTGAGTGTTTTATGCTTGTTGAATTTTCTGCTTTTTTGTTATTGATTCCTTTGCTTTGTTTCGTATCAAAGAGCTGTGAAAGGGAAGTGCAAAGTACAGCATCAAATTATTGATGTTAATAATTGTTTATGCTCATTGCACTGTCATGAAACTTCTAGGCTTTAATGTATTCTGTTTCACTTTATTGGCTTAAGATGTTAAAAACCAAAACGTTTTGTCAGGCTTACGATATTACGTCCACGCAAAATTGAAACAGATGTCTTTGTTTGCTGAACATCAGTCACGAGCCCATAAGTTCCATCTTTTGTGAATTGATTTTTTCACTCCTGCGCGGTCTTTTCGCGATAGAATTTTTCACTCCCACCCTAGTTTAAAAGCAATTCTAGCTCCCTGGAATAATAACATGGCAGTTATCTTAACTATTTGTTTACGAGCAAGTAACTATCTAAACAAATCGCTGTATCATGTTAATTTTGTATCTAATATTATGTTGTGGGTGCCTAATGTTTTCGTCATTCTAACTCCTCCGTATCTTAAGCAAGTCCGCAGATGTTTGACAAGTTTGCCAAATGATAACACCTGGATTGGAACAAAGAAATTTGATTGCAATATGCTGCAGTTTTTAAGAGTATAGGGTGGCCCGGATACAGTTTAAAGCCTGTTTTCCCTACAGCGGCAAGCGATTCGTCGCATAATCGTGACTGTGGTGGTTATGCAATACGATCAGCAACAGCTGTCGTCAGCAGTGATCCCCTACTAAGATTTACGAAGACGTTTTTGTGTGCATTGCATCGCATTCTAAGCTTTTCACAAAAAAGGCAGCTCACCTTAATAACATGTGAAGTCATTTCTGCGCAGGAGATCAAACTGCGATCTGCTAGATGTTGAATTTTTTTAATTTTCACGTCGAGGTGGCAAATTTACGTGCCCGACATCCGGGGGGAAATAACGTTTTCGGGGTAGTTTAGTTAAACTTTTCTTTCGAGCCCCCAATCAATTTTAGAAAGTGACAACCCTGGCCATCCCTACCTTTTCTAAAAGTATTGGCTTTTATCTTTTCGATGAACTTTCTGCGAACATCATAAGAACCGCATTACCAGAATACAATAAAATAAATGTAAAAGAGTTCGTGACGTCATCACACATTTTAATCTTCTTGTACCTCCTTATTCGTATGTAGTACGACTCTGAAACTGTCATAATAATGTCATATAATGTAAAACGGTGGCCTAGCATATGACCGGCCGTGGTTGATGGCCCGGACCAACGTTTGGCACGTTTAGGACGCAAAATGAGCTCTGCAGTCTGCGTGCATGCATTAGTCAGCGATATCATTCAATGTGTGCCCCCATTCGGCTCACCACGCATCCTCAGCCGTCCTCCGTGATCTTCAGGTGCCGGCGCGGGATGGACGCAGCTGCCACTCCCAGCAACGGCGCCTCCCAGCCCTGGACGGGTAGCACCGTCGCCCTGACCAACGGCTCTCTGGCGACCAGCCTGCTCGTGGAGGGTCTCCTGGCGTCGACGGCAGCGTCAGCGGAGCCTCCGCTGGACGGCGTCTGGCCGACCGCCGCCGTGGTCGTCGCCAGCGTCATCACCACCGTCAGCCTGGTCGGCATCGCCGGCAACGGACTGGTCGTGTTCGTCATCGTGGCCGACCGCGACCTGAAGGAGCACGTCAGCAATGTGATGATCGGCAATCTGGCCGTCACGGACATGGGCACGTGTGTGCTGGTGATGCTGCCGGCCGTCGCCTCGCTGGCGTCCGGCGGCTGGCCGCTGGGCGACGCTCTGTGCCGGCTGCACTGCGGCCTCAACTACCTCTTCATCATCGTCTCCATGATGACGCTGGCGCTGGTCAGCCTGGACCGCAAGATGGCGGTGGACGAGCCGTTAAAGTACATCCAGCAGATGCACCCAAAGCGAATGGTGTTGCCACTGATAATCATCTGGCTGGTCGGCGTTGTGTTCGGGGCCGTGCCCATGGGCCTCAGCTGGATCCAATACGACCAATGGGAGGCCGTTTGCGCCATCCAGTGGTTCATCCACGACGGCGCAGTCACCTACGTTATCGTGGCGTTCTGCGTCTGCTTCCTGTTGCCGGCGGGCCTCATCATCTGGTCTAATCACGTCATCGTACGCACGTCCCAGCGCGTGTCACAGCGCGGGCGTCGGCCGACCGCGTCCTCCAAACGTCGCACCGCCCTCTCCTTGTGCCGCCTGGTCGACTCGGTGAGGCGCCGCGGCGACCGGCGCGTTGGGCCGGCGCCGACGCCGACGCCGGCGGCGGCGGCGCTCGGCGTGGCGACCACCCCTCTGCGTCGCGCCTCGTCGCTGCGGCCGCCGGCGACGGCACCTGACACGAAGCTACGGCGCAGCCGCACCGACCCACGACGCCTGGCGCGGCCCGAGCGACTCTCTGTCAGTGAGCTGATCGACAGCACACACAACATCGAGAGCATGTTCAACGAGTTCGCCCCGTCGCGCCGGCGCACCGCGACGCCGGCCAGCGCGCGCCGGGACACGCACAGCGAAGGCGGCTCGTCGCCGCTGGAAGCGGACACCGGCCCGGCCGACGTGCCCATGCTGCCCATGCCGGCCGAGGAGTGCCGACCGAGCCGGCTGCAGCGGGTCGCCGTCGGGCTGAGGGAGCCGGCGGCGGGTCAGTCCCGGCGTCCAGACCAGTCCGAGGCGACCGCTGACGAGCAAAACGCACCGGCAGGGGACGCGGCCCTTGGAACGGAGCCCCGCGCGCTGGGCGGCACTGCTGAGCGCATGGGGTCTCACGGCACTCACAGCGTAACCGTCGAGATGAGCGACGCTCCTGCCGCCGCTTCTTGGAAGAACGGCGTGTTCTGTAGCAATGGGCCACCTAACACAAACGACAACGGCATGCCCAACTGCGACAGCGGCTCCAACAGCATGGACGGCGCCTTCGTTGGATTGAACGAACAATGTTCCCGGCCAAACAGCAACTCAAGCATGTTGAGCGTCGTCCGTAGCAGGAAAACGGACCCCTCTGTCGGGAAAGCCGACCCCTCTGTCGGGATAGCTGACCCCCCTGTCGGGAAAACTGGCACCCAAAACGGAGAGAATGGATCGTCCACGCGGTACAGTGTCATCTTCAGCAGGAATAAAGGTATCTGTCTCGAACCGGCCGTCACTAAAGCAACCGTTGTCCCAGAGAGCAACGGCATCAGGTCGGTCGCTTCCGATGGCATGGCGAAGGCCGTCGAGGGCGTCCAGGCGCGACAGCCCATTGCCAAGGACGACCATTCGGTTAACGTCGACAACGCGCTCACGCCCTCCCAGACGGAGGAGCTGGCGTATGCGACGACTCTGAACAGCGACCAGAAGCGCCATCTGGCGCGCTCGCACCGGCGCATCGTGCGCTCCATCGCCATCGTCGTCGCCATCTTTTTCATTTGCATGACGCCGTTCTGCGTGACGAAGCTGGTGAAGATTGCCTTCCAGCAGCCGGGTTTGGTGCCCGGCTGGGTGAACCTTCTGGCCAGCGTGGTGCAGTTCACGGCGTCTGCCACCAACCCCTTCATCTACGGCTTCTTTCGGCCCGACTTCAAGCTTGCCTTCCTCAGGGTTTCGCGGAAACTCAGGAACACGTTCAGTTGGTGATAGAATGCGACCTAATTGCGTCCTCAAGCATCCTGCGACCGTGGCAACGGAGGCTAAGCCCATGACATCATGTGATGACCGTTTTGTGTTTCCATTCATGTTACTCCTATTGTACATTTGTTGTTATTGCAACCATTGGGGAAGGGCGGGGGGCGGGGGGGGGGGAGTGAGGGGGGGGGGGGGTGATAATATAATGGTTACGCTTCGCGTTTTCCGTTTTATTCCCCGCAGTGCCGGCCCTTCTTGCCAGGGTGAAAGATAGGTCACACCATATAGAAAAACACCTCAGAGACTATGAAGATTTCTAAGCTTTAAACATGTGCCCCGTCTAATTATGGATGACGCATTAGATGCCACACGAACAAGCTAGACCAATGTAGAACCTGTTGCCGGGTCCAGAGGTGGTAAGACACACCGACTTGATGGATAAGGTCGGTGACAAAAATGAGCATTTTCCGCGCAGCTTGGTGTCACAAATGCTCTTGACAGAAAACTATAGTGACGGCCTGGGCAAAATAATGCATGAAATACGAATACGCTGCTAAACCTAACATGAGGCATCCATGATATGCCTCCATGGTAATTAATTTCGTCGCACAACACAAGCACACCTCTGTGTAAAAACGTTTTGCATTCCCTGCGGCACCATATGATCTTTTTATGTTTCATTTTAATCCGGCGACAGAAATATCCTTTAATTTTGAGTTGGTCGCTCGACTCGGTGAGAGAACGGCAACAAAGCAGTACATTTCCTATGGCTAGGCCGGTGCGTCGATTCATTGTTTTTACCAGCAGACTCTCAGCGTCACGAACTAGACAGTGTTAAGTATTGAAAAATGTGTAGATCTAGGTTTTCATCTGGCCGCAGGGGTATGCTTCAATTTGCGACGCGACAGAACTGATATGAGGGGGGTAGTGGCTTTTAATGCACCACAACTTTGCGCGCGGCATTTGCATTGTAGTCCCATAAACACCTGCTATAGGGTTTAATTTTTGGGTCTTGTCTACTTCGTGTCGCGATCCAGCACATTGTCCTCAGCGACGAGAGGCATTGACAGTTCAGGGTAAGTCGGTGAGACCATCCGATCGAGGTAGAAATTGGTCTGTGATTATGCGGACCGCTTTTTCAAGACACAGGGCTATGGACTCATTGCAGCAGTCACAAGCGACCAGGGATGGATCCAGAACTTTGTCAAGGGGGGCCACGCAACAATGTGGCCCCCTAGAGTTTGGGCCCGTCCAAAATGTCACCGCATTCCGGCGCTTTAATTTGGAAACACATAGTTCATGATATATATATATATATATATATATATATATATATATATATATATATAATTCATCTTACTTGCAACATATTTCACAGAAAAACGGTTGCATCATCAGGCAAAAAAAACCCACAAATGTTCAATGTAGGCCCTTACGGTTTAAAACACACCCAGAAAAACTATAAAAAAACACACATGTACATGCCATGACACACGACGAGTCCCCAATTCTGCATACATATACAAGTGTATGACAGTTTCTAATGGAGATGATGACGTCATGATCTTTAGCGTTAGACGCGTTTCCAAAATAAATTAGTACTTTTAAATTCTTAAATCAAGCGAGGAATACGTCATGACCAAGATTCAAAAATTGTAAGCTAAAACTGTGATGCCACAGGTAAATGAACGTTCTCGTAAAGGGGAGGGATCAGGTTTTGCAAGAAATTCTCCCGTCCGGATAGATTTACCTAAATGCTGCTGAGTGCGACAGTACAAGCTCCGAAGGGTGGATCTCGTGTAGGATGCCTCACACGAGGCACACCTGACGTCGTATACAACAGTCGATTTACAGCGTTAAGGTAATCTTTATGTTTGAAGAAGGAATCTACTGATAAAGAATTCCCGAGAACAATCCTTGGATCTAGACGAAGATATAATTATGACGGAAGGTTGATTAACACACGTTTGAGGCTTTCAAAATATGAGCCAAAGTACGGCAGAACAAAATACTTTTTCAGCTTCCGGGCATCAAAAGGCCTGGACGAGGAAAGATACCTAGGAGCCTACCAATCGAGAACCTGCCAATGAATAAATGAATGCTACTTAAGGGAAAACTGTTGTTCTCGAAATGCCTCTCTGAACATTCGATTTCAGCGTGGAAGATTTGATAAGTAGAGTTGAGATTGTGTGCCCTAAAGATGGCCGTCTATATTGAAATAAGCTTGAATGATTGCGGAACAAAAATGCCGTCCGCCCGCGGCCTAGCTGGGCGCCAGCTGGGAACATGTTGGTAGAATATTAGGGTATCGATGTGGCCCAGGCAGGCGCTGGGCTCCAGTTGTGACCTGCCTAGGATACTGGCGTGGCCTGGACAGGTGCTGGGCTGCAGCTGGAACCTTGCCTGGTCCTATCTGGTAGACGCGCTGTGTATCAGCTGGGCACCAGTCCGTGTCAAGGTTAGATATGCACTGCATCGTAGTAATGGCTGGCAATTGCTGCCATATACTAGGGTGGACTGTCATGTTCCGAGGCCTTTGGGCGCTTTTCCTCCCCATGCTGTCCTCAATGGCCTGGTCACATGGTCGGAGCACGATTGCTCTCATTCAGCGTATCATGTTTAAAGTAGTACACATCAGCACTTGCAATCCACGGCTGACCCACTTCCCGACGGGGGCCAAAATCGCAGCCGTGCACGCTAAAGAGCACCCAGTAATTATGGTGGAGGCTCATGTAGACTCATGCCTCACGTGCAGACGGCGGAGGGGGCTTCTAAGGCCAACCAGATGTGGCAGTCGTAAGACTGTCATTCGCCAACATTGACATTTTCACGCTACCGCTGTTGTCAGGACCACGGTAGTCTCGTTTTGACGCATCATTTCGAGGGTATGGCATCATCACCTGGGGTCCGTTCGGCGAACTGGATCAGGAGCGGCTGGAACGAGTTCAGTGATAAGCTACGCGTCTTGTCCGAAAGTTAAGTCGCCGGCCTTATCCTGAGAGGCTCAGACTCCTTCAACTACCTTTGCTGTACTACCGACGTCGCAAGGGAGACATGAGTGCAGTGCTCCATATTCCAGATGTTTCACGGAAGTGCGTCTTTGCCAGTTGGCGAGTTCCTGACAGAACACGACTCAGGAGTGACATGATGATACCAATGTAAGCTGAGAAGCCCTCAAGCTAGGACTTTCGTCCGTCGGAACTCAATCAACTCCTGCGCCGTAAATGATTGGAGCGCTCTTCCACCGGCAAACAGAGGTTAAAAGGAGCGTACGCCCGTGTCCTATAACACACAAATGGTCTAGTCTGTCTATTCAACCGTCGCCCTGATTTGCCTTTTTTCAGAACGCGAATTGATGGAGGGGGGGAAGGGGTGATGCGAACCACACCCCCTGGTGTTTCCGAACTAATAAAGATAGAGCTCAGCGAAAAACGCTGGTAGATTGATGTCAGCTAGATTTCGTGATTGATACTAGCTTTCATGTTGTTAGTTCAATGTAGACCCCACTACAGCAGTCCAATGTAGAATTTTCTAGAAAATCGCACTTCTCATCTTTAGATTATACCTGCGAGACCACAGGTATACCTGCGAGACCACAGATAGGGATACGAAATTTCAACAGGCGTGTTCCTTGTTTAATTGAGTACAATGGTCCATACCCGTATGTTTTTTAGTAGACGTGTATGATATATGGCCCCATTATTGCAACAATACCAGCGGGCTGCGTACTCCACGGCATCAGCCGTTGCCGCCCGCCGCCAGTGCCAGCCGTAGACCGCCGTGCAGTGTTCCTGAAAAAACTGCCACTGCTCCGAAGCCAGAAAAGCGAGGAATATGTTTCCGGTTTCAAAGCAAGCGCAATGGATGCTTCATAGACTACCGAAAATTTGGGCGCGATTGCAAAACATACCATATAGGTATTTTCAATAAAACCTTAGGGGAGTTGATCATTCCCCTATCGGGACGCGGGGAAGCATGATTTGTAGCCAGAAAACGAAGGCAAACTTCAAATGTGCGGCTTGTTAATTTTACATTCAAGTAAAATGACAAACATGGAATAATGATTTTTTGATGACAAACACCTTCTCAAAATAACGAAAATTGCATTATTTGCATAAATCAAAACACCATTTAATCACATATGATATAGCTTCCTTTTCATGGAACACCAACTCAATGTACCTAGTGGAATTTTTCCAAGCAATCATATGACAAACATGTCAGCAATATCCTAAACCTAAAGACATCCCAAGCCTTGCACCAAAATGAAGAGGGTCCTGTCCCCAATTTAGGGTTCTGTTTTACCTAACATGTTACGCCATATGATCTATCACAAACCTGAGATCACTTGGAACACATGTACAAGATTTCCCAAAGCTTGAATGCGAAAATACTCCCTAACTAAGCATGCTTAGCTTACTTTTCAGGGCATTTTCAAGGGCATTTCAAATATGCAAAATTTGAATATGGCATATATCTATACGTGTATACATGTATTATCTAAATGCAATGCGATTTAAAACACCACTAGGTTTGTGGTTTCAGTTTTTCCTTATTGACAAAAGATGGCAAAGATATCAATATGTATCAGCCAGCATGAATCTTGCCCCAAAAGCAACACTCTCCTGCTTCATTTTAATATTACTTGTCAGGTATGCGTGCTCTGAAGATGAGAATCTCACTGGATTTTGAACAGTCTGCCTTGATGTGTTGGATTTATCCCCAAAAGTTACATCAACCAATCCCACGATGGAATTTTGCTCAGGTGCTGGCCGAACACAATCTTTTGGAATAATGCAAGTTTTCAGTGCCTTTTTCAGAAATAGAATAAACAAGTTGCAAAATGATGTTATCACCATACTGAGAGCTGCTCCTTAAATTCTTCTATGAGCTGTGTATTTCATGAAGCTGAACATCTTCAAATAGTAAAAGAATAAATGTTGAGAGTCTAGGTATTCAGTCACATGCTCCGTTCACCGTCTTACGCAACTATGCAAAATTTGGTATGCCCTATATACATGCGTAGACCAAGGTATATAGGTAAGTAGCTCCAACTCACAACTCACACTACTCACCCATCGAATGTAGCATCCAAATATATCTACACTTACCAGCTCCTCACAATCCCTTTCGCGAAGCAGTTGCCGTGACACAAGTGATTGACTATGCTCAATGCCGTAACGGCAAATTTAAGGCAAACTGCGCCACCCTGTCAACAACGAAGCTATGCACAAGGATAACAGTGATGTCATTAGATTCTAAATCACCATCACTGCACCATAAGTTTTTCCAGTAACTTATACTACAATTATATCAATTAAAAGGAGTGTTCTATATTTGGATGGGGTTTTCGACTGAAACATCCATCTTGACGACCGTTCGCTGCTGTTCACAGCCCCACCCTTCTCAACACCTAAATCCTAGTTTCTGAGCCATACTCCCGCGAAGATGGGGAGAATATTTCGGGGAGTATTTCAAAGTCAGCCTGGCACTCGTGACGTCATAATAACGTCATTCTAAGCTTGCTGTTCCATAAGTCATGCGGCGATGAAGGCCAATAAAAATATGGTGGTCGAGTCGTTCATATCTGGTGTCCATGAGCGCGATTTCCAGATATGACGGCGGTCAGTTGGATCTCAATCAATACTGTGGAAGGCACGATGACGTAATCAAACAATGGCGTATCGATCAGTATATTTGCTTAACAGAGAAATCGTGTTGTCTAGAGCAGTCTTTTCTACTTTAAAGTATACTAGTAGTTTTAAGTGATCTTGTTTCATCGTATCTGATGTTTGCTCCATTATTTTCAAATGCGAAGCATTCTCTTTCACTGAATTACTCCTTTGTCTCCTCAACTTAAAAAAGTTGGCGCGCATACTGAGCTTGGCGTTTACACTGACGCCATGTAAGGCCCATATGACAAGCTTACATCTTCAGTGAGAGATCAAATATTTCACGCTGATAAGATAGCGCAGTAACGGCGAGGATCATATTGATAACTGAGCTGAACCAACCGTACAGAAATTAAGAGACACTGGAGTGCACCCACAGCATTTTTACTCACAGGGTAGTGCTGAAGAAGGTCTAGGCCAATTAAACATGTTTCCCTCTTTCAGTGTAACGTAAATATGTATAATCTGCTCAAAGGCATCACAATCGACATTTCGTGAAAGAATAGGTTTATCAGAATTTCGGATAATGAGAGCGTTTTAGTCTCCTTTCAGGAAGTACGGGCATTGATAAGAGTCTCCTATGCCCCCGGGCGAGTGGACGCCTTTTTTACCTCTGCCGTCAATGCCATCATCCTCCGCAGCTGACCATTCTAAAACTAGGCTTGATTCGCACTGGGCCGGCATCATGCACGACACCCAACACTGACCACATCGTCAAAGTGGGATCGTTCGGTTAACTGAACGGGATAACAAGACAGGGATCCACAGGTCCTGAATTCCTGATCGTCACGATTGGGTAATGTAGGTAATTCGCCAAGTTATCATTTCGAGCTTGTTGGGGGAACTGTTAACGTCAACGCAATGTTTTTGGATCCACGGTTCAAATATAATTTCTGAATTCACCCGATCTTGCCGCATGTTGCCAACGAGTCTCTTAGCAGGCATGCAGTCAGCCTGCCTGGATGTTTGTACGGCTCAACACATTTTAATTCGGTTTCCCAGCTGCGCACGACGCACATTAGAAAAGCCGCGCGCGACAACACCTACAGTACTCACCCGTAAGATTGCAGTTGTGGCGCGGCCGCTGGCAAATGCTGCGTCAGAATCTGAACAGTACTGGGAAACCCGTCCGAGCCCGGTCAGACCTCACTCCTATTCTGCAGCGGCGTTCGCGAAAACGTACTACATGCCAGCTGGGCACAAGCTTGGTTCTACCTGGGCGGTAACGTAGTTTAAGCCATTTTATACAAGAGACTGGATACTGACAGGCCGGGCAGCGCCTCTATAAGATCTGCTCAGCCAAAGCCCCGATAAATTGTTGGCTGGGGGTAGAGGTGGGGCTCAGAGTATTGGTAAGGTGGGGCGGGGAGACAGGTTTCACAAAGGACCCTCTCCTTGTCAAAGGCCTCCTCCTCACAAAAAATCACCGGAAATCACCCACTTGATTTTGATGGGTACGATTATCTTCATTTCATTTTATTACGTACCTTCTTTTAATGAAAAAGAAGCCTATAGGCATCGAACGATCCAATTCTGTTTGCACTTTGAAGTCAACAAATTGCAAGAACCTGACACTAAATGATTGCATGGAGTAGCCCACCCCGGCTATTTGTTTTGCACTGGCTCAGTCAACTTTTTGCATCTGATAACACTCAGGGCCTCCTCGGGACTTTTCTGGGCTGTACAGAGCTTTGCGAACGTAGATGAGAGTGAACCTAGATTGTAGATCGAAATGGGGTCATGACGTTGTGCTGAAATGGTCACCCATGCTCGCCTGGGAGAGTTCAACCTTTGTTCAGAATTAATTAGCATACAAATCACGTTACTAATTTAACTATGCGCGTTCGCGAGTCTTCGAACAGAAACTACGACATCCGACGTTGCAGTCTCCGTAAGTCGCTCGGCGTCGGCCCGCGACTAACATCAGGCGGTGGCCAGCGGCGGGCGAACAAGGTAATGTCTCTGGGAGAAGTACCTTAAAGCGTTTTAGTATGCCAATTCGCACTTTTAGAAGGCTGTGACACTGTGGAACTATGGAACGTGAGCCCACCCCTGATGACGGCCGCCGCGGCGCCGCCGCTGGTCCGGATGGTTCCGCCGCCATAACGCCAAATCCTGGCTGTGGGTCGCACTCCCAGTCAGTGCGATGTCGAGGACGCGTGTGACGCCGACAGCACTGAGGTGCTCGATATACTGGACGATCATGACTACCGGTCGGTGCTGTCCTTCATGGTCGCCAGTGACGTTTGCATTATCGTCGTGTTCGTCGTCCGAAGGGCACTGAACAGGGTAATCTGCGCAACCTGCCAAGAAGCACTGGTGAGCCGTCAGGAGTCCAACGACCCCATATCTTATGTCGCCGTCTGTGGCTGGAAGACCGCGGTGGGCTGATGGGTTCCTCCGCAGGAGCAGTCCAGAGGTGTTCCTGAGTTCTGAGGAGAAGCTTCGTCGCTTTATTGTGCAATTGGACGTGGGTTAACATGCAGTACACTGGCAGATAGTAGAGAGCATGGCCTTGTGCCGCATCGGTACCGATGACGTGTGAGATTCCGGCCGCCATCCGCTGGAAACTCACTACGGTTTGGGCAACCATTACACCGAGCTAACCAGGAGTCTAATGACCAGCTGCCGACCTACCGACGGGTGTGTTTTCATCACCAGGTGAAGCTGCACGACGCACGCCTGAAGAGAAACGGGATCCGCAAAAATAATTAAAGCAGTGCTTTTTAGAGGACGTTAGGCCAGTTCTTAGCACCAATATTCTGTTGTAATTTGTCCGGTGGTGTAACTAGCAGATACTATTTTGTACAATTACCACGCCTCTCCGATCGGCGGGTTCGTCCGTCCAATTCCCTGCTCTCTGTATAGGTTTCTGTTGTACGCAAATGCTATGCATTTTTTCTTGGAGGACGTTTGGGGCACCCCATGACGGCCCGACCGCCGACTCGCTCGTACCTGGGAGCATGCGACTCTCTCATCCTCTCTCTCTTGCTTCATCCTGCATCCTCACGACGCCCCGCTTGCCCGGGGCGGGCTACATACGCCATCTACGAGTAGGCCGAGAGGCTCCCTGGCGGGGGGAGAGGGACTGCCCAGGCGTCCAGAGCATACCCCGCATAAGGTCCCTGCGTGAGCTAAGCTCGGCGGTTGACCCCCAGGCGCGGGGTTAGTCCTGCCCCAACGTTATCCAGTCTCCTTCATCCCATAACCCTGAAAGGATCAATGCTGGTCGAAAGGGCTCTAATCCAAATACCAAATAACCTTGCACCTTGGAGCTAGTCAGGCGTCGTGAAGGGACCGTAAGGGCTACCTGTTGAACGACGATAGATTCGCTGGAGATATGCGAGCGGGCGAGCGATGAATATGTTGAATTAAGGAGCGTTGCCGCATTATGAAATAGATGCAACACGGATCTCATGGCGTTGTGAGGTGATAAACATGTGCGTTATACTGCATCATGACGTTGTAATAGTTGAAACGTAGCTTTGTGTCATCGGAAGCATTATTCCTGTTATGACGGTGATAGTTATTGTTCTGTAAATAACTAGCCGACCTTAAGTGCTCATAAATATCGCTTCAATTTATTAAAAACTGGCCGATCAGTCCTTGACCAGGCCGGGTGCCTGATCGTGCGGGTGCCTACCCTACACATATAAGTCCATGAACTGTGTTTCTCTTGTACAGCAGTGTACTTACCACAGCCGGAAGCGTGCTGATGCCCGAAGGTGATGCCCGAAGCACCGCTCGCTTACAGCCCTAAGCTCATCGATGTAGGCTGGTATTCATGAGATATTTGTGGTGCTCACCAAGGCTTCTCTTGTATGTTGCCATCACATCGTTCATTACACACGGACTCTACGCGGCAGGTAATTCGATTTTCGGCATCCTTGCGGGACGGTCTAGGCCACGCACTTGCCGTCAGGCCCACAGATGGCATTTGTGTCCACGAAAGGGCTTTTCTGACTGCGGTCTGTTTTGGGTTAGAGCCTTTTCGGCCAGTGGTGACCATCTGAGGACTATGTGATAAGAGGAAGTGAAAAATAGTGTGGCCAAGCCACATGCACCTGAGTGTCCTCTGCTGAGACTCAGCCCACCCAGGGACCCCTTTAAGGGGCATTTGCGCGGCACTTGGACGTGGCCCCACCAGGAGGCATTTCAGTCCACTCCTGGCTGCTACGTGTAGGTTGTCCCGAATAAACGGGGCGTCACGGGGATGAAGCGAGAGAGGAATGAAGCGAGAATAAGGAAAGAAGGATGGATGAAATCTCGATTCCTCGGACGCGGTGCATTAGAGGACTGGTCTGGCGACATGAAGTGAGACCAAGGCCCGGACCCAAAGGTCTGTTATAAAAAAGTCGACCTCAAGGCAGACGATCCGCTGCAGGTGCTGATTGCCACAGGGTTAATCCCGTGGCAATGTGATTATTTTACCGAAGCCAGGCTCGAACTACGGACCTCCCACGGACACTGGCACTCGCCTTAACCAACTGCAACACCGTGTTCATATGAGCTATTTGGGCTGGTCCGATGTCAAACGCACGCGTCCCTTCTCTCGGCCGGCGGAACGGTACCCCTCAGCTGACCGGGCTTCTGGTGTTTCTCGCGCCACCAGCGTCTGACGGGAGCGAGGTGTACATTGGTTTGGCTTGGCCAACAGGTGGCAGCACGGGCTGTGTGATCTGATGACGATGTGATCATCTCCATGACCTTTCCGGTGCCCCCTGACTCACCGTGACGTCACGGGGATCCGAACGCGTTTATCGAAGACAGCTGAACGTGTCTGTTGGCGTCGGGCTATGCCGCCGTCTCCTAAAGCCGTCACGAATCGCACGCCCCTGTCACCTTAATGTTTGCACACGTAGGCCTGCTGACAAATTTTGTGGTTTTGGTGCCAAGGACCACTTTCCACATACACAGCCAACCATGAACAACAGCGCATTAATGTTTTCTGGTCATTCAATTACAGCCAGGTTTCAAAACACGTACGAGCATGGGCTGCATGCTCTGTCTTGTTTCCAGGTCCCGTTCATTGGTGGTACATTTATTATTTGACAGAAATGGTCGTGAGATGCAAAATGGAATCAAAACATTAACTCGCTTGACCGAAAGAAATGCATGGACTAGCCTCACATTTCATCGATTGCACAATAACTCCTCCAAGAATTGGGGAGAGCAGCGAAAGCGGAATCTATTATTCATCGCAGTCACGCGTTGTAGAGTACCATCATTAGCAAATCTGCTGGTGGACGGCCCAGAGCCCAGGCGCCGCGATCTCCGACACAGAGGAAATGTCGTCAACACAGTCAAGATATGCCGGCCGCTGAGGTCTTCAACTACTTAGCTGCCATCGTCGGTCATCCTCACATATTAACGACCCAGCAGCAGCTCCTACAGACGAATCACATCACCAGATATTTGGAGATACGAGGCAA
>NW_023596921.1:36713235-36733890 GCF_011947565.3 Pollicipes pollicipes
GCCCTCCCCAAAAACTCTAAAGCAGAAGGCATCTGTCAAGAGACAGTTGGAGAAAATACTGTAAGGCAATCGGTGGGTTACACACAGCCATGTGAGGCACGGCAGTTGTCAATATCTCGACCGTATTGAAGACAAAACGCAAGCTGAAATGTGTTCTCGCACTGCACATTGCACACAAGTAGGACGTCAAATGAAAGAAAATGTTTGCTGTTGCATAAGATTACATATCTGTTTGCCTCGTTCCCCCCCCCACCCCCCCCCCACTCCGCCTTTGCTGGATTTCCTCACCCTCACCCTTGCTGGATTCCCTAAGAGATTTAAGTACGATGCTGCATCGATTTCTGTGGGTCAGCAAGTGTGGCACAATCAAGCAGAGAGAAATGATTAGACCCAAGGCTCAAGGAGGTATGAGCACGACAGATGCGCAATCTCACATTGCCGCTTTAAAACTTGCATGGATAAGGCGACATGACACATTCGAGGCAAAAATGGTCAAAATTTTCACACTGAAATGGATCAGTAAATTTTACATGCAGAAAAGAAGTACGCACTCTCTCAGAATAGTTGCTGGGGGGTCATCTTAAATCCTTTCTGGAAGGAGGCTATTATGACGTTGACGTCACTGACGCACGGACGCTATTTGATGAGGGGCACGATATCAGAGAAGGTGATTTACGGTCCACCTCCCTTTGGCTTTCTGATCAAAGTAAATGTGCATGCACTGGGCTGCGGAGGTGGCACAGTTAGGGAGTGCGATGACTTACTAACACGGTTAAAAAGAAAAGGGATACAAAAATGTATGGGAGCCCAGTGGAACAAAAATTTTCTTGGAGACTTGGTGGCAGGGAGTGTACTGCAATATGATGAATGCAACAAAACATAATGTACATATATGTATATATATAATATATATATATATATGTTTATATCAATTTCAACAACTGTCACTGAGACACACGCTACTAACATTCTTTTACAAAGATTAGGGTTAGTAAATTTGATGGTACGCCCCAAGTGCAATCCACAGTGAGGAGCTAAACAGTGAGGAGCAAGTTCGGTCGGGTCGAAACTGCCACTGTTGGTCAATGGGTTGCGTTTGAATCATTCAGTGGTGGTGTTTCTTTGAAGGCATTTTGGGCACCACTTAACCAGCTTTAGAACTCGCTATGACTTTTATTTTTTAAATCGTTATTTCAGATGGTGATCAAACGACGTTTCTTGCGATACATTTTAAACGGATATAGTAGCCGGCGGCCCATGTAGACCTAAAATCACCCATGCAACCGTCGAAATTTGCGCTGGGATTTTGATGGTAGCATGCATATCCATAATCAACTTTGGCAACATTTTACTTTGATTAACCCATTAGAACCATGGCCTGGCAGCGCGACGAGAACTTGGGTGCTATGACATGCCCGGCCTAGCCTAAGCCAGTTTTAGACCGCGTGTAAAACTAGCCGTCAGTTTATATCAAGATGTACATCGATATTCAGGGCTCTCACGATCTGACTAAAAATTTCTAGGCGAATAACGTTAAGCCTAGGCGTAATCGTCGGCGTAGGGTTAAGCCTGAAAAGGTCAGATGGGCATACACAACTGCCTGAAGTATTTCAGACTTAAGTTCAATGTCAGTCATAGCGGACCGTTTTAATGAAGGTCAAAATATATACTCGTGGACCAGCGTGCAAGCTTTTCAAACCGTTGAGTTTGTGCACATGCTATTTCGCGAAGTTTTGTATGTTCAGCCTAGCTTTTTCGTAATTCGAGATGCATGGGCGAAGTTTTTGTTAGTCGGCACGACCACTCCTGGAATGGCAGCGCTGTCGCCAGTCACCGCGATCACTTCTGGAATCGTAGCGAGCTGCTTAGTGCTTTCAAGAGCTTAGGCGGGTGGGGTTAGTGAACAGACGATGCATGGCGGTTTGGAAATAAACTCCTGATGATGGACGAGGCCGGAGAATTGAGAATTCAGAAGAAACTCGATGTAGCCTCTGGAATATGTTTTGCACGTGGAGCATATCGGATATGGTCCATCTATCACGAGCCGGGGGTTTGTAACGCAGCGAAGTTTCTTTCAAATTGTGCTTGCTTCGCCGGAGAGGCCCGGCGAAACAAGTGATCGGATATGCGTAACAGTGCGGCGACGAAAACTAATGAGGGAAACCAAAACTAGGGAACGGAAGCATACGGATTCGTTCTCAATGCGCGGTACAAAAGTTCTAAATAAACACATGACCATGTTTATCAGGCAATTCAGATTTTGGTGTTGGCATATTTATGCACATTGATTTGCTGCGCTGTTGGATTATCATTGTGCTAGATGCATTGGTCTGTTTATCCGCAGACAGCCGTCACATTTACACCTGCGTCTTAGCGCAACCGTCCTAAGTGGAATAGATTAACGCTGGCAAGCTCCGTCGGCCTTTATTTTCGGCCGGAATTCATTTCGTGGTTTACCTACGCGCCAAGTCTATATAGTCAATAATCCATAGAGCCACGCTTATTTAGTCAATATAGATACGCACCAAGTCGGCGCAGATATATTTCCAACGTTTCAGATCGTTCACTTTTATTTTAACCAGGGGTGAGTGCTTTATGGAGCTCACCGGTGATGAGGGAGACCACTTAATCTGATTTTCACCGAGGTTGATGTGGTCTTCCTCCGGTTTTTCCAATCTCATCGCGAAACGGTCCCATGTAGACCAAAAAGACTTGCTGACTTTTCCTGGCCATCAAGCTTGCAAGGCCTGACATATTGTTTTAATCCGAAATCGCCAGGAAGGAATGATTGAACGGCGCGTGTCGTCACGCCGCGCTCTAGGGAGCACGAGCGATTGCAGTGGCCAGGTCAGCGCCCCTGGGCCGCAGCGCCAGGTGAGAATCGAACCCAGATCTTCCACGGGAACGCGAACACGCTCATGACTGAGCTTTCCGCTTTCTACCGCGCGATTCGATTCATGGGTTGCAAACCTGGACAATCCGCTGTCTTTTTACAGTTATATATTTACAAGGCCCGGAGTTTTTTAAAATCGGCTGGGATGAGGCTCAGCGAGGTAAACCACGTTAAAAGCATGCGAAAGACAATTCCTTTACGAACTTAATGCACTTTGCTTTCAAAGGTGAGGCGGCTGGCGATGAACTTTAGGGCCCGGGGGAGCTGTGGGGGGGGGGGGGGGGCTGCCACGCCTCAATCCGCTTACGAATCTATACCCTTGGCGTTGACAGATTACCTCCTTTTTATTTTATTTTATTATTAATTACCTACTACTACACGCTATGAAGACGATCATTCTGATAACAGGATCTAGTCATCGCCAGGTATATCACGAAAGGCCTTTCACCACACGCAATGAGAATATTGTATTGCGTTTGTACAAGACATTACGAGAGGATAAGATCACCATATACTTGCGTTATCGTGGCACTGCTCCATGGTTACGGTGATGGGGTCAATATCTGTTTGCTGAAATGAAAGCTATTACCTCTGTCGACCACGCACTCAATGATTCACGCGGAGAGATCGCAAGGGTAGATAAAGGTAGTCACCGGAGTGGACTTGGAAGGAGGAAGTAAGGCAATGATAGCTTAAATTCCAATTTGCTCGATTTCTCTACTTAAGTAATATATCAAGTCAAAGGGCCCTTGTGAAGTCTCCAGGGGGCTTATTACTGGAGGGCGCAGCGTGAAAAAAAAAACACTCCTTCCAACAATCTCGCCGTCAGATTATCAAACTGACCACTCTCACTGACATTTTGTGATCCTTCTCAACCACACCCTCGGATCTCTACCGACACGCCTGGCCCCGTATGCTCCACACCACTCTCACTCCTTCTGTAAGAGGCACTCTCACTTCCCCTGTAAGAGGCACTCTCACTCCCCCTGTAAGAGACACTCTCACTCCCTCTGTAAGGGGCGCTCTCACTACCTCTGTAAGAGGCGCTCTCACTCCCCCTGTAAGAGGCACGCTGTCAGGGACACTTGCTCCCAGCTTGTCCTGCGTGGACCGTGCCTCCATTCACTCAGCGAACACATGCACATAATAAGTCATATGTCTGAATGGCGCCAGGAAATTCCCCCGGCCGCCCAGGCGGGGAGGTTGGAAATAGGCCGCTCGGCCGTCGGGGAGGGGGGGGGGGGGTCAGAGGTGCGCGAGTCTCGGCTGACGTGGAGTCGGAGGTGGGCCGCTCGGCCGTCGAGGAGGTCAGAGGTGGGCCGCTCGGCCGTCGAGGAGATCGGAGGTGCGCTGCTCAGCCGTCGAGGTCGGAGGCGGGCCGCTCGGCCGTCGCCACTCTCACCTGTGTTGACCGTGTCGCCGAACAGGCAGTAGCGCGGCATCTTCAGCCCCACCACGCCGGCCACCACCGTGCCGGAGTGCACGCCCACTCGGATCTGGATATGGTTACCTGAAGACGGTGGCCACTGGTCATCAGCGAGTCGGGCGGCGGACCGACGCACCCAGCTGCAGAGAACAGTTCATGGTGAATTAACTCGCGGGTGCGACAGTGCAATGCTAGCGTGAAAACGGCACCCACAGGCAATGATGTGTTTCATACGAACTGGGCTTTTCGGTCCTTTTGGTCTTTGTGGTGTGTGCGTAGGTGTAGTTGTTTAGACGGGGCAGCAGTAAGATCCTGATGCTGGGAAAAATGGAGCATACACCTACGTCGATGCATATAAAGAAACAAACGCTTCGTGTGTCTGCAACTCCTGAGGGAATCGGCCGCCATTGAGCGTGATGTCCCGTATTTCC
This sequence comes from Pollicipes pollicipes, assembly GCF_011947565.3. NCBI lineage: Eukaryota > Metazoa > Arthropoda > Thecostraca > Pollicipedomorpha > Pollicipedidae > Pollicipes > Pollicipes pollicipes. The sequence goes on from NW_023596921.1 coordinate 36,717,986, forward strand.
CGGGGCACGCGCGCGGGCTTGTCATCGGCCGGACTTCTGCTGCCATGCTGGCTGGCATTCTAAGCTCGCCAGACCTTCCACTTCCGAGCAGAGCGCGATCGAGTGAATGATTGGCACCACTCACGCGCAAGTGCCATGTTAACGACCAGTCGCATGGCTCGGACGTTATTGCAGGCGGCGACCGTTAGAGGATATCGTTGGCTGGAGCTCTGCTGATGCAGAAAATTCGGCAATACAAATTAATGGGCGGAATGAGTACAATCATGGCCTCATTTTACGATATCGTCTTCAATAGCAGTCGCTATGGTGCTGAGGGCTCGCCGCGTCACGAACTGGGCTCCCCGAGCAATAAGCCCCTCTTCAGCCCCCTAAACGCCCTCGTCTGCCATGATAAAACCGGACATTCAGTCAGAATGAGATCATACGGCCATTGATGGCTTAAAAAAGCATTTAAGTCACAATCCAATTTCTAGCAACCAAGTAGCTATCGGAGCTTAATTGCACGCACACATGAGCCAAAAGACATTTGTTAACGTCGCGCGACGTCGGGGATGTGGGCAGGAAAGCAATATTTGGCAATGCTTCAGGCCGCAGCTTATTAAAGTCCGCGGCACGCTCGAAACGGAGCGGGGAGGGATAAAGATAGGTCGCAAACTTCCCAACCATGCAACACCACGCGGGTCATGTCTTTTATTTTCAGGATGGGAAGCGGGTCGCTTCCCCGCCGTCACCTTCCTTTAATTCTTCTCAGCTGGTCCTATCACGCATGGTACGTCACTTACCACTTACACGGAACCTTCAGCGAACATGCGTCGTCGCTTCTCAAGCTCGGGCCAGACCCAGTGATATCAGCCGGTGCGCGCTCTGATCACCAAGGTCCGGCTGCCGCGTGGATAGAGTCGTAATAAACTCTGCCCAGGCCCAGTGACGTCAGCCTGTGCGCGTTCTGCTCACCAAGGCCCGGCTGCCGCGTGGATAGAGTCGTAGTAAACCCTGGCGGAGCTTCGGCCGGGCCCAGTGATGTAAACCGGAGCGTGGTTTGCTCGCCCAGGTCAGGGCGCCTGTGTGAATTGTCATAAGCTTCGGCTGGACCCAGTGACGTAATCTGGCGTGTAGTTTCCTCGTCCAGGCGCCGTGTGAGCCGTCATAAGCTCCGGCCGGACCAATGACGTAATCCGGCGTGTGGTCTCTTCGCCAGGCCCGGGCGCCGCGTGGAGCCCAGGCCCAAATGAATGACGGCCCGGGGAAGCGCAGCCGTTGGTCGTGCCGTGAGAGGCGTGCACTACTAATAACCGCAGCAACCGTGATTGACTCGTGATCCTGAGCGGTCGATGCACGCCAGGCGGCCGCGGCGGTCGGCCCGTCTGGACCCCTTTCTGGGACCGGGTCCGATGATCAGCTCTGACGGTGGCCTCGGCCACGAGCGACGTCCCCGACGCTGCAACTCCTACCCACCGCACCGCGCGCGTCCGTTGTGACCCGGCCACTGCATTTGAAACGTTAGGCACCGTTCCCCGTCGGTAGCTGGAAGCCGTTTCACTACTTCGGATTGAAAGCAGTTCGGATGGGTAAGCCCATTACGACCTGTCCCGTAGTTCTCTGGCTAGCCTGTGACGTCATTACCGCAGCCCTTTCGGAACTTGACCGAGAGGCGAAGTGAGCGCGGCCAGCCGCGGTTGTGTACACAACAGCGTCCATAAAGTGCCAGCAGATGCTGACGATCGTGGGCGTCGGGAAAATGGGCAGCTCTCAATTGCATATTAACAGCGTGATGGAAGATTCTGCTTTTGGCCGCGTAACATGCAAAGAACTGTGCAACATGGTCACCTCTAACTCCGCCATGGCTTCGTCCTCCTCCAGGGCTGAATCAGTTGGCTTGACCTGTCGCCCTACCTGGACTTACAACGTTCTTCTTGAAGCGTCGGATGCGCTGATCTCGGATATCACGGCATTGACATGTGACATGTGACATTCAACATGTGGCAAGTGACATGTGACATCATCGCGGAGCACGGAGCCCTGGTGTTGCCCGACAGACATAAAAATTTAACTCCGAGGGACGGACCTCAGCGGGTCGGGGTGAGCCACAGACTGGCGGCTTGCAGTGTGACCCATGCAAGCCGGTGGCCCCAACGTAACCGGCAGACACGCGTCTAGCGTGATCGCCACTACGTACAGACAGATGTTCGGTGTTCCTGTCAGACGGACGGGACGCGCGCACCGACGCGATGCCGTGGACGAATTCATCAAGCGTGGGAGGACACTGGTTCCCTCCTCGGCTTTGACTTCGCGAAGCCGCAGCTGTCCTCCAGTGGCTTCGGATTCGGCTTCGAATTTGGGCTATTTTCACGGCTGGCTTCGGCTTCGCGTGATTTTGAGCAGTTGGCGTGGTCCTGGGCTTTAAGTTTGGTAACATTTTAAAACGCTGCCTTCGGCTTTGACTTCGGCTCTTTAACTTGGACTTTTAAGTTTTGTTTCCTAACACACACAGGTTTTAACTTGTGACCCCGGCTTCCGCTCCATGCGATATTGAAGCTGTTCCATTCAGCTTTGTGACTGGGATACATTTTCACAGCAGTCGTGACTATCCTTTACAAAAAAAGCAGTGCTGCCCCCCCCCCCCCCCCCCTGTCATCCCAATACACCGCGCCACTTTTTAACGCTGCGGCGCGTACATGGCTGAAAGCCCAAACCAGCCAGTCATTCTCGGGACCAAAAAACATCTGACGACGGCGGGAGACCTAGTTGACCGAAGTGCTGTACATATGCTAACACACAAGACTTGTAAATGGAAGGAAAAAAAATCTTCCATCACGCACCGGTGTACAGGCTGGTGAGATCCATAATTACCGCGCATTTACCATACCGCCTGCCGCCGGCCACACACACATGTGTACATGCTCGTGAGACACGTGATGAGCGCGTGTTTATCACGCCGTCTGCCGCCGGCCACGCACCTGTGGACGGATCCGTCAGGCCTGTGATGCCCTCCACCATGTCGAGCGCCATGTCGCAGATACGCTCGGCGTGGTTATCGCGTTTCTCGGGCGCACCGGCCACCACCATGTAGGCGTCGCCGATCGTCTCGACCTAGGAACGCAGACACCGCGTGACGGGCCGGACCGGCCGGGCCGGGCCGGGCCGGGCGGGGCGGGCGGGGCGGGTCCAGGCCCGACCAGTACGGGCCAGGACGGGCCGGGCCTCGGTCAGTGCCTGGCCGGTCGGGCCTCTGCCAGGACGAGCCAAGCCTAGGTCAGAGTGGACCAGACTTCGGTCAGGACGGGGTGGGCCAGGCCTTCTCCAGGGCGGGGTAGACCCGGGCCGGGTATTCAGGATCTCATTGTAGAGAAATGGCAGAGCCTGTTCTGCTGCGCCAGGTCCGGACCCGATGCCGTTGGTTTGATCGAAGCTGGTGTAAGATGATTCACTTACGGGATCGTGCTGGGTCGCTGGCGTTGTAACATTCCACAGGCCCTAGTACTACCGGGTTTTGTATCTCCCAGACACGTCCCGGTCCATAGCAAAAGCAGCGTGAGGCTGTCGGATGAAGACATATGCACACAATGCTCGCGCCCCAAGTCGGAATCCGGTGATGGCAACTATGACTATGCTACCATTAATCATGCAACCATTAATCCTGCCAGGACGGCCGCAGTCCGCGTGAGTTTGAGCGAACCGAAGGCGGAGTTGAAATGTTCTGTAAGTTGAGCATCGACCCATTCGGCCGGGTCATAATACTGCTTGAACTCAACTGTGTGCGTGCACCCTCTGCTTAAAATGGGCCCGGTCGGCCACAAATCGTCCCCGTAATGAACTTGTACAGTTTGGATCTCTACTTTTGTGTTTGACTTTTGGATTGAAGACGGGAACTTCCAGCCGACTCTTCGTAGTTCGCCTTAACACAAAAACGTGGATACTGACCGTCCTGAATTTTGATCACACATTATTGGGTGCGCAGTTTCACGTGCCGAATAAAAAAAAAACAGTTCGGTCAAGGAGCGTGGGAGATATTTTTGGAGGCGTCTTCCGGTCTCCCGTTCGTCAGTGGTTTTCACAAGTCTGCATGCCGTCTTAGACCCATATGCAAAGCTACGTGGAACGGATAAAAACGTCGTTGGGCGCAGTCTGACTACACTTGACGAGGCAGCCATAATACACATCGCAAAATGACGTGAGAAAAGGTCTTAGTTCATGTGCGTGGGCACCTCTACATTTTTTAGCTTTCGTTCTGTCACATCGGGTGCGGAACCTGTAGCTTAAAATTACCGATGTAACAAACTGTGACGAGTTGATCAAAAGGACGTTCCTGGCTTTCTCCTCTATCTCCAGCCCAGTTCTGCAGTACTCGGAGAAAAACTCCGTAGAGATGACGACAGCAGAGTGGGAGATTTTGGACAGATCTCCGTCATTCTCCCCACCTATTCATGCCATGCCCGCCATCCAAGTGAATGCTGACGACCTTAGTTATCTTTCATTGTGCCGAAATTCCCCTCTGAGGCTGGGGATTACGCTTTCAGCAATAGTGCTAAGCTGAGGAAACTTAATGAAGCTCATCAGGATGCATGGGCTCCGTCCAACGAACAGGCGAGATCAGCAAACCTTTGAGGAGCCAAGAGAGGCCAAAGTAGACTGCCCCGAGCGACAACAGTGCCGCGCTGCGAGCGTACATTATCAGCGACCGGACGCCAGCCGCCACCCGCGGGCTACGGTACCTTGTAGACTTCGTTGAGCTCCGTCAGCTGGTCGAAGATGGAGTACATGGAGTTCAGCATGGAGACCACCTGCATGGGTGAGAGCCGGCTGCAGATCTCGGTGAAGGTGACCACGTCAGAGAAGATGATGGTGACGCTGTCGAACACCTGCGGCGCGGGTGGCATGTGCGGGCCCGGCGTTTCACATCGGAATGAGACTGGCGCGCGTCGGACGTCATTCATTACTTACGTCATTCATTGCAACAATTTACACAGGTAAACAGCCCTGCTTCCAAGGACGCGTCATGCAAGGCATCCTGAGACGACTGGCACCTGTGGAGCTACTGCTCCTCGATTTCTCGATAATATTTGCCGGGTCCTGTGCCCAAAATTCGCGACACGGCGACAGGACCGGACATCCAATGCTACAATAACCCGTAGTCGACGGAGGCACCCGACATTGGCCCGGAAGAAGGTGTTTAAGCAACCAACACGCTCTTCAACTTGCAGCAAGGGCAAGTCCCTTTGCATGAAGAAGAAAACTTCCGCTCGCGTGCATGGCAGTTGCTGGGAGACTCGAAAGAGATGACGTAGTTGGTGTCCCATGGTTAGAGCATGGTGGTAACCGCGTTAGCGGTGTCCGAAGTGGCATGCGTCACATTACTTTTTCGTGATGGTTTCGTAAACACCACAGAAAACAGCTCTGTCTCGCTGGGGATTGGTCGGTATCCCTGGGGGGGAGTTGTGGAAACATGGCATAAATATATTTGTTGGAATAATTTTGTTTCTCAAAACGGTTATCGCATCAGAATAGGATCAATAAGGCAACATCTGGGTTTCGTAAGCATGGATATTGAAATAGAGACCAACTTGTTTTTGATCTTCAAAATACGCTAGGCATCATGCATGGATCGCCATCTGCAGGGGGACATGCCTAATGTGGCATTAGGAAATAAATCAATGCTAAGCTTTTCACGTTTACTTAAATACATCAAAACAGGCTTCGAAGTGACATGTGGAGTTTATTTTTAAGAAGAACGAGGGGTATCTCCACTGTTCAATGGCACCCCGAAAACAAAACGGCTCTCCTTTGACTTTAAATGACCTTCACCTTCGTCGGTTTCTAAAAACGCTGCCGGGGATTGGATCATTATCAGCACCACAAGGGCGAGCCCAGGCGACAAAAACCGACGACAACACCGCAGCTCCGAAGCATTAGAAAAGTAAAATTATGAACTTAGATAAGTCCTTTCCATGTCTGCATTAATCGGGTGGAGATAGTGCTGGAAGGGTATTACAAATCACTGTCCTTCATTTTGAAGGAAATCGATGACTGGAAACGCTTTCGCATTTCCACAAAACAGAGATATTGGTTGAAATTTGCTTAATACAACTGTACCGAGGGAGGAACTGTTCACGGAAATCAGTGTTCTCGAGGACTCCAGGGCGTTACCTCACACGTGTCCACCGGGTTCTCGCCCTTCCGCAGGCGGTTGGCCACCTCCTTGGGAATCATCTGGTACAGCAGCTCGTCCGTGCGGCGCATCTCCTCGTCCAGCTTGCGCATCGACTCCTCCAGCTTCTTGGACTTGAGCTGCTCCTGGTCGAGCGCCAGCTTCAGCTCGATCGACTGCTGCGTGCCGGCCAGCATCAGATCCCTGGCGGCAGGAGGCGGAACTAACGCCGGGTTCCCACCCCGCTCCCTGATCGGTATTCACGGCGCGAGATCGTCCGCGGGCGGGCGGATATGCAGTGCGCGTCGCCTACGTTGTGAGGCGAAGTGCCCCAGCGGACCGCCCCTCCACTCACGTCCGGCTGTCGCGCGAGTGCGTAGGGAAATCTGAAGCCCCGTCGCACAGTGGGGTATGAGTGTGCTGCCATTCGCGCGGCTTGGGCGCGGTCTAAATGAGGAAAGGATGTTGGCCGCTCACAGGATGCGTGAAATCCTGCAATTTATTCGCAGTGCTGCAGGCATCAACAACGAAAAGGATTCGGCATTGCTGCTGTTTGTGTTCAAGGCCGCATGTGTGATAAGGTTTGATGGCACACGGGGATAAACAATTTATGTACCTACAGAATGATACAAAATAGCTGAAGAAACCGTGTCCGTGGTTTTGCCGCATTCGATAATCGAGGATGTCCATCATCCCGACGATGCCAGCGCGCCATGCACGTTCTGCTTAACTCTCGACTCTCACCACTGCTCTGAGATGTCAGACCAACACCATAAACGCAACGCCTTTTGATCATGCTGTTGGACCAAACATCATCTGTCTGGCTCCTTATTTCATCCCAAAGTGAACAACACCAAGTTTGTGCAGTGTGTCAAGCGCGATGTCAATATTCTGAAGCCCTCGCCTCTTTTTCGCTGCATCGTGCCACTGTCGGTCGCGCGGTGTCAGAATGGCTGGAAGTCTGCGATCTGCGAACAGGCAGATAGACACCGCGCCTCGCCAGGCTGACAGATGGCGAGCGCGCCATTGACAGTGTGCCGACGAGCATTGCGTTCGCTCACTGCCACACGGCCTTAACAGCCCGCCAGAGGAAGGGGAAGGGGGGGGGGGGGGCGGTGACAGCCGGTCACTCACCTGCTGAAGTCGTGCATGGAGAGGTCGTTGATGAACAGCCCCGTATGGATCATGGCCTCCAGGTCGGGCATGACCGGCGTGCCCAGAAACAGGATCATCTTCCAATCGTCGAAGTACATCATCTGACCTGAAGGCAGGTCGAGCTCGGGCATCACTCACATGACTCGGGCATGACTCACAGTCCAGTCTCGCGGCTGCGGCCGACCTCTCCAACACCGTGTCACATGGAAATCAGGTGGAGGGGATCAGGCTGGACTGGAGGCAGCTTTTGTGCTTAGTGACGGCCTCCCAGCGCGACCACCCTATTCATGCAAAGGCTGATTGGACTGGGACGGGGAAGCCCAGAGTTTAAATGAAATACTGCTGAATTGCAACTTGGAAGAAATGAACTTTTCTGCGCCCAGCAACCAAGTACCGCTATCTAACATTAGCAAACGCAAATGCCCACTCCTCCTTCTCAGCGTCGCGCTAAACGCGAGCGCGAGCGCTGGCAAGCGCACAGGTCCTCCCAGCCAACCTTTCAGGCGGAGGTTCTTCTCCCTGATCATGGTCGCATCGTCAACTTCTGGGTGCAGACCGTCCTTCCCATTGGTGCTCATGCTGTTCAGCTGGGATGGTGCGTCGATGGAAATGAGCTCAAAAATGTTATTGGTTTTCTTCAAAATCTGCGGCGGAAGAGAAATGTGTGAAGTTGTTAAAGGGAGTGTTTCACACTTGAGGTACTGGGGCAAGCATCATAAATAACGGAATTAGCCTGCTTGCAACTGTTGTTTGCATTTAGGTGCAAAAGATAGCTCGGGCCAACACAACTTAATGGAAATGTTCCATCTTTGAAAATATTGAAGAAAGCATCAGATATGCCGAAATAAGGTCACTTATGATCGCTCGTATATTTTTAAGCGGAAAAGACTGCTCTACACGACACACTTTCACTGTTAACTAAGTATTCTCCTCAATATGTCATTGTTTAATTACGTCATCATTCCATGCATAACATTGATTGAAAGCCAACTGACGGTCGTTATGTCTGGAGATCGCGCACACGAACGCCAGATATGAACGAATCGACAATCACATTTGTCTAGGAGTTGGCTTGCACATGGCTAATGGAACTGAAAGATTTAAATGACGATATTAGGACACCATGGATGACTGGGTGACGTTGAAATAGTCTCCTTGAAAAAGTCTTCACATTTTTGCGGGTTTGTAGCTCAAAAACTAGGAGAGTTGATCTTAAGAAGGACAGGGCTGCGAACTGCACCGGCTGATCTTCAAGGTGGCTTTTTCAGCTCACAAGCCTATGCAAACGTCCAACACTCCCTATAAAGGGAATGTTTCGCGTTTGGTGGTGTTGGTGGTGCCTCAAATTGAAGGATCATTTTCGGTCCGTTAAATCTCAGCTAACCAGAACTTCAGTTGCCGGATATTCGGCCAGGGGAAGTAGTTGTTCAATTTAGGTTGGGGAGCTGAGCACGGGAAAACGAAACAATCACGCCAATAAAAGGACCTTCCCGGATACGACCCAGTTCCTTTCCAAAGCCCAAGGTTGGGATAAGGAGGGTTCAGCCCTTTCGCCCAACTGAATAGGATACTACACCCCTGTGTTCGGCATGATGAGTTCAGAGTTCCCAGGCCTGTGCCGGGTTACCTGTCTTTAATACACCGGGAGGTAAGGTTAAACGACGTCATAGTGTAAACATGGGTTACATTGTGAGCACTCGGCGTTTTAATCTCTGCTTGTGATAATGAACATGTCATAGTAAGCACTTAGTAGTGCCTCGTGGATTCCCTGCCGGCTTTGCCCCTTTGGAATTTTCATCTATCGATTCTTTGATTTCGACTTAACTCTGTCAACTTTTAGTCCCTGAACTCTTTTAATTGAGCTTCCAATTCGACTTTCCACTTTTTGTCGTCCGATTTTTTCCGATTCATTTTTATCCCTGTTGACTTTTGTTGCTTTTGAGTTTATGTCCATTAACTTTTTTCTGGTCTGACTTTTGTCCCCGTCGACTTTTTCCATTCGATCCATCGTGCGCACACCATGCGTGCCTGCTCATCAGATGCCTCCCCGCTGGTGATCTACTGCGGACTGGTACTGATTGCCACATAACTTGCTTGGAATCATGGCTCATCACGTGGCACAGCGAATAGCTCCGCATCCATACCTGATCCCCGGTCTGCGACAAATCCATCACAAGTGAATGCCTCCAAATGAAACAAGTCTGCAAGGCCTTCAGCCGTAATGCAATGAAAACGTGCCTCGAGTGTTCGGCGCGGCAGCAAGGTGCGGCAGTACTGGCGTTCCGCTTACCTCCGTCTGCCAGCTTCAATTGAGTCGGTATCCGTGAGGCTCGCTCCGCCCTGAGCTGCCACCGCTGAACAGACCGCACTGATTGGCTGACGCAAAAGCAATCGCGCTGATCGTTACAAGAAAATAAACTTTGCAGCCATTGCGGACGATGGCGGCCAATCAAAGGCATCTAATTTGTAGAGAGCTCTCATGCGCAATGCTCGCCAGCTAGCCTCTCAGTCTGAACCATTATCCAAGGGAAATACGTCGTGAGTGCACATCAATTAAATAGATGAGTCAATGACTCCTGCGGTGAAGGCTGTACCACAAACGAGGCCTTAGCGCATAGCGTATGTTTCAAAAGGAGGTGTAATTCCTTAAATTACGGCTTCTCATGGGCAAAAGTAAAACCCAAACGGTGACTGCTTCACCAACCGCAGCCGTCCGAGACATCGCCTAAGCCGAGATGGCATCGTGTTGGATGTGATAGAACACTTCTGCCACTACTTCATTTCACTTGCTACACGCTGCGTAAGTCCGACGCTCGGCACCCGTTGCATTCCTTTTTTAATTTAAATTCAAACTATTCGCTGCAGTTGTGTTTGAACCATGTTCTCGGCAAACACAACTTGTGCTGACGCTGACTCCGCCTTCCAAGTAGTCCAAATTTTGGCAATCTGGTGTTTGTATTTACCGCACTGAGCATTGCGGCACGTTATACTTTTGTCACCAAACTTTGTCGCTCACCTGGGATTTCACGATCGGGTGACGGGGTCAGGGCTCACGCAACAAGCGCTGATTAGCGTGACCACTAACACCAGCTATCCATGCATTCAAAAAGTTCTGAGCAGAGATTCAAAAGGCAAGATAAGATGCATTAGTATTTGCTCGCAGTCCATCAACGAGATGGTTTGTATAGTCTCCGGTGCTTTACAATGTTCGGTACGTTCGGTTCGTTACGACTCCATGACGTCAAATACTAAATGTTTAGAAATACTAAACGCAGAAGATAGCAGAAGGCATCAAACACATAAAGATACTAAACGCACAAAGTCTAAATATAAAACTCAGATGTGTATTTGGAACTATGCGCTACAATTTTTTTTCTTTAAAAGTATGCACTGCAGTGTGTTAATCTTGCAAATTTGTGAAGCCGAACGAGCTTATGTTGTAAGTGCATGGGGGTCGCACTGACGCGCAGAATCAAACGCATGTGGGCGCGCAGTGCAACAGGTTCTCAGGATATGCTTAAAACCAAGGCACGAAACCAATTAGGCACAAATACTCCGTACTCCGTACCCGGCACTCCGCATCGCTTTTGTGCCACGCAGCGCGCTGATGCCATTTGTGGTGGGACGGGCTATCCCCTACGCCGAAGACATGCGGTATATCAGACGATAATCGAGCCGGTGACGAAGTGTCTCCAGCCCGCCATGTCTGCACTCACTTTCAAACGAAACCGTTATCTCTGGTCTGGGCCGCTGGGTCGGTGAAGTGAAACCAAAGTGCCGCCCTGGGTAGATGTGAAGCTTCCACAAATGGAGGGGGGAGGAGGAGCATTATAGCGTAAGCCAACTGTTTCCAGACAACGCCGAATATGCCAAGTTTCAACATTAAGGAGTACCTGCGATAAGAAAAGTACGGGATATTTGGCCGACGACGGTCCCCAGTCGTGTGCGTGTGCAGCCCCCCCCCCCCCCCCCCCCCCCCCCCCCCCCCCCCCCCCCCCTCCACCCGATTCGTGCACTTCCCCGACTCGTGCGCCATCTTACGGATGCGAAGCGGAACTCGACCAGGGGGCGGACCAGGTCGAACCAGTCGTTGAGCCGCTTTCCCAGCAGGTCCGGCAGGATGGTGAGAATCGACTGGCCGAGGTTTCGCACCGTCAGGTCAGCCCTGTGGGGTCAGGGATGCCAGGTCACCGCCGGGTCAGACTGGGAAACACCGCAAACAGGGTCGTCACCAGGCACGCGAACAGCAGACGGCAGCGTGTCCTAGATGTCACAGCGAAGTGAAGCAGTGTTATGCCAGGGCGGCAACTCGAGTAACGGGCAAGGTCACGTTTTTAAAGGTCCTGGGGTCAAACAGCATGAGTTGCCATTGACTGAGCCACGAGGTCATGCTCGGGATAACTGCCGTACGCCATCCGATGGACTGAAACAGTGACCGCAATCGCCAAAGCCACGAAGAACGTAAGATGGCGGCGGCGGAGAAAACAGGGAGAATTTGATTCCCGAACCGGTAGGAGTGGCTCGCATAGAGACATGAGCACTCGCGCACGCTCAGGCACCAGGCGAGTCTTAGCGGACAATGCCCACCGGCCTTTTGCTTAAACTTGATATTGGCGCCCTATGGTGATGCATAGAAACCATTGCCTTTAAGGAGCAGGTCTCGTCATCCCATGTTTTTTTTGTGGATATCCGCACGCCACTAAAGCTTGGCAGGAGACCGAGCGTCCGCTGATACAAGTTATGCTCAGCTGGGCATTCGGACTAATGGGACTTCTGCTGAACCCGTTGGCATCTTTCCAGCTAGCATCTTTCCAGTTAAGCTCGGACGTCTTGGGATTCCGGACATAAAACTGATGATCTAAGTTTAATAAGCGCTCCTGGGCAGCTGCTGCCTATACAACAGACGAATCACACGGTCACAAGTGCCACGTATTGCGCTGGACCTCCCAAAAGAGCCTTGTGAAACTAATCAATATCAGTCAAACAGCCGCAAACAGCCGCTGAATCAGTGAAATCATTCGATGAATTGCATTCCATCAATGCAATTCATCACAAGTTCCAACGGGTTAGTCACTACTAACTCGTTGCATCACAAGCTGAACGAGTTAAACACACTACTTAAAAATCTAATCATACTTTATTCTACCGCAAACCTCATGCTGTTTGATCTGAGCTTGTGCCTCTCTCCAGGAATCGTTCTGAAAATATCCAAGGCAAAGGAGCCACAAAATCAAAATAATTACCCATCAGAGCAAACGACACGTTGAGCAGATAGAATGTGCCATGTCTTACATGATGTGCTAATGATGAACCACAAAATTATCAGTGCTCCTTGCATGGACTGGTCATGCACCGACATCTTAGCCAACACTGAAGGACTTAACGGAAGCAAGTTGAGCCCAAACCGTGGGACTTTGGAAAATCTTAAGCCACTGACAGATTTCATGCATCAATAGCGCTCTCTTGCATTGGTCACACCTCAACAAAGATGTTCACTTTAAATTGTCTGAATACATGAAACTCATTTCACTATATACAACCACGACTTCGTAGGTGAATTAGCGCGGAATATACGATTAAAGGCTAAAACGCAGTATTTACACCAGGCCAACTTTTTATCGCGCAATATATATATATATATATATATATATATATATATATATATATATATATATATATATATATATAACATAAACAATAAACATAACAATAACCAAAACATATATATATAACATATATATAACACACATACATATATATAACATATATATAACATACATATATATATATATATATATATATATATTATATATATATATATATATATATATATATATATATACATATATATATATATATATGTTACAACAAATTGATATGGCCTGTATAACATTACAATAAACAGCAATCGAACAAGCGTAATCTGGTGCCTCAGAACCATACCACGATTTAACTAGGGTCTCGGTCAAGTCACGTATAGTTCATACCAGGTAATAATCAGGTCATCTTTATTTTTCCCGGTTGATATACTGTCTCATAGTGACCGGTTTGGAAATGTATCGGCTGCAATGCGTCATCGGACTAATTTATCACAAACAGACGTAACACACCACATTGGCTCCACACTTTGAAGTTAGCCTCCCGTGACCGCTGATGGGGACCTGATTTGAGCTCTGGTGGTGACCTGGTGACATGCGGTTTTTGAGGTACACACCATGCGAGCCGTTTCAGATGCGACAGTCCAACTAGTAGATGAATTACGTCGAAGCGATGAAGAACAAGAAAACAAAGGGTGAACTTGTGCCTGAGGAGGCCAAAACCGCTCCGTAAACCCTCGTTGATGACGTCAAAACTCAGTGACCTGACCTTATATCACGGGTGTTCACCCAGACCGAGTGAAATTGAGCACCTGTCTGGCACCGGCTATTTGGCGGACCAGCCCAGCGCGGTTCGGAAGCTATTCCACAAATCCAGGGCAAGAAGCTTCTTTTATTCCCAGGTGGTCGCGGATTCGCGGTAAGCCGATGTAGGAGTTTCTTTTCATTATTATCACAATATTCGCGACCAGCCGTGACGGGTGTGAGTCCTGGAAACGAGGGCCCATGTCCGGTACAATCGCTCCGGCGCGCGTCCCGTGCAATACCGATAGCCGGCTGGGTGTCCGTGACGGCCGCAGTGGGGCAATCTTTTGTCATCCGAGCACAGTCGGGGGGGGGGGGGGGGAGCGGGGACAAAAGAACCAGGCCAGAGCGGCTCTGGCCGGCTCTCCGCGGTCTCCGGCTGTCCAGCTGCCTCCTTTGCCGCTGCGAGGGCTCCTGACCGGAAAATGCTTGCGGCTCTGCCACCACGGGCAGATCCAAAACACCGCCCTGGAGGGAGGCAGCGCCGACTGGGAGGGGGATAAAATCCGAAAGAATGTGACGAACTTAATTTGAAGACGTTTCTGTAAGGGACAATGTCGCTCACGGTCTCCGCTGAGCTTGCTGACATCACAGCGATGGGACATGCGGCTTCGCAGTTATTACAAGCCGATCGGGTAACAGTAGTGTCATCTCACGTGAAGGCAATGGAGAATGGAAACAGCTCGAGATGATGCTGGCTCTGATGGGCAGGCTCTGCTCGTCCCGCACCAGCTGGAACGAGTGCGCCTCGCGGTAAGCTTGGTTGTCGAACGTCAGCTGAAACGTCACGTGGAACGAGTCCATGAAGGAGTCTTCGCGCACCAGCTCGATCTTCATCTCGGTGTCGTAGAAGTGCCGCGCCACCTGCCCGAAATGAGCGGTGGGGAGTTAGCAAGTGCGAACAAGTTCCTCTGCATCATAACCGAACGTCTAGGGGTCTGTCCTCAAGCACCGCACTCAGATCCCACCAGCATGTGTTTTGTTGTGTTTTGGGCCTGTTCGTTGCTGAAGATAAGCGATTACATATTTCCGACGAACTACTTCGTTTTCGCTTTCATGTCGGATAGTTATGCCTGATATTGTCATATCTGATATGCGCTCCCTGCAGGTAATATTTTAAGGTCATCACGGGTATTGACCTAAGACGTACCTTAATTCTGACTGTTGGTTATACGTGGCCTTCTATGTGTAGTTCGCTGGATTAATTCACCTCCCACCTGGTGGTGTCGCTCCTTGACTTATAAATGGCATGCCTACATCAAAAGTTCATCATAGTTCACTAACCTAAAATCATTTGTGGTGCTCTGTTTTGGGATTATAAATCCTCCTCCTGTTGATTCTGAATTCACGTGAGACTTCTTCAGGGCTCTGGTAAAAGGCTAGAAAATCATAACAATTTTCCAATTAGTAATCGATTGTCAGCATATCATTACGCGCTACCAGTAAGCATATGGAACGAGCTGGAGCATGCCTAGTTAAGTCTCATAGTCTAGTTTACTGCGATAAAACATACCTATAAAACATTTCGATCGGCGTATTTCAGCATCAGAATGTTGTTGCTAACACTCGCCAATGATTTCCTCTTGTTTAACCGCACGCTAAATTGTGTAACGGCCAACAAGCGTTCGACTGTCAGATATTGGGTACATTGCTGTCAGATCTGAGTCATGTGCAGATAAAAGGATATATCTGGCTTCACATAATATCTTGTACATGATCCCCCCCCCCCCCCCACCCCACCCCAAATCGTCTTCTTTATCGATGAGGTCGTTTTATCTAAATTTGTAATTGCTCAAAGCTCATAACTTAAAATAGTTCATAGCTCGTAACCTTTTTTTGGTTCAAATGTTCAATGTTTTTTTTTGGTTCAAATGTTCAATGTTTTTTTTTGGTTCAAATGTTCAATGTTTTTTTTGTTCAAATGGTTCACTGGTTCAAATCGCATAGCTTGTAGCAGCTCACAGCTCATAGCCTTCACACCTCCAAACCAGTCACAGGTTTTTGTGTGAAATGTCGTGCGCGGCAAACACAGCAGGGTCGGACGACATCCGACCGGCCGGGCGCCGTCGGTACGTGCACACGTGCGCCGTTGGCTAAACACGTGGAGCGAAATTCGACGGAAACGCTTGACCACATGCGGCTCGCAGCTCAGTAACGAAAGGTCGCAGTGAAACAGAATCAACACATTTATACGGGAAAGGAAC